>NC_133412.1:103333750-103648333 GCF_049350105.2 Macaca mulatta
TTTCCTAAACTGGTATCACAAATACGAAATGATAACATACAGGTAAACACCACAAAGACTAAAGACCATGAGAAGATGGGACACTGGAACCAGGAACCAAGCTGCAGGGCCACCCTTCATTCCCACTCTGTGTTGCTGTGTGCTCTCCCTGGAATAGTACCATGAAAGCATGTATTTCCCTGGACCTCTGACAGAGCAAGAGGTGAGTCATCAAAGTGAGATGGGTCAAACCTTAAAGGCAAGAGCAGCTATAGAGGGGTTCGGGAGATTTGATAGAAGAACCACAAACCAGTAGGTTCATATGAGTTAATCAGACCTGAGACCAAGCGAAGCTGTACCTCAAACCTCAGACCAATCTAGTGGGATAATGCCTGAGAATGTGGAACTGGGATCCTGTCCTTTCTCTCTTCTCCATCACTCGATAAGATTAAAAAAGTAATAATAACAATGTGCTTTTATCATTTCACCTCTTTCTCAAACAGTTATCTTCATTTATGAAAGCAGACACTATATGTAAGTGTGGGCTTCAGGCACAATCTTTTCGTAGTAAAATTAATTTGCACTGTCAGGTTTAATCTCACTTAGTCTGTGAGAGACTTCCTTTGCCCTTCTCCTGAGGGCATGTGCACATACACTCACACTCACACCCTTACGGGCTTATTTGAAGAGATGCTTTTGTCATCTGTTGGAATTTGAGATTCAAAAAGGTCCCTAAGATTTACAAGGAAACACAGAGGCAGGAAAGAGAGAACTTGGACACCCCATGCCTGGAATAAGCCATGCAGCTCTTGCATCCCTGAGCAGAAAGCTCCAACACTTGGCCTGGATCTCTGGTCTCTTATGATTGACTTTGGACTTTGATCTCCTAGTCTCTTGTCCTTGTGGAAAGCAAAAGTATTGCCACATTCTTGTGGCCCCACATAAAGGCTTAGAAGGAATTCTGAGTCATTTCCTGTTGAGAATTATAATACCAACATAGCAGGGGGAACATTAGTATTTAAAATATTCTCACAACAAGATCTAAATTTTCCTTTTGGGTGGTTCCAAATTTCCATTGACTCTAACTTTAATTATAAACTGAATAAAGATAGTTTTAGAAATTTCTACCTCAGAGTGATTTTTCCATTTCTGCCCTCTTACTTATTCTGCGGAGGATGGGGGACAGCGGTGGTGCCAATGTTGAGTGAAAATTAAGCAACCTAATGAATTATTCCTTGTTAATAATTTCTAATGTCTCTGGCATGTAATAGCCATTTTTATAGAAATTCTTCAGAGACAATGCCTTATTCAAAATAAATGATTCTAGTGATTGCACTATAGTAGGCCAGTAAGGGAGAAGTCTAGGGACTTTGTAGTATACTTCAAATCCTATCATATAGATGGCAACATATTGCCTATGGATAAGCCAACTGTGGGCTTATGTACACAGAAAGCAGAGGAGGGAAAAAAAAAAACCTCATTAATCTCTATGTTGAACGCTAGTTTAAAAAAATCACTAAGCATTTAAATGATTCATTCCACTGAATGCTAAGTAACAGGAAATCAACCTACTTTTTTATGGTCTTTGCTTCTGATTTACATCACACATCTAAGCCTTCCAGACACCAACTGAGATTATACCTGGTGGTTGTTCATCTCCTGAGTAATATGATCAATTTGGACAGTGGTTGTTTACAACTAGCCCTTTGTGACCAGCTAAGAAAGAGATGATGGACTCAGATCACTAAAATGGGCAATCAGCAGCCCCTGGGAATAGAGCAACACGGCGTCTTTGTTGGCTTTGAATGCCTACAGTGAAATAGGATGATTTCACCTGGTGCAGCACCCCCCAGAAGATAGCATCTCCACCTCCCTGCTTATGCTCAAGTGCCTGTAGATGGAATTAGACTGGAATGTGCCACCAGAGAAAGGCATGACTACACAGAATTTACACATTTAAATAGACATGTTGTGAAATGCAAGTAAACGGATATTATGTGATGACAAGCACTGCCCTCCTAGACCTGATGCTCTGGTTGGGAAACATTACTCGCCCACATGATACAACCAGAGAATACAAGAAAACCTAAAAACAGGCACTACATTGTGCAGCAATAGACTATACACTATAAGCGAAGGTTAGGGACAGTCTTGTTTTGTAGATAGGATTTGAGGTAAGTTCTGTTCTTAAAATTGAGAGATCCCCTGGAATGAGGCAGAAGGTTGGCTGGGGCTGGACCAAATGAGGTTAATAGGTAGAGACTCTTTGCTTTTCTTTATTCCATTTATTCAACAACTAAATGAAAAGCCTCTACGTGACAGACAGTTTGCACAGTGGTGGGTATACGATTTGGAGCAAAACACAGAAACCCAGGAAAAACGATGAGTGAAATGAGAGACATTGAGGCATATGAAGTAAAGAAATATCTAGAAAACAGCCCTTCCTTCGCCATAAGAAATTTGTATTCTCTCTCTCTGTCTGTCTCTATATATAGTAGGACAAATACTGTTTTCAGTAGCATATATGATATTTGCCCTATTTACAAACAAGAAATAAAATAAGAATAAATCAAGCTGGAATTTTCTTCCTTGGCACATTACAAGTTTTTGTTCTACAGTTAGTGGAACACTTCTTTATTTCTAAACTGTATTTACCAAATAAATAATCATATAGCACTTGAATTCAAATCTTTGATCTAAATTTCCCAGATTCCCGAGACCAAAATGTTTTCAGAGAAGAGTTTGAAATGGTATAAAATATGAAGCATTTTCTTTACAGTTGTATGGTATAGTAAAAAAAAGTTTAAGAATTAGGATCAAAATACTCGTTTTAAGTGCCAGAAATATCATTAATTGACTATGATTTAGGCAAATTATTAATAATTTCTAAATCTCAGTTCCTCACCTGTAAAAAAATCCAAATGGCAGGTTCATTGTAAGAACCAAATAAGATATTGTGGATGAAAGTGTGTCAGGAACTATAAACCATTTTACCAACAGTAACTGCTATTAATATCATCTTTGTAGTAAAGGAGATGTGTATTATGTTATATAGTGTTTGGGTTATTTTTGTTTTGGTTTGGTTTTGTGTTTTTTTAGATCTCTTTTATTACCCAGCACAGTGCTTGGCACGTAGTAGATAATAAATGTTTGTTAAATGAAAGAATGAATAAAAAGATAATGCTTCTGACCATATTGATAGGATGTGTGCTTTGAATTACTTTTCTTGAAGTGGTGAAGAATATTTGCAGAGCTGGTTAAGTGGATTTTCCGTGTGCGATCTTAGGATTGTTGTTGTTTTCTTCTTTTCTGTAGCATGCCAACTGATCCTGACGAGAGTCAAATCTATGCCCTTAGTGTCTCAGGTAGCAGTTGTTCTAACCAAGAAAGTGAATCAACCAGACTAAAGAAAAAAGACGGTAGTATATACTGATAGTATAGAGCCTATATAGTCCTATAGGCTAGAATGTGTGCAGGTTTCACAGACCCACTTTCTAAATGATGAGTAAGAGAATGAGAAGCCATTATTTGTCACTTTAAGAAAAGCAAAAATAATGAGCTCACACTTTCACCTTCCACCCATCAAAACAGTGAGTTAGAGAATCACAGAATGGTGCTTTCTTCCAACATCCCTTGTATCCAGACTTTCAGACATATCTTACCCCTCACTTCCCTAAATTTTCACCTCTATGGAATGCACACAGACATATGGGTAAACCAACAACAACCCTCAAGGAAGCTATAACCACCCAGCATGTACATTTTGCAACTCTTTCAACTCGCTTCCCATCCTGCCCATCCCCAAACAAATCAGGTTTGAATGCCCAGGCTTGTCACCTGGTATACAAAAATACAATCTAACGCTGTATTTATTAGCAACCCTTTTCCCTTATGTTTAATTTATTGTTACATTTTTTAAATGTACAAACAGTTATACCAGTTTTATACACAAAACCACAGGTACCGTTTTGTATCTGTCAAAATTCCAGCAGCCTGCGGAGAGAAGACAGTTGAATAGATGTCCTATGCTGCCATCTAGTGCTTTTGTCAAGACACGGACTTGTTCATTTTTCTGGAAATGAGGAAACAAAGGCAGCGCAAGGCGCCCAAATTCTGGAAGAGCTACTGATATGCATTATTAAACAGATGCATTTATGACACTTGGACCACATTCCTTGGAACCAAGCAACTTAACTTGTTTTCACACAACGGCAGCTTACACCCCTGCTCTTGACTGGCAAAGCTCTGGCCTACCCTGGAGGCACCTGGTTTAAATCCAAACTGACTGGGCAAGGAAAATGCCCCTCTGAGCCCCTTTCTGCAGCTCCCATCTGGCCAAGGTTCTCTTGGCATGTCTCTTCCTCCAGGAGGGACAGTTTTATCTGAATGCCTTGCCTATTACTTCAATTCTGATAGAAGGCACAAAGGAGTCAGATGGCTTAAAAAAATCATTATCTTTAAAATCGACTAAAACAGCAGCCATTTTCTTTATAGTGGCCAAAAGTGAAGCTTCTGAATTTGTCTTGCTCCTCAGCTCACATGATTTGGATCACTCGTTAGATCCCAGATCTGCTTCTGAATCTCTCCCTTTATCTTTTCTTGGATCTCAAAAGTACCTTTCTTCTCCTCAATTAATCAATCAGCACATCTCTGTGCTGCACACGCACTATGCTAAAAGCACTATATCAGACACCGGTTAGTGGGTGGATAAATCAAATGAAAATAACCTTTCCATCTGTGTCTCTGATCACTTCCTGCTTCTGGCCTGAAAGAAGCTTCACATCCATCTCCTTGCTACTCTTTAACCCTTTCCTCTCTCATGCTTCTTTTTCTTTTCCTTTAACTATACACAAACCTCCCTTCTAGTTAAAATAAATACAAGAACTTTACTTGAACCCTCCATACTTTCCTGCTACCAGCAAATTTCTTTCTTCCGTGGTTGTATCTTTTTGTTTTTTTATCTCAATGAAATGAAGAATTCACCAACCCAATATGCTAATCTCCCAATATGGAATCAACTGCCTGACAGATTAGACGGTGTCCTTCCAACAAGACAGAGCGAGTAACTGTTAGGGCTGCAGCTCCTGAACGTGAGTCCTGAAATGGAGAGTAAGTTATCATAGATGACCTCTAAGTTCCTTCTGATTTCAATTCTGTCCTTTCTAAACTTCATTTTATTACAGTCTCTACTTCTGCAGCCACTCCCTAATTAACCATGCCTGTAAACTCACAACTTTCTCAAAAGGAAGTTAGCCTCTCTAGATGATCAAATTCCATCCCCCTTCTTGAATTCACTGCTTCGTCATGACACCCTGATCACATCCCTTTCTTGAAGCACTCTCTATTCTATTCGCCAATTCTATTTCTCATATACCTCATTGTTTCCATTGGTTTTACTTATTTCTTCTCTTCCCTTATTGAGGACTATATCTAAACTTGGATTTTGTCCATATCTATGTTTGTGACTTTACAAATACATTTACTCACTCCCACTGTATCTTCACACAATGCTTCATGATGACAGTGATGGTGATCATGATAATTTGATCACATAATTCCACTTCTACAAAGGTCTTAAGTCTTCCATTTCTACTGTGATTTTTCAGACTCTTTCCAAGCCCATACCATCATTTATCTTCACAGCAGAATAGTTCTTCTTGGTTGTCCCATCAACACTATAATAGTAAACTTTGGATTCATGATACTCATCCTCAAAATGACACACTTCCCAAGTTTGTCCATTACTATCAATGGCAACACTATGGCCAGTCTTCAGCTAAGCTGAGTATCTTAGATTCGTTTTGGAGTTATCCTTTTTTAACTCCTGATATTTAATCTTTCCCCAAGACTTGCAAATTTCTTCTTCTTTATTTCATTCAAATATGCATCTCTATTTCCACTTCAGCAACCAGTTTACAATGAGTTTAAATCCTCATTGCCTTATGCCTGGGTTGCAGAGAAACTTCTGGGGCAGCTCTCCTAGCTTCTAGTTCCACTCCTGTACCAGTTCCTCCTACAAAGAAGTTTGGGTAGTCTTTCAACCAGTTTGCTGTCATATAGCTTAGCTGTTAAATGTCATAATAGCTTCTTATTGCCTCTCAATATCACATCCATTTCTGTAGCCACACACATTCAAGGCCCTTCTTCAACTACATTTCATTTTCTTCTATTCAGTCCCTGAACATGTCCCAAGTTCTAGTCAAATTCACTTCTCTAACATTCTCTGCACAGGAATATTTTGCACACAACAGTCTTTCCCTCTGGAATACTCATTCACTCCTTCTAAAAACTAGGTCTTATCAATTTCTCAAAATGCACCTGATAGCAATCTAAGATGGATCACATCTGTCTTTGATCTCTCTTCTACTCTGAGATCCTCCCTCAATGGTCGCACTTGCAGGGGAATAGGGATGCTCATAAAAAGAATGTGAACAGGCCATTGTTTGGTGGCCTCCATGACCTCAGTAGATAGATGGTTCCTGCTTTCTGGCCTACGTGCGCATTGTTGTGCCTCACCAGGAGAGCCACATGACGTCTGATTTATGGTTTGCTGCTGAGGCTGGATGCCTATGTCATTTTCAGATTAGGAAGTTTTCTGGAATAGAATCCTCCATCATACCCTAGATGAGTAATGAAGATGAAGTAAGAGGACAATCCAAGAATAACTTTTTGACATTGTGATTGATAAATGCATCAATTTTGACAAAATCATTTTGATGTAGCTACTTTGACATCAAAACGGCACTTTCAATATGTAACATCACTATTTTTTGTGTCATTACTAGTTAACATGCAAAATCAATATCCCGACCCTTACTACACTCTTAACTCTCAACATGATGCATATTTTAAAACACTGAAAGTCAGAGGCTAAAATATTAGGTCAAAACCATGTTTCCATGTCAAAAAGTTCCTGGCATCAAAATGACTGTAGCAAAGCAGCCAGGTGTAAATCTCATGACACAATTGCTTTGGGGTGAACTGGTGAGTATGGTATGAGAGGTGACAACAGAGCTCTGAGGAGAAGCCAGTAACGTACTCATGCGTCTTAACTGATAGCACAGACACCCAAGAGGAATCATGGCCAGTACGTATGGTTCTCAATGGAGAAGGTATTAGGGGTTGACTCATAGTCACTGGTCCCTCTAGCAAGGGGTATTCTTTTGTTTTTGTTTTTTTTTGTGTGTGTGTGTGTGTGTGTGTGTGTGTGTGTGTGTGTGTGTGTTTGAGACAGAGTCTTGCTCTGTCACCCAGGCTGGAATGCAGTGGTGCGATCTCGCCTCACTGCAACCTCCGCCTCCCAGCTCAAGCAATTCTCATGCCTCAGCCTCCTGAGCAGCCAGGGTTATTCTTTATGCGCTTAAAATGGATGGGTAATTGGGTCCCTATGGAAAGGCCTAAGTTGCCTAATGCTCCTGTATCTATCACAGGCCAAACCTGGCAATGAGTATTTATTCCTCTGTCCTCCAAAGCTAAAAGCAAAGTAATGGGAGAGAACATCCCAGCACTTTGGGAGGCCATCGTGGGCAGATCACTTGAGGTCAGAAGTTTGAGACTGGCCTGGCCAACATAGCAAAATCCTGTCTCTAATAAAAAATACCAAAATTAGCCAGGTGTGGTGGCGCACACTTGTAGTCCCAGCTACTCAGGAGGCTGAGGCATGAGAATTGGCCAGAGGTATTCTTTATGAGCTTCAAATGGATGGGTAATTGGGTCCCTATGCAAGGGGGCCCAATTAAATTACCTAGGAATGAGTATTTATTCCTCTATCCTCTAAAGCTAAAAGCAAAGTAATGGGAGAGAACATGGATCAGAGGGTTCTAACAGCATGATCATCAGCTTTATCAAGAGTGTGTTTTGTATTTCTTCCAAGGAAAGTTTCTTGAAGATAGCTAATTTATTTTTCACCCTATGATATTCTAGCATGTCTGTATCTACAGTGGTACCCTGTACCCCATAATTGCTTGGTGTTAACAGTTCACAGATGAGTAACTTGGCCCTGGCCATTCAAAAAAGGCTACTGTAGTTTGAGAGGATAGATATCCTTTTCCTCTAATAGAAAAAAGGAGTATGTGTGGGCAGGGAGGGAACATTATCAAAAAAAAAAAATTTCATGTTCATTTATTTGTTTACTTGTTTATTGCCTACCTCTCTCACCTCATTCTCATTAAAATGTAGGCTCCATGAGAGCCAGGACACTGCTTCTATTCATTAATGTTGTCCCAGTACTTTGCACACTGATTGGCACATAAATATTCAATAAATAATTATTAAGTAGACAATTATTTTTCCACCAGAGAAAGAGTCCCTTTAGAGTAACAGTCCCAAAAAGGAATGGTTTGGTCCATTCCAAAACAGCTTTGTGATTAGCTATGTTTTTCTCTGGGCCTTTTACTGCTCAGAATCCCTGCCAGGGAAGAAATGCTAAAGCTCCTATCTTTTAAATATGTAGATCCCTGACATTTGGTTGCTTCATGAATTTTGCATTGCATAATGACAAGTGTTTAATTTTATAAACTGCTCCTGTAATAGATCATTTTCAAGGAGAGGCATAATCTGGAAATGCAGTGTAAAGTACTGCTGCCGAATTAGACAAATGTCTTCCCCGAGCCAGCGATCCTTTCCGTAGTAAATGTTTTCAAGCATTGACGGATTGGAAGCCATAGAAATAGTCTCAACACCCAGCTGGCTGACTGAGTCAGAAATGAGATGGCCCATGGATGCTTCTCTTTTCCAGGCTGGTGTGTACCAACCCCAGAATATCTTGGGAATGGAAAAAATACAAACAATTGACTTGTTTCCTAAGACCCAAATGGCCTTGCCCAGTCTGATTTTGAATTCTTTTTCCATTGCCACAAAAATTGAAGGTAGAGGCAGAAAAATGGAATTATGATTTCTGGGTTCTGAAAAGGATAATTTGGTGCTTTATGGTCTATCTCAAGCGTATATGCAATACCGCGAGGCCACAGAAAGTGTCTCTAGATAAGCTTGTGTTGATTTGAGGGCATAACGGGAGGAGAAGCCAAACCGATGGGCCAAGTTGTGGATAATCCATGCTTTGTGCTCCACGTTTCTGTCACTGTTTGGCCTCAGCAAACTCACTGACCCTGTCTGTTCCTTGGTTTCCCTGTACAAAAAATATGCTTAATATGCTTAATAGTGTTCCCGATTTAACAGAATTCTCATTAAGAAAGTTGAGATTAGCCTGGCCAGCATGGCGAAACCCTGTCTCTACTAAAAATACAAAAATTAGCCAGGCATGGTGGCAGGCGCCTGTAATCTCAGCTACTTGGGAGGCTGAGGCAGGAGAATTGCTTGAATCTGGGAGGCGGATGTTGCAGTGAGCCAAGATCATGCCATTGCATACCAGCCTGGGCAACAAGAGTGAAACTCTGTCTCAAAAAAAAAAAAAAAAAAAAAAAAGTTGAGATTAATCTTCAAAAGTAAGTGGTTGTAAAAACTATATGGCTGTAAAAAAATGAGGCTGGTTTCATAAACTATATACAAAGATAATCCATTACAAGTATTTCAAGCAAGATGATCCTGATTGTGATGGCACTGTGTAAGTTCAACAGGAACATTGAAAAGAACATTGAAAAGAAAGGATTAAATATGTAAATTAGTAAGGAAGATGGGCCCCATATATTTAGTATGGCTAATAAAGAAAAGAGTTGTACCCAAAGTAACTTGCATTCAATGGCAGTTATCCACAGCCATTCCTCAGGGAAATCTATCAGTCAACAAGGCAGCCCCATGTAGAAGACAGAATCATGAACAAGAATCAAGATACCTGAGTCTAAATAATGTTTGTGCAGTGACATCTCATCTCAGGCATCGGACTAAGCATGCTACAAAGATGATTTCATTTAATGCTTATAACTATCCTATGAGGATGATGGTATTAGTATCCATGCTTTATAATTGAATACATTTTATACAGGTTAGGAAACTTGCCCAAGGTCACACAACTGGGATTCAAACCCCAAAAGTCAAATTCCAGGGCCACACTCCTAAGTATCATACCACACTGTTTCCTGGTAAAGTAATTGCTGGCCAGTCACTTACATTGTTCTCGCACCTAGTGTTGGGTTGAAATAGATAATCTCTAAAGTCTTCTCCACGTATAAAGTAAAAAGCTTATTTAACATAGCACTAGATTGGGTAAGCCAACCTGTTTCTTTGGAAGAATATATCAACATATCCTTCTTTGATAGAATACATATATATTGATATGATAGAATACATGTCTATGTATATATTGATTTGATAGAATACATGTGTGTGTGTGTGTGTGTGTGTGTGTGTGTGTGTGTGTGTGTGTGTATTTCCAGCTCTGTTTGTTACTGTGTCCCCACCACTGGTTGAGAGCCCATCTGTGAAACTCAATGCCTTGCACAGCACTGATAAGATCTCCATAAATGGAACTGGCCAGGAACATTTTGGACTCATGCTTTTTGATGCTTTGCTAATTGTGTAAATTCCAAACTCATGCCATCCAGGCGTCACTGACCTTTCCGGCTTCTAAGAATTCTTCTCTGGTTTTGTTGATTCCTGCCCTGGTTTCCATAGCAGCTGCTCCACATATTGTCTCCCAGTTTCCAGTACCCAACCCCATTTAAATCCCCTCTCACATCTCACCCCAGCAGTTCATCTTTCTTTCAGCTTTTCTGAGACTGGTGTTCCTAGAACCCTTCTTTTTCACTTGACAGAATTTCTTTAAATGTTCATGATTCCTTTTCTCCCTCCCACATGCTTAAAGAGAAGCAGCATCCGTCTTTCTTCCTCTGTCACTCCATCTTATTGAAACTTGTTATATTATTTCTCCTTTCTCTTATGAATTCCATCTCTTGTTCTTTTCCCCTTTTGTCTAGGAACATACTCAAGCCAGGGGGTTGTAGCAGTCCAGGACATTAACTAACACTGTTGAAGATATCCTATGTGCCAGATATTGTATTAGATAATATGCACATGAGACTGTATTTAGTCTTCACAGTAACCTCAAAAGGTCGATTTTATAATTGGCATTTTGTATGAGAGGAAATTATGCTTAAACACATTAAGTAACTTGGCCGACGTCATGTAGGAAATAAGTGGGTAGTGCCAGGATTTAAACCAAGTTTCATTCCAACTTGTATGTTCTTTCCACTGTATCTCACTTGTTTCTGAAAATAAATAAATAAACCCTTTCCTGCAACCCTGCTGCGTTAAGCTCTCGATTTGTCTTTCACTGCCAAACTTGAGTTAAATACTGCAAGCATTTATTAAACATTAGTTATGTTCAAGTGACCGTGCTATATACTTTCCCCTGAGGAAAGACAAAGATGAGTAACATCATCCTTAGCTGCCAGAAGCTTATAACCTAATAACCTAATCTGGGTATCAGATATGTAAACAACAATAAAATGAGACAGGAAGAAGTGCTAAACAAAGTTACCAGAATCCTCTGAGGATACAAATAAAGAGAAAATAACTAACTAAGGGAGGGTCAGAGCAGAGAATTTCATAAAATAGCTTTTGAGTCATTCAAACCACTTTCTATTGACCTGCAATTCAACCTCGGTAATGTGTCTTCTCCTGTCTCTTCCTTTGTGTTCTCTCAGTCCCAGCCTACGCTATCACTGCACCTTCAAAGCTGATCTTCCCAGCTCCAAACTTCCCCACTTTAGTCCAGCCTACAGAAGATCCTTGCTACTGAGTTGCCTTCATTATGCCCAACTCAGATACATCGCCCCTGGCATAATACCTTTTGTGGCTCCCTGCTGTCTGCTAAGTAGGAATATATTTATTTACTTTATCCTCAATAATCATAGGCCCACCATATGAAGTTGTTATAAAGATCAGACAGATAACATATGGGCCAAAATGTGAAAACCACAAATCATTTTAAAGATAACCTAATGATTAATATATTATATATCCTACACTTGGACCAGTGTCTGTTTCTTGAACCCAGTAATGGCTGTAGCTCACTGCTGTTACTATAATGACCTCTTTCCTCCTTTCTAACTGTAAAATTCTATTCTATATGTCTCTCAAGGCCCAGCCATGAAAGCTACAGTCTTAAGAAAACATTTTCTCACCTCTCAATGAAAATGTTCTCTGGCTTCTCTGGACATCCCCAGAGCTTTACTTCCAAGTTTTCCAATGCATGTGTCACAGCAAGCCAAATATTGTAGATGGTTGAGCATATGTTATAGCTTCCTTGGTTAATTGAAAGCTATTTTAAGGCAAGAACCATTCCATTCATCTTCATAAGGTTTGTGTGCCTAGCACAGTGCCGTATCTGAAGTAGGCACTCAAATATCAACTAAATGGAAGACTAAAACAGGAGGTTATGTTACTCTGTACTGAAATAATTTCAACAGGAGCAAAGGGAGGAATTTTTCATCCGTCCTTTCTGGGATTTAAAGCAAGGTATGAGGATGCAGAAGATGCACACCCATACCAAATAACACCAGCGTAGTGGCCATAATGGGGAGGAAAAAAACCCAAATTGACTGGCCCCAATCTTGTGTCTGCCCTTCCAATTCTTATTTTTCAGGACCGATGAGCCACTGGAAAAACTAAATGGCAATCATTAGATTTGCCATCTTTCTCTCAGAAATTCAGAATTCAGAAATGGGAGCTATTTTGAAAATCAAAATGAGTAGCTGAAAGTCTCAGCTAAAAGCACACATTTTTCTATTACTCTCCTCAGTTCTCTCTCTCCCTCTGTGCTGTTTATCTCAAGTAACTAGGGGAGCTAGTTTAAGTGAAATCTTGTTATAAACAGTTAAGTCGAATGATGCTACTGGAAGAAGGCTGGGCCCGGAGAGATCTGTGACCGTGGTCAAAGCCAAGAGTCTCCTTAGTATAGTCCAGAGAGATCAGTTCGCTTGGCCCCTCCAAGCTGGTAGTGACTCAAAAATCAGGCAGAAAGCCAGGGGATATCTGGGTTCTGACTCATGTAAACAGGAAACAGTGCCAAAGGCCTCCAGCCAGCCCCAGGTGTGCATACTGCAGACCTGCATTCGCTTCTCATTGACCTGCAGTTGGCACAGCATTATCTACAGGCTCTGTCATTATTACTGCCATGACTGTGTCGTGTTTGGAGAGCAGATGCCTCCTCTCCCCACTGTCACTTGGAATTCACACGAGGGCTGAAAAGCATGCCTGATCAGCTTAGGCAGTGGAATTCTCTGCTCTCGCCAGACTTTCTAGATTGATATCAGTTTTTATTATTTTATCATCTTTTCTCAGAAAATTCAAAATGTTTCTCATTGTTCCAATCCCAGTTACTCTACTTCCCACGTAACCTCTAGCAAATAATTTACATCTCTAAAATGCCCTGTCTTTCACCGCTGCAGGAGCTGATAAGACAGTCAGAGATGATGTGTAGTTCTTCTCTTTGTCCATATTGTGAACAATAAAGTTAGTTCTCAAAGATGCACAAAACCTCACACCTGGCAACAGAGTCACTGTAAGGAAATACAACTTTTATCTAAGTTCATTTCTGTTTACCTTGGCTACCTCTCATTTTTCACACTCCAGAAAGAAAAGAAAATTCCCAATCAGGTTCTTGCCAGAACCTTAGTACAGGGCAGGGGCAAGAATGAGGACACAGACAGTGCCAGGGCAAACTTTTGGCCCCATGGTTGCAACTTGGCAGCATCATATCTGCCTTCCAAACAAGAAAACAATTGCATAAACTTATATGGTTGCAAAGGGTTTAAATGTTTGCCAGGTATGAAAGGGAGAAAAAAAAAATCATTTCACAGAATTCTAGCTCAGTGGTTCTAAAACTGATGAACCTTCTGGTTTCCAACTATCTGAGACCCCTGCCCTCTAAAATTTCCTACCACATTTCTTGGGACCTCCCACATTTTCGGGAACCCTGGTGGCAATTGTTTTGCCTAAACCATGTCTACAGAGTCCTTGGAGACTGTTATGACCACCCAAGTCCTCTCTTCCACCAGGAAGCCACTTCTCACTCTCCCATCTTAAGGGCTATTGCAACCTGATGGAGGTATAATGCCTGGCTCTGCCTCCTTCCTCCTACCTGAGGATTTCCTTCCATTTGGAAGGCCTGAGCCAGAAGTCATGCAGACCAAGCATTTGTGAGCTTCCTGAGATCTCTTCGTTAGAGGATTTATGGAACTGGATTCACTCCAAATATCCTATTACGTTCCTTAAGAATTTTGGTATCCAACAGAGAGGGGGGAAGATTGGAATTCACCTACTTGGGCCCAGAGCACCTTTTCCTCTTAGACAGCTGAGTAGAAAACATCTTGCCACAATGATTGAAGCCTGAGGTGGCCGAGGATAGGGTTTGTGGATGCCACACAATCTGGCAGCACTGGCTGAAAGTGCTCTGTCTCGCCTATAAGTGGAGTGATCGAGACACACTTGGAGATCCATGAAATACATTTTATTACTACTTATTTGCTTATTTATACCTACTGCTCTGTGTTCTGAAAAGGATGTGAGATAGACTCAAAAATAAACACAGTAAATCATGCTAAAATAATAAGAGGCAGTGAGGGTGGAGTATTCAAAAAAGAACATAAAAATCATAGAAAGCCAGGGGTAAGATTAGCACAGAGAAATACAGGCTGTAAAATTTGCACAGCTCCTAGAGGTGGGCTACAAACGTGGCTGTGAGCTTGTGAGCAGCCAAACAAAGGAAAATATGACATGCTTCACAGTGTCTATTATATAAAAATAACACTGTTGCTATCAAGAAACCAGGCCTTTCCTAGTACTGAGATCAGCGAGGGATGTCTCCCTGGGGTCCACATCAAGAGAACATTGTGTGCTGCACCTGAGACAAATAGAGCACATTTCACGTGACTTTGCTTCCCAACTTCTCTCAATCTAGAGGATGACACAACAGCAAAGCACAGCTCAACAGTTTTGCACAGCTGTCCAAAATCAGTCTTGAGAAAAAAAAGTAGTAAACAAAATTTTTTTAAAATCTCCTGGGAGGGTAAAATAAGATGCTTAAACTACCCAGCTCTCTTGTGGTCTGAACTGATCCTACTGGAAAATATTTAAATATCTGGAGAAATGAGCAATATGGAAATTCTTCAAGCCATTCTGTTCTTCAGGCCTTCAAGCTACACTATTTCTTTCAGCTGTGAGTATTTGGTAAGAGTTCGGCGACAGAAAGTTTGAGATTATATTTTCAGCAAAAACCTGAGAAACCAATAGGTGCTCATTAAGAGCAAAGCAATAAATTTTGGCTATCAGCTAAGCTGAGGTGGGAGTTGGAGGCAGGATCAGGTCACCCTATTTAAAAAAAAAAAAATGAGAAGGGTGTTTTCTGTGATGTGAGGTAGACTAGCTGGCCATAAGTAGGTAAGCCAAGCAACAGTGGGAACCCAGGACCAAAGTAATTGTAAATTAGATCTCTATGTCTTTAACCTTAAGATCCAAAATCCTTGGTTAATCCCAGCTCCAACCAAGCAGAGAATACTTTCCATTTTTCATGGCTATATTTTAAGAATGACTGTATTTTAATTATAGGCAAGATGATATTTCAGGACATTTAAGGAAAGATATCTATAGCTCATAACATCTATTCAGGGGAATTTCAAAGTATTTTAGGTTCCTTTAGTATGAAAGTATTGAAGGTGCTATGTAAATGTAGGTTATTATTACAATTTAATGACATTCCCCTCAAACAAAAACTGCTAAAATTTACAAAGTGCAGAAAGAAGCGCACGTAACTTCCTATTTTTCAGGGGTAATTAATCAACAAACACAAAAGCAATTTACTTAGGCACAGGAAGATAAAGTAATAATAATAAACATATGAGCCTAGAAATCCAATTACAGAAGCTCTCTTATTTGCCCCAATGCAGGGAAGAAATACAGAACTAATATCCCCAAACCTCCACACCTCCTGCCCCATGCTTTCTTCCTCCATAGTCACAACACCCACCAAAGACAGGAGTGCAGACTCTTCTGGGGTTGATACTTCCCTCTGACATAAGACATCCATGAATAAAGTCTATGTTGAACTATGAATTCAACCCTACCAGAAATGTTCTCTGTGAATCTACTGAAACAAAACCACACATACTGCACACTGGGCGTTCTCTGCCATCCCTACAAATGGTACAAGAAACCAGTAACCCAATGGTGCCAGAGGAGGTTAAATTAACCCCCCGATTTTTTTAATGTAGCAATTTGTATTTGACTTTGGAAAGCAGTCGTTTTAGAGTTTAGTTTAGAATTGTTTTATCCTAGGCAAAGCGTGTAATTGGGAGAGACAAACTAGAATTACAAGAAACAGAGCAAAATAGTCCAGTCTTCCATGAACCGTTTGCCATAGTTAATCTACATAGTGGATAATCAACCTTCGTAGAAAATGGAGAGCTGCCTCAGTTTAAAAACTCAGGCAAAGTTATACTAAGGCCTGCAATCATATAGGTATGAATGGAAGACAGTTACATACAATTCCATTTGAGTTTGTCTCTAAAATTGTAATGTCTTTCTCCAAATCCAGCCTCTCAAATGTGCTCATCACTGGTAACATTTTTCCCTCTATTTTGAATGTGTCTATAATAACTGGAGCTGGGTTACTGGTCACCACATTAATCCAAGAACAAGAAATGAAAAAAAAAAAAGATTCATTTCCTATTCTACAATTTTAAATACAAATTAACAAAAAATAAAAGCCCCTCTAAATCTCCCTTATGGGCTTTGATGGTTCAGAAATATGCAGAGCACTTGGAAGCAATAAAAGAAATAACCTAAGAAAATTAAGCAAAATGAATTTGCAATTAGTTTGTGAAATTGCGATAAATGCATTTTGAAAGCAAAGAGTAAAATGTAACTTTCTTCAGTATAATTTGAAATTGCCTTTTGTGCTTAATATAGTTCACTTATAATTAGATGAAGATTTTGTTCTGGTTGGAAACATTCAAAGTTCCATCTTGAGATTGCTATGTACTATGTACACAGAACTTTTCAACAAGAAAGTCTGCTGCTGCCGCTGCCGCGTTTGCTTTGACAGCCTTTATCCTAGTTTTATAGAAATGAAAGAGTGAAAGAACACAGCTGGTTCGAACAATGGAGCATGTTCAACATTAGGCCAAACATTTAGATATTGCAAAATATTGCAGCCTATATTTATAGCTCTTAGCAGGTTTTTGAAATTCATGCTGATACCGCCTTACTCCTGCTTATTGGACCAAATTGCCATTTGATGATTAAATTATCTTTTGGGTTTTTTTTTTTTTTTTTAAGTTTCTTTCAAAGGTAATGGCACTTAGACGAACCTCTTGGCAATACCAAAACTGTAATGACTGGAAACCCTCTTAAAGTATTTCAAGATGTTTTAAAAATTCAAGATCATTCCAGTTACTGAGAGAGTTTAAAAGACTTTAGTTGATCTGCCTTATTTTTTCCCTAAAGAAAAGAAATATCCTGCCTCTGATGACCTCTCTCCCTGTCATAAGATTGCACTCTGACTCATATGCCAGCACCTTCCAGAAAGTCATCCAAGGGAACCAGGGGAACAGGTCTTCCAGTAATTGCCTATGTTCTGTTTAAACTTTCTCCTTCCATGGCAGTTGTTTTCAATAAATTCTCTTGTTTTTTAATAGAATTTTGTGACTTTGGGGAGTGCTTAGCAGATGCTCATGTTCTTTCACATTAATAACATAAGGAGCAATAAAGAGAAGTGGGCAGTGGTTATAAGTTTAGCAAGTATAAGCTGAGCCAGGCAAAGTTTTGCAGGACAATGGGATTTTTTTCTGCAGGTTTCTCAAATGCCTGCATGCTTCGAGGGCTTGCTGCAATACTAGCCTATCCTTCCAGCCCACAGTCAATGGACCCTAAATTCTCACTGCATGTTTGTCTAACCCATTGTCATTTATCTTCATTGCCATTAGTGAGTTCTTTGAGTATGCATGCTTTGCCTCCTGATCAAATAGCAACTATGATGAGAATGGTCATTTAATGAGCACTTACTATGTGCCAAGGGATATATCATGTATTTTATATACATTTTCTAGAAGGGTGGTTAAAAGCAAAAGCTTTGGTCTCTGTTTCAGTTATGTATTGATACAAAACAAACTACCCCAAAACTCAGTAGCCTGATGTCTCTCACAATTTTGAGTATTGGGTGGGTGTTTCTCCTGGTCTTATTGGGGATCACTCAGTTGGCCTCACACATCTGACATTTGACTGGGGCTGCAGGGTCTGAAATAGTCTCATTCACACATATAGAAATGGGTACTTGCTGTCGGGGAAGATTTTCTGATTCGAAGCCTATGTTCTTTCTACCATACTATGTAGAATTTTGCTATCAGAGGAGAGTTTTCTCATGGCTACATCCTATCAACCTTGCACAGTGGCTGCCATAAGCTGCCCAAGAGATATTTGTCAAGTGGAGGGTTGAGGGAAACTACAAACTGCTCTTGTGAGTAAAATATTACATAGTATTTTTAAACTGATACCAAAATATTCGAGCTGATTCTCCTAGAATAGTAGGGCTTGGTAAAGCTAGGCCTCTTACCTTAGAGGAGCAGTCCACTCTTTCAGAACCACAGCAGAAAGGGTTCCTAGGACCCAGAGGCTTCCACGGACAGCACTCTATGCCTCTCAGATTTGCCTACATATGAGAATCACCTGGGAGCATTTAAAAAACTCTTGCTTATTTCTTCTTAAATAAGAATCTCAGAGAACAGGGCCTAGACTCCTAGACCTGTCAACTTCCTTCAGGAGCCCCCAAGGCTGACCAGTAGTGTCAGTTGGATTAACAAAACTTTTGGAACAGCTAGGAGTCCACCCTACAGAAATAGAGATTCAAGTTTGCAGTTTAGGTATCCACCCAAAGCATGAAACAAGTTGTGGTCTTACTATGCAAACCACAGAGAGTTGATTCACTGAATTGACTCGGGAATCATATCGGCAAGTCAAACAGAAATTGGGTACCGCCATACACTAGGGGACACGGGCAGGTGCCAGAGATGAGCCATCAGCAGTGCTGTGACAGAAGCAGTCACCGACCTCAGAAACAGAAGAGAACCATCTGGCTGCTTGCTGCCCCTAAAATACAGGTGCTCCTCGGCTTATGATTAAGTCGTCTGGACATAGCCCCATAGTGAGTCAAGGAGCGTACTGAATGTGATTGCTTTTGTACCACCATACAGTTGAAAAATCATTAAGTCTAACTGTCATAAGTCAGGGACCATCTGTACTTAAGTTTCAAACAAGAGGGACAATTGCCCAGCATCCTGAGCTCAGTGGATAGGAAAACACACTACTGACTTCCTTGGCCTTTCAAAGATATGAAACGATGCTCTGTAACAGTAAGTTGAAAGCTGACATGATGTTATTTCTTTGAAGACTTTGTGAATAGCTATGTTCTCTGCCTTTTTATTTCCCCTGCAACCTAATACATAGAAAGTTCTTACTACTATTTTGTCTGCTGCGTTGAGAGACTCTTGTTTTCCACCAAAGCATTTTGACTTCTGTAATCCTTAACTTACTCCACCTACAGCATAGTCATTTGTAACATTGTCTAGCTCCCAACCTACCCCTACTCTTCCCATTCCCAAATAAATCACCTTGAGGGCAGGGCCTTTGTCTTTTTCATCTCAGAATCCTCCAAACTAACTGGCAAGGTGACTGGTACAATAAATTTAATATTTGTTGAATTGAAGGCTTCTCAAAGTGTCCTTAAAAGCAACTATGTTGGAATAAACATCAGAGTATAAGTAGAGATATGACAGCAGAAGGTGAATAAAGTTTAAATTTCTCAGATGTGCATACCAGGCTCTTGGGCATAATGAAGTTTTTGTTATCAATGTGAGACAAGCAGCTAAAATGAGAACTTATTTCTTTAAAATTTGGTTGTTTATTGCTTCTTATTGTTCATTTGGGTAAATTTTGTTTCTCCTCCTGGTCTGCAAGCTCCTTTAATATGACCTATGCATCAAATTGATACTATGATAATATTATATATCATATTGCTGGCCGAGGCGGGCGGATCACGAGGTCAGGAGATCAAGACCATCCTGGGTAACAGAGTGAAACCCCGTCTCCACTAAATATACAAAAAATTAGCTGGGCGAGGGGGCGGGCGCCTGTAGTCCCAGCTACTCAGGAGGCTGAGGCAGAAGAATGGTGTGAACCCGGGAGGCCGAGCTTGCAGTGAGCCGAGATTGTGCCACTGCACTCCAGCCTCGGCGACAGAGTGAGACTTCATCTCAAAAAAAAAAAAAAAAAAAAAAATCATATTGCTAGAGTATGATATTACTCATGATACATGACATTATATTTGATGCATAGGACATATTAAACAATGTTTGATTAAAGAAGGGGACATATGTGACCAAAAAAATCTAGGAAATACTGCCTTTTAATACATAAATTACAATAAGAGATCAGTTGATACTGTAGCACAGGGTTCTGGACCATAGTCTGCGAAGGTGGAAAAGAAGAAGACTGAAAAGATGTATACTTATGATTGTTCTGTTCTACAGTTTATTCAAAAAATTGATAGTAGTTTACAAAACCTACTTTATTCCACATTTATTCATTCCAAAAGTAAAGTCTTTAAGTATTATCAGGGTTTACTCATCAGTGTTGATGCTGTTGTTCACATAAGAGCATCATTACATCATTTACTCACTGATTGACAGAATAACGTAGTTGAATTATTTTCCCTGTTTGATTTAAGTGAGGAAACTGTGCATGCCACTTCTGTTTATTTTATGCACAAAGCCTAATAATATAGTTATTCTACAAAACGTGAAATAGAGATATTTTCAAGAATGCGTTTAAGATAAAAAAAGATCCCTATATGATAATCCATTCTAAAATAGAGGTCAACACCGCCTTCTTCCTCCACAGCTCGAGATAAAGGAAAGATTCACTTTTCTATGAACATGACTTTACAAATGCTGCTCCCTTTGCTTCAGTTGTTTCTCAACCGTTCTTTGCCACCTTTTCTGTGAAATATTATCTGACTCTCTACTCAAAAATAGCCCACTGTTTCCTCCATGGTCCCATATCATGTTTTATGTACTCTTACTATAGAACTTCATTAATGAATTTATCCATTCATTCAACAACCATAGTGTGGCTTACCATTTGTCAGGTATCATGTGTGGCATCAGGAATATGGTGAGAATCATGATGTCATCTCATCCAATGATGGTGTGATTGTTTCTTTCTGTCTCTCCCATGCCATAAACACCTTAAGTATGAAGAGGTAATCTGTTTAATCAACTGAATGAGTCAAGGGCAGCAGAGAGAGCCCAAAGCCTCATCTAGGAGGCCTCCACCTTCTCTTATTGGAACCCTTTTTCTCCCTCTGCTCTAAAGTTAACATTTCCCCTCCTTCCTCTACTCCTCCCCTGTGATCATTCCTGATACAATTTCACTCATCATGCATAAAATCAAGCTCATTATTTTCTCTATTCAAACATTCATCATCTCCCCAGTTTCTCAAGACAAACCTGAAGGTCATCTTCGACTTCCATCTTTCCCTAATCTTCTCCTTACTAAACTACTATTGTGTTCACCCTCCTCTCTAGATTTCCACTGATCCTGCTTTAGTTTTCTTCTCATCTGCCTGGACTACGTCCATACATCTTAATTGATCATGCTGATTGTGGGCTATCCCCACACCCATTCATTTTCTACTTTATGCCAGAGTTTTCTCTCTAAAATACAAATCACATAATTTATTTCTTACTACCCCTCTCCTCATTAAAAGTTATTGATGGCTTTCATCACCTTCATAATACAGTGTTAAGAGATCTAAGCCACTCTCTTAGAGCATATAAGACTCTTTATGAGCTGGCTTCCCTGTTTGCCAAACTCTCTAAACTCACATATTTCTTACTGCCTGTGCTCAAAAACGCACACTTAGGTAGCTATGGTTGCCTTTAGGATAATATGATTGTGAAATGTCCAAGTCCTCTCACATGTCATATGCCATGCTACTTAGGGAACTAAATAAAGGTTGAGTACTTTGTCAAGCTCTGTCCAAGGGAAAGTGATTCTCTTCTTTATGGACATGGATATTTCAATCACTACAACAGAATAAGAAAAACAATGAACATCATGAATTAAGATGAGGCATCTTTTGAAAACTTTCTTTCCTTTGAGGACACTCAGCTCTTGTGCAGACTGTTTCTGTGATTTCTAGGACAATCATGGAAATTTAAAACTAGAGGATATACTAACATAATCTAATCCAATCTCTTCATTTCACAGGTGAGAAAACTCAAGCCCTGAACACTAAGAGATTTTTTCCAAGCTTACACAACTAGTAAATATCCTTTTCCTTCCTCAGCCTCAACAAAAATAAAAGGAAATGGATTTTATAATATTAAACAATAGGTTTGTTTTTGCATTTTTCTGAGTAAACTCATTCGTATGCCAAGGCCTCTGTTCTAATGTTGTTTTACCACTAAAACCCACTTTTAATTTTGCATTTTCAATTAGACATAATGTGAAATGCCTCTTTATGAAATCTTGACTCACTTTTACCTGTCGCTGTGGGTGTATTAAAGTATATAAAGTTATAAAAAGATATGAAATATGAATATAATCTAGTTTAATTATTTCCATCCTCCAATGACTATGATTGCAGTTGGATGTCAGTGAAATCTCCAGTGGTTGAACTTCACGATGAGAAAAACAGTGAATACAGAAAAGATAACTGAGTAATAACTACCAAAAAGGAACATTTATTTCACCAAAAAGAACATGGACCTATGATGGAAAAACTGTAGCATCATATAGCATCAGTGAATCAAAGATGATATCAATATTTGGCAAAGTTAAACCAAACTAAGTTCAATCAATATATAGATTATTAAGCTATTTTTTTAGATGAAAAAGCACTTAAGACATTTTTATTTGTTAACCTTAATTGTACTTCCTGTCTGCTCTTTTTCCATTAGCCAGGGTCTAAATCTCTTGACAAATGAATCACAACTGCACTTGAAGCAAACTGGCTGCTGAGACAAAGTTCTTTGAACACGGTGGTATTAGCAGCCCCCTCTGACTTTCCGGATGATTAATCTGCATCAATATTACAATCTGCATCTGAGTTCTAAACATCCATGTTTGCATTCATCATTCTTACCTTGCTGATGCATTTTGATCCTTGGTTCATTCATGACAGGGAGCTGAAAGCCAAGGTTTTCCAAATGTCTAAAGGAGCCCATACTGTGGGCAATACCTTCTGCATCTCTCAGATGTTAGGAGGGAGTTGGTTTGACCTGGAAAGGAAAGAAAGACTTTTGTCTATTTCTCCTCGCCAATTATCTTTGCCAAATATTTCTTAGGCATCAACCTCAATGTTAAAAGGTTCTTTTCTAGTTTTTACTTCCTGTGGTATTTCCACTTTCTGTGCTACATGCTTGCTCTTTCTTCTCTTTCATTTGCATCTTTTGGCCCTGATAACTCCTCTGTGCATGCACACATACTTATCACTATCCCCACCCCCATGCCCAAAGCACGGACCTGGAGAGATGGCTTTATGTGCCATCTCATATAAGCCTTATGTGCTAAAACAAATCTCTACTCATAGCACTGTTCCCATGCCCTGACCAAGGAAGAAACTTGTCATGTAGATGTGTCTATGTCCAAAATACAGAGTTGAGGAAGAGGGGAGTGCACAGCTATTAGCTGATCTCCAAACTTTGGAGAGGCATCTATAAGGACATATTACTGATTCAAGGAGGCAACTGGTTGGAGTAAATGATGGAGTTTATCCTTAGATATTAAAATGACTTGACACTCACGCATACTCACAATCAACCTACCACTTCCTCTATTATCACCAAGGCAAAATGACAGAGTATATTATCATAGCTTCCTAACATGTCCCTCCTCTTAAATTGCTTATTGACTGACAACTTTTGACTTCATTTCCCCTTCAAGACATCCTCCTTCTTGTTTAATTTTGTCATTTCATGTGTATTTAAAAAGGTCGAAGAATTGGCAAGATGTAATATAATTTTCCTGGATTAGGTACCTTTTATGGATGATCTTGGCAGGTAGAAACATCTGAACTGTCCCTCCATCTTTCATCAACTGCACAGCTCCTCTAGGTTTGAGCTGAATGAAAGACCAACAGGGTCTACATTCTATTCCTGTGGCCTCAAGCCATTAAGAGGTGTCAGGAAATGGAAGACTCAAGATAAAGAGGCCTAACTCCACCAAGGTCTCAATTACCCTGAGTGATCTCAGTATTCTAGATCACTGGGCTGTTTTTCTAAATTCACTTTTTACTGTAAAGAATTTGATAAGTCAAAGCAATGGCGGTATGGGACAAGAACCTATGATTTCATCCATTTTCTAATAGAAACTCCTCAGGCTTACATTGACCACAGCATTCAAGAATATCTAGCTTTATTAAATATATAATCCATATTTTAATAAAGAAGAAAGATAAATATGCATCTAATTTCTCTTGTCTGAAGTTGAGAAAAGAAAATTTGCCTCATAGGGCTATTGTGATGGTTAAATAAGATAATATATTTACAGTGCTAAGACATAGCATTCAGTGTGGCATGTGAAAGTACCCATTAAGTGTCATGTATTATTATTGGATCAGGGATCTTGACAGTATTTGTTGTGTCTACATACTACAGATAATGGATTTCATTGGTTTATGCCTAAAACTCAAAAGGGACACACGGATGACTTTTCACTAGATATCAAAATAGCTAGGTGGCTGACCTAATTTTTCATTTTTCAATGAGTTGATGTAGCATTATGTAGATGCAGCCTAAGTGGACAATTTATTCCAAAATAGCTGAATGATGAGTCCACACACTTGACCTGCTTTCAGCCTCTCTATTGAGACAGCAGAAAGTTTAGAGTTGAGTTCATCTGGGATTTAGGCACACATGAACATTAAAAACTGCAGCCTAGTCACACCATCACTCCTCAGCTTGTAAGTGAGTCTGTGGGATTATTAGCCCTGTTCCCAGTGGCATAGATACAAAAGTTGCTTGGAAATTAAAGGGCTGCAAATTTCCTTTCATTCTAATAAGGTTCAGATCCACTATATGGGACAACAGTGAAACTTATAGGTTGCTTTCTAAGGGGAATTTATTTTACAATACAAGCTCTGTGAAGCAAAAACTATTCACATTAATTAATAAAAAGGTTAACGACTGGCATAACAGAAACTCTCAATGAAATCAAAACACTTTGGACAACACATAGGTCTGCCTCTTATAGTTACTACCTATATGACCGTAACAAATAAAGCACTTCCCCTTTCCTCTTCCTTTCTTCCTCCTTTTTTTTTTTTTTTTTTTTAATGGAGACGGAGTCTCGCTCTGTCGCCCAGGCTGGAGTGCAGTGGCCGGATCTCAGCTCACTGCAAGCTCCATCTCCCGGGTTCACGCCATTCTCCTGCCTCAGCCTCCCGAGTAGCTGGGACTATAGGAGCCCGCCACCTCGCCCGGCTAGTTTTTGTTTTTGTTTTTGTTTTTGTTTTTGTTTTTTTTTTGTATTTTTTAGTAGAGACGGGGTTTCACCGTGTTAGCCAGCATAGTCTCGATCTCCTGACCTCGTGATCCACCCGTCTCGGCCTCCCAAAGTGCTGTGATTACAGGCTTGAGCCACCGCGCCCGGCCCCTTCCTCCCTTCTTTCCTCTCTCTCTCTGTCTCTCTCTCTCGTGCACATGTGCACACACACTAGATCTGGGTAGCAAATAAGCTTCAACTTGCTTGCCAATTCTGATCAATTGGGAGTGTCTTCCTGGTGTGTTAAATTGGAAAGGATTGCGAGGTTGAATAAGGGCTCATCAGGAAAGAGTTCTGTGATTCATTCCTGATGTCTGACATGGAGGGGAAATTAGTTACTTTAAAGTGTATTTTCTAGACTTATCCTGGATTAGATAATCTCTGTATTAGGCCACTCTTGCATTGCTATAAAGAAATGCCTGAGATTGGGCAATTTATAAGAAAAGAAGTTAAATTAGCTCACAGTTGTGCAGGCTGTACAGGAAGCATAGTGCTGGCATCTGCTTCTGGGAAGGCCTCATGGAGCTTTTACTCATGGTGGAAGGCAAAGTGGGAGTAGGCACATCACATGGTGAAAGTAGAAGCAAGAAAGAGAGACGGTTTGTCTTGGGGGAGGTGCCATACACTTTTAAATGACCAGGTCTTACCAGAACTCACTGGTACCAAGCCATGAGAGATCTGCCCCCACGATCCAACCGCCTCCCACCAGTCCCCACCTCCAGCATTGGAGATTACAGTTCAACATGAGATTTGGGTCGGGACAAATATCCAAACTATATCTATCTCTAAATCTCTTCTGACTAAAATTTTTTTTTTTTTTGAGACGGAGTCTCACTCTGTCGCCCAGGCTGGAGTGCAGTAGCCGGATCTCAGCTCACTGCAAGCTCCGCCTCCCGGGTTCACGTCATTCTCCTGCCTCAGCCTCCCGAGTAGCTGGGACTACAGGCGCCCGCCACCTCTCCCGGCTAGTTTTTTGTATTTTTTAGTAGAGACGGGGTTTCACCGGGTTAGCCAGGATGGTCTCGATCTCCTGACCTTGTGATCCGCCCGTCTCAGCCTCCCAAAGTGCTGGGATAACAGGCTTGAGCCACCGCGCCCGGCCAATCAGTCATTCTTATAAAGAGCCACTAAAACAGCGAAGCGCCGGCTCACACCATTCTTAGGGAAGCACTTTAAATGTATTTTATATACAAGTGCCATCAGAGGAACCTCCAGGTAGTCTTCACAAAATTGCCCCTGGGGGTATCTAAAATAGAAGGATGGTCTGTTGAAATTTGGACTTTTTCCCTAAGCTAAAGTGGGAAAAGTTACTGAAAAGTTTTCTTGATGATTTTTATAAGGATAATTCACCTTTGAGCCACAAGATTTAGCTTCCCCTCCCATCTTCAGAAACGATGATGGGCAGGATTGAAGCCTCTCTTGGGAAATCTGACATCTGGCTTTATTGTCAAAGAGGGGGATGTCAGGGAACCTTCTGTGTTTCAGGGGTTGAAAAGAAAAACTTTTCCAACTCCTGAGGACAGATCCATGTAACAGAGAGATAGGTGTTTCGGCTTAGCAGGAGGGGCTGAGACTAGATTATCTCTGATGCATATGCCTGCAGTGTTGGATGCCTTGAGGGACATCTGTGACTCTGGGATATTCCAAAGTGATCCTGGGCGTCTTCAGCTAAGGTGAGCCATCCATCCTCCCTCCAAGATGCCCACCGTCCATGTGAGGACCATGGGGGCCAATGAAGGGACTTGGCCAGGAAGGATCATCATGACTGCAGTCTATGTGGGGCTTGTTAACAACCACACTGTGTAGTAGTCAGAATTCGAGGCAGAATTGCAGGCGCCAAAGCCCAGGTTTATCCTGATTGGACAGGGAATTCAGACCTATATCTCTATCAGGCTGTGTAAACTCCCAGGAGTGGACCCAAAAGGAAAATGCAGGTTACGGAAGAAAAATAAGATATATGGCCATTTTTGTCCTCAGAATTTTTGGAGTAATTTTGAGTTACACCAGAACCAAAACTTAGAGATTGGTCTGGGTATATATGACAGTACTGTTTCAATAACTACTGTAGAATTAGCCCCAAAATGACTCTACATTTCAGTTACAGCTGGATGATACCCTATCCCTAGGTTCCTGTTTCTGTCACCGTAGGTGAAGGCTTCATTCAATCAGTTCTTCAAGTCAGGAACGCTGGTGTCAGCAATCAAGCTCCTCTCCCAGAGCTAATTACCTCATTTATTCCATCACCAAATCTCCTCCCTGCCATCTGTAAATTATGTCTTAGAACTCTCTGTAGCAATCACACTCTTATTCAGCATATGTTCAAGTATTGGGTTCAAAACTGTTGTAAGGAAATGCAAAGGAAGGTGTCTGGCCTTCCTTTGCATTTGGTTAGTTTTTATCAATGCTAACAATGGTTAGTTTTTATTAGTTGAGAAAAGTCTAAAAGAAGATACTAAGTCTGAAAAGTAAACCTGAAAGCCAGAAGGGACAGGACTTCATGTGAGACAGTGGGCTCTGTAGAGGTTCTTAACTGAAAAGTGGAGGAACTGTACAGAAGATGACAACCATGCTCTGCACAGGGGAAAGATTCTGACTACCAGAAGGCAGTAAACCCAGTGAAAAGAGCTATGCTTTTGTCAGAGGCATTTGAACCAGAGCAACTCCATCTTGAGTAGGGGCTAGGTAAAATGAGGCTGAGACCTACTGGCTTGCATTCCCAGATGGTTAAGGCATTCTAAGTCACAGGATGAGATGGGAAGCCAGCACAAGATGCAGGTCATAAAGAGCTTGCTGATAAAACAGGTTACCATAAAGAAAATAGCTGACACCCACCAAAACCAAGATGGTGACAAGAGTGACCTCTGGTGGTCCTCACTGCTACACTCCCACTAGCACCATGGCCGTTTACAAATGCCATGGCAACGTCAGGAAGTTGCCCTTATATGGTCTAAAAAGGGGCGGTATGAATCATCCACCCCTTGTTTAGCATACTATCAAGAAATAATCATAAAAATGGGCAACCAGCAGCCCTAAGGGTGCTGATGAAGGGACTTGGCCAGGAAGGCCAAGTGTATGGAATAGCTATTATTTTATTCCTTTACTTTCCTAATAAACTTGTTTTCGCTTTATGGACTTGCCCTGAATTATTTCTTGCACGAGATCCAAGAACCCTCTCTTGGGGTCTGGATCAGGACCCCTTTCCTGTAACACTTTCATTTAATTGTGGATTAGGAGTTCCTGGACCCATTTGTCAGGGTAGTAATTTTGTCTGAACAGTTTTAAGAGAAATTGCTTAGCAGCATTTCAATTTCAATTCAACATTTACTTAGTCTCCATGCTTCATGCACATCCTTGAAGATGTTAATGGAAAAAAAAAGAAGATGCCATGAAAGAAATTGGATAATTAAAAACAAAAATATTGATTTCAACCTGCATTATTAACAAGAATTTTACTATGATGACATCAACCTCTATCTTATCTTAGTGTCTACTCTATGAAAACCATCATCTCCTTCTTACCTAGAGCTTGCATTTAAAGCATTGTTACAGTAGGTAACAGGGCAGGAGAGGGCCCCCTCCCCTCACCAGGAATGTCAGGTGTCCATCAGGTGTTGGTCAGGTAGTTGTTACGCTGTCTCTCTAAAATAATAATTGGTCACAGATGGCACCAGGGTAAGGCAGTCTCCCAATATATAGAAACACCTGAAACTGGTGATCAGCAGCTTCCAGATAAGATCTCAGGAGCTGGATGAGTGTGCCCAAGCATGTCCACTAAGAGGCAAAATGACAGAGTTTCACTGGTAACACTCAACTGGTAAGGGAAAAAAGCCTCAAGTGAGCATGTGCCCAACTCCAGTAAACACACTGTGCATGCTCCCCTCCCAAGTGCTGGCAGGCCACTGTGCATGAGGACAACCCACCCCCAGGGAAGAATCAGGGACGCAACCCCAGAAGCATGCCAACATATTAGAGCCCAAGTCAAAAGTCAAACCGTGCACTCGAGTCTCTCAAGTTGCCCACTTGGCCCTCTTCCATGTGTACTTTACTTCCTTCCATTCCTGCTCTAAAGCTTTTGCATAAACTTTCACTCCTGCCCTAAAACTTGCCTCGGTCTCTCACTCTGCCTTATGCCTCTCAGTTGAATTCTTTCTTCTGAGGAGGCAATAACTGACGTTGCTGCAGATCCCTACAGATTCGCTTCTGGAAACAATATCAATCTCTCTCTCTCCCTCTGGACCCCCATTCTTCCCTTCCTCCTCCACCCCTCAGATAAAATCCTTGAATTATCATCATCTTTACTAACAATGAGAAGTGTTTTCAGCAAATCCAGCCTCCCCTCCTTCCTCCTTTCCCTCTATTGTTGATGCCTCCACCTGCCCTTACTCTATCCCCTCCTTACATTTTTACTCCTTCTGTCAGAACTATAGGATGAGTCGGACCAACTCTTTCTTCAAAGTTTTACTTAATTCATAAGGCTTAATACGCTGATTTTCCTGAGGGTACTTGCCTTCTTACAGGTGATAAAATCTTAAGCAAAAGGAACAAAGTTGTAATGGTAATTTTTCAATCATTGCAAAATTGATGGGGAAGCCCTTGGGGTCTCAGGCGAGTCTTCCCTAAGTCCCTAAAAATCAGCTCAATCTTCAGTTGCAGTATTCAGGGCACTCCCTAGTTTTCTAATAGGTGCCTGCTGGAATTTCTTGGCCCTGACTTAGATCCTAGCCATGGCTTTTTTCTGGATGGTGTTCTCTCATCAGAACCAGAGCTGCTGGTCCCGGAGACTCTGCGGTGGTAGCAGTATTTCCCCTGGAATACATACACACACACACACACACACACACACACACACACAGAGAGAGAGAGAGAGAGAGAGAGAGAGAGAGAGACAGAGAGAGAGAGAGAGAGACAGAGAGAGAGAGAGAGAGAGAGAGAGAGAGAGAGAGAGGCAGGAGCATACAATGCTTTAATGTCTCGAAGACTTGGGAAAGAAGGAGTTAAAAGTCCTAAGTGCCCATTACAGCTCAGCTAATGGGTCTTAACAGAAACCTGAGCAGGAGACCAACCACCTGCATTCAGACTGACCACTTTTCTGTGAAATCCTGGGTGGTCTGCCTAAGCAGGTTTCCCCCCTGCCCTGGGGGCCTGTGGCACAGAGAAGAATCCAGTTCTATACTGAACAGAAGAATGATTAATAGTGCTTCCTGCCCTCAGGGCAAGGCGGGGTGGGCAGCAGGGTGCTGGAAGAAAAGCAAACAGCTGGATATTAGACTGCAATGTGGATAAAAAACACTTATATTTTAGATTCCATATCATTTTGGTGATTGAGAAACGAACTCGAAGCCTTTTCTTGACTAGAAGGGCAACAAGTAAGTTGCTGTGCCATTTTTATTATATTTTTGTGGTTTTGTTCACTTATCAGACTTTTAAAAAACTCAGTATCATTGTCTTCTCTATTTTCTGAAAACATAGAGTAACTATTTCATAGCACACTTGTACTTTGAAGGGAAAAGAGAATTCCATGTGTGGGCCCTTGAACTGGATGCATATTTTATTTATATGCAGAATATATATACATGTACGCAGATATACAACATATAGATTAGGAAACACTCATGAATTCATACTCTCAGGTGAATCTGCACAGCCCTGTTTCTCACCATGGGGGTTTGGAATGGTTTGAAGTGTAACAACAGTGTCAGCTCTGTGGGAGGGACTGAGGGGGTGGGGAGAAGTGGAGGCCTTGGTGAGTGAGACGCAAAGTCATTTAGTTCCTCCTCTGGTGCCCTCCCATGAGTCAAGGTTGCTTGTGATATTACAGTTGGAAGTTTAAATAACTGTAAAATAAAACAGATGAGAAACAAAGTTGACATTCCAGAAGAAAAATTATACTGGAAATCAAATGTAAGCATACAGAGAACTCTCAATATATACAGAGAGTACATGTGTATGTGTGAGTGTGCTGATCATCTCTGCATATTTGTACATACACATGCACACAGGAAACACGCAGAGGAGCCAGTTTATTCTTAAAAGAGTACGTACTTGGGAGACAATTCCTGGGTTCATACCTGGTTCTACTGCTGCTACCTGGCTAGTGAAGTAATTAGGCAATCCATGTCAACTCTAAATCGCCAGTTATATACACATCAATAAAATGAAGGAGTTAGATTTCCTCGTGGTCCCTTACAACTTTAAGATACTAAACATTTGTGTACAGGAGGTCATAAGATACTAAACATTTGTGTACAGGAGGTCGTTATTAAACAGCCTGGGCCGGGCGTGGTGACTCACGCCTGTAATCCCAGCACTTTGGGAGGCCGAGGTGGGCAGATCACAAGGTCAGGAGATCGAGACCATCCTGGTTAACGCGGTGAAACCCCATCTCTACTAAAAATACAAAAAATTAGCTGGGTGTGGTGGCGGGCGCCTGTAGTCCCTGCTACTCGGGAGGCTGAGGCAGGAGAATGGCGTGAACCAGGGAGGTGGAGCTTGCAGTGAGCGGAGATCGCGCCACTGCACTCCAGTCTGGGCGACAGAGCGAGACTCTGTCTCAATAAATAAATAAATAAATATAAAAATAAAATGAACGGCCCATAGAAACTTTCCCCCTTTCACCTGACTCCTAACCCCATCTCTGTATGCTCAGCTGCAGATGAACATGGTGCACACTGGGGCTCGTGGAGGCTGCACAGCTGTGTCTAGAAGAGATTGGAATGTGGTGAGTCAAAAGGAGCCACCTACACAGAGTGTAGAAGCCCTGTGACCACCATGACAAAGTACAGGCCTTGTCCCTTGGGAGAGTCCTCTTGGGGCACATGGTGGGTTGGGGAGAAGGACCTTTCTCCCTGCATGACTTAAAAGTGGTGGTGAAAAGCATAGCCCTTAAAGTCTTATGGGTTCATGTTTAGGTGCCAGCAATACCAGACACTAGCCATGTATCCTTGGGCCAATTAGTGTATTATGCTAATCTCAGTTTTCCTACCTGAAAAATGAAGATCATAATGCCCATCTCAGCAATCTCTCTCTTTTTTTTTTTTTTTTTGAGACGGAGTCTCACGCTGTTGCCCAGGCTGGAGTGCAGTGGCGCAATCTCGGCTCACTGCAAGCTCCGCCTCCCGGGTTCCCGCCATTCTCCTGCCTCAGCCTCCTGAGTAGCTGGGACTACAGGCGCCCGCCACCGCGCCCGGCTAATTTTTTGTATTTTTAGTAGAGACGGGGTTTCACTGTGGTCTCGATCTCCTGACCTTGTGATCCGCCCGCCTTAAATATTATTTAAGCCTCCCAAAGTGCTGGGATTACAGGCTTGAGCCACCGCGCCTGGCCTCAGCAATCTCTCTTAAGGCTTAAATAATATTTTTAAATGGTGCCCAGTACACAGTAAGTATTCAAAAAGATGGTGTGTGTATGTGTTTCACTTTGTACATCTATATATATATTTTACATATTACATGATTAACTCTCTGATAAGCTTGATTTATGGATATTTATGGAAAAAAACTATTGTTATTTGGCAGTGAGCAAATAGAAATTAACTGTTCATGAAGGACAGGGATTTCATTTTCTAAAAAAAAAAAAAAAAAAAAAAAGAGGAAAAGAGGATTTGGAAATCAGAAAAAAATATATAATGACAAGAAAGGAATAGGGAAGTGGACACTGTCTTTTAGATACATGGTCAACCACTGAGGGTTGCTCCACGGAACTTCCTTGTTTATGTCACGTCGACTGCTGACAACATGGAGGGGGCTTGGAGATGCTCCCTCCACCCATGATCATAATGATGAAGTCTCAGAGATGAAGCACTCCATTTATGCATTCATGCATTTGCTAAATACTTCCTTATGATTTCTTCAGAATGAAAGCTCCAGAAGAGCAGGGGTCATGCCTGTCTAATCCAGTGCTAGGTCCCAAAAGCCTAGAACAATGACCGGCATGTGGTAGGTACTCAAAACTACTATACTATAGACTTCTTGTGTACTTGTTCTGTTAATTATCTCCTGTTTGTCTCTTCCTGCTAAGATGTAAGCACCACAGGCAGTGAACGTTGTTTTGTTTACTGCTGTGCCCCCATGTGCCTAGAACAGTGCCTAGCACATTATGGGTACTCCATAAATATTTTCAGAATGGTGACTGAAAGAGGTAGGGAGAACAATTTAGAAATATTTAAAGTCTCCATAATCCAGGCTGCTCAAGGAGCTTCTTAACCTTTAGTTTCCAAGGGAGGTTTCAAGGAAAATGGCTTCCACTGCCCCTTAAACACAGAGCATTCAGCTAAATAACCAGACCTTTCAGGAGTTTCCGAGAAGATGAAGACAAGGGAAAAAACTCAGTTCTATATCCAAGGTTGCAGAGGCTGTTCCACATTCATCCAAACTCACGCTCTCCTACACTGGTTTGTCAAATTCTTTATTTAAATATCTCATTATCTAAGACAATTTTGTACTTACTGTCATGAAGGCTTATGAAACCTGCAAACCTGTCTTGCTGGAATAGGTACAATTTAAGCCAGTGATTGTTCAAGAGAGAAAGGAAAGGTGAAGAATGGCACCATTGTGAAGATTAGAGCAGGAAGGTAGACAGCCCTGGGAGCTAACCTCTGTTCTCCCGGGTGTTTGTTTAGGCTCCTCAGACAATGCATGTAACCTAAAGAAAGAGGGGGGAAAATTGTAAGTCTTCATGTATAATTTTTGTTGTTATATCTAAACTGATAGTTGAGGGCTAGGCGCTGAAACAATATTTTATAGAAGTATCATGTTGAAGTTTTTGCAGGTTTCAAAATATTTAAATATGTAAATTTCAATGGAGAGATGTTCAGATTTTTTGATAGTCTAATGATTTTAAGCATCTCATTTCTAGTCACACACTGACAAAAGATGTTCAGATTGCAGTGTGAGATGGTTTCTATGGTTACAGTTGTTTCCTAGCATTTTAGTGACATCTTTTGTGAGCATTGGCTGCTTCACTTATTTGTCACTAATGTATGTGTAGAACTATAGTTAATAGCCTTGGGCGGACAAAATTTTTTTTTCTGAATGGCTGTATTGTTTTTTAGCAGCATTTTTCAATAAGGTGACAATGCATTAGAATACTAATAGTATGTATGGTATTTTAAGATGTCAAGTTTTCAATAAAATGATAATGAAAATTTTGCATTTCATTTAATAGTTAAATATTCATGAATTTTCACAGCATGATGAACTGAGTGAAAAATAAAGAAACTGTATAATGTATAATACTAAACATCATAAATTAAGTTTCTTTTCATAGAAGCTATTCAAGAGTGTTTAATATATGGTTCTTCGTGGATTTAGACCAATCTGAGCTAAATTAAAGGCATCTAAAAAGGAAACTTGTTTAAACCAATTTAACATATTTTAACACAGCATGTTTATAATGTAACAGTATAAAAGAAAATGACACATTACAAACAATATATATATTATATAAAAATTATGATGACTAAGTAGGGGATGTAGTCACCAGGCAAGAGTATTTTGAAGAAAATAATTGTGAAATAGGAGAGGGAGGGATGCATGGGAGAGAGACAGGTGACATAAACATGAGTAACAGGATGAAAATAAGCAGTAAAAATTGAGAATCTAAGTTTTGACCAATGGTGATCTGTTCCAGGTATTGCACTAACATCTGGAGAATCTAGGGGTGAACGCCATCTCTTCCTTCTGGTCCTGGACTGATCCAGCCCTAAAGCAAATGTTTAGAGTAAGAATAAAATTCTTCTCCAATATTAGAGATTAAAATATTTTTCTTCCATATTCAAAGTGAGTCAATTCTTTATAATAAATCATATCTATATATTCTATTGGTTTTGAATCTCTGTAAAGAAGAGATATTATTATATGTGGGTATTCTGTTTCATTAATCACATATCTGCTTATATGTATCCAAGATATGTGCTTATCTCTTTTTTGTTGTCGTTTGTTTTTTGTTTTGTTTTGAGACTGAGTCTCACTCTGTCACCCAGGCTGGAGTACAGTGGCGCAATCTTGGCTCACTGCAGCTTCTGCCTCCCACGTTCAAGTGATTCTCATGTCTCAGCCTCCTGAGCAGCTACGATTATAGGCACGTGCCACCATGCCTAGCTAATTTTCTTTTTTTTTTTTTCCAGTAAAGACGGGGTTTCGCCATGTTGGCCAGGCTGGTCTCAAACTCCTGACCTCCAATGATCTACCCACCTTGACCTCCCAAAGTGCTGAGATCACAAGTGTGATCCACTGTACCTGGTGGATATGTGCTTGTTTCTCTTTAAGGTATGCAGAGAAGAACAAACACAGAGAATTATAGGTAAAGCAAATAGTTTTAGAAAAAATAAGGATTGTGCCAAAAAGAGGAAAAATTGTCTATCATGGGTAATCAAATATTTTAAGTAGAAAGAAGATTTAACAATGTTTCCTAATGATAAATTACTCAAGTGTCCTAAAAACAAAAATTCAATGTGTATTTTATTTCATATCTAGTGGTCGAAACCTCTACATTGCCAGACTATAATAAAACTCTACTATAACACTTCTTTTAAAAGGACAATTTGTTTTCTGGCAGCAGCATCCACTCCAACAACTTGTTACAAGGATGCATCTGTGATATTTGGAGATTACTGTGTATGGAGTTGAGCTACCAGAGAGAAAGTGACTAATGAAATTCTAATTACTAATTGCTGTGATGTGGAAGACTGAGAAAGGAACCATTACTGGAATCTTTATCAGCGAGATATTGTCATTCACTGAATATCCCACAACCTCTTCTGCCAACCTCCTGGCTGAAAACTGTTCGACTATACTCTGCTGACTGGCTAGGTATTCCACTGACCCATCCTGTTGACTGTTAAATGGGATTGGGAGAACCCTAAAACCAACACACAGAAGATAGACTTGGCTTCTATTGATGGGCAAATTAATAATAGAGCCAAAGTAAAGTAGAAAATCATAGCCTAATGGATGACATTGATCTATCCAAGAATGTGGACTTATGATGCAAAACTTTAAATTCCTCTAGGTTATAAGCATTATCACCTATTATTCTGCCCATATTGGTGATTAATTTGGTATTATCCCTCTTCCATAGGTATTATGGTCACTAATATCTTTAATGCCTAACATATATGTGTGACAATACAGATTCATAAATGTAGATGAGAATCAAAGATAATTATTTTAAAAATTTTTACACATTTGAATGTTATTGCAAACCCTACTGTTTAACCAATTTAGTATTATCTTTGATTTTTGCTAAGCAGGCAATCATTTTATGTACTAAGGAATTGAATTAACCAATGAAAACAGCATAATCAACAAAAGTAAAACATGAAAATTTCACATATTTCCTTAATTTTAATAGACTGCCCAAACCCAGTCAATTTTAACATACTAATTTTTATTTATTAAATATCAACTAGGTAAATTTTGTCATCCAGTGTCCTGGCTCTAACACTTACAAGCTGTACAACCTAGTGGAGGCAACCTCACACTTCATACTTCAGTTTCCTCATTTATAAATGGAGTAATTGGAATACCTATCTTATAAAATGTTGTGTAGGCTAAGTTATATATATATATAACACAGCACTAAGCTTGTCAAATAATAAGTACACAATAAATACTAGCTATCTTTATCATCATTGATTTAATGGCAATTTATTTAAAGGCAGCTAAATATAGGACCAGTAGAGAGGTGATGGGTAAGACATGGTAAAGACTTTCTTAGTCCAAATGTCATTAAAGTAAATACAGGTGCTCTAATGGTGAATATAGGTACTCACTATATTCTAATAGTGAATATAGATATTCTAATGAGGTATCTTAAATTGGATAAGATGTATTCTGGACTAGAAGTTAGAAGAGCAAACTAGCTAACTTTCTAGTTATCAACTCCCCTGTTCATGAAAGTAGATTGGCATTACTGATCTCTTTCTGGTCTAAATTGTGACTATTGTATGCTTTTATAAAATCAGATGCTTAAAAAAAGAATTGATAACACAAAAGGAAAAATATTGTATGATTTCACTTATGTGAAGTACCTAGTCAAATTCATAGACAGAAAGTAGAATAGGGTTATCAAAGGTGGAGGGAGCAGGTAATGGGGAGTTACTGTTTAGTGGGAATGGAGTTTCAGTTTGGGAAGATGAAACTGTTCTGGAGATTTATAGTGATTATGGTTGGACAACAATGTCAATGTACTTGATGTCACAAAATCGTACACTTAAAAATAGTTAAAAATGGTAAATTTTGTGCTATGTATATTTTCCCCAATTAAAAAAAATGTATAAATGGCCAATAAGCATATGGGAAAAAATGAAAAAAATTATAGAGTTAATCCAATATTAGGGTAAAAAATACCCTTGTGCATAATTTTGGACACCAAGTCAAATAATATATTATAATTTTTAGTCTTAATTTGCATGATGCCCAAAATTTTAAGACTTTTATTTTCAGTATTGTTTTATCAAAAAGTCCCACAATAATTTTAGATGAATTCTTGTTTTCAGACTTGGGAACCAAACAGTTACATCACATCACTAAATATTGGCTATCTTTATAGCTAAGCGTTCACTTCAGTGCCTCAGGAAGTCCAATGAAACCACTGAGATCAGCACTCCTAGCACTCCTATCTTCTTTTTTAGAATACATCCATGTCTTGTATCAGAATAAGTGAAGAGAACCTTATCAAGACAAATTATGACTAATGCATTCTCCTTTATGCATTTCTGGGCTAATGACCAGCCCCATTAAATATCACCCCAAAGGGACTGGCAGTGCTACTGAGTGGGAAAAAGAAGACGTTTTCCTCCTGCATAAGCACAGCCAGTACAAACATCACCAAGACGAGGGCTGCTTTGCCATTTTCTTCCACATTCTGAGGTGTTCCTTTCTCGTCTCAGGAGGTAGGAACTAATAACCTGTCCACAGAGACTCCAAACAAGCAAATGCTCTTCGTTATTAGCTAGAATTAGGCTAACAGCAAATTTGATCTTTGGTTTTGAGACCTTACCTCTTTACCCAAAAGTTAACTCTGATTTCAAATAGCTCCACTTCTCTGTTTTGTCAAGACGCAGCAACAATCTACCACCACCACTGTTATTATGGCATTTCAATCACCTCGTTTCATTGCTATTTGAGAAAACACTTTGTTGAAACCCAAAGGAAAATCTGCCACGTTTCCATTCAGACATATGGCAGAAAAAAACCTTAATAACCAGTAATCAGAGTCGGCCTTCTTTGGGTGGAATCTGCTGCGGACAAAACAATTTATGCTGCGTTGGATGAAAATAGTTCATCGATGTTATTCTCCAAGAGATACTAAAATAACTCCTTCTCATCTGATATCCCAAAACTAGGGGAGAAAGAGTTCAGATAATGTTGGGATCGATAAAGTCACAAAAGCAGAGTCATGTAGGAAATACATCTCGAAATTACTGTCTTGCTCTTTTTATCACAGAACCAGCCAAAGGCCATTATAAAAGGTAGTATTACAACAAGTTTTAGTTTAAAGAATCATCGAAATTAAAGATAACAAAGATATAATATATATCTGCCTAGATAGTGATTGCAATGATCAACAATATGAAGTGTTTTTTTCTTTCAGAAAATAGACCTCTGATTATTCCCCATGGCTTAAATAATTCAGAATAGTGAAACATCAAAACTTGTCTTTTAATATATTTTGAACTAACATTTGAATATGAATATATAGTTTCTAGAAAATTAGCTTAAGCAAATTAATGAGGACTCATTAAAGTCCAAACTAGGTGAAATGGAGAAATACCCTCTTTCTTCATTATATATCAGACCACATAATCTTCCATTCTCAGAATAGCCTCTCTTTCTGCCCATGCCTTATCACCCCCTCATACAAAGTGCCCCTCTATCAAACTTTTCCAGATATACAGAGGGTATGTGTTTCAATATCAAAGGTTTTCTCTGGATGCACAGAGAATAGTGGGAGTTCTTATGTCAACAAAGCAAAAAGTGGGTAATAGTTGTTTCCGCTGACAATAGAGTATATCAGTATTTCCCAAACTTGGTTACACATTAGAATGATCCAGAAAGCTCTTAAAAACTTGATGATCAGGTTATATTCCACAGCAACTAAATCAAAATTTCTCTAAGTAGGATCCAAACAACAGTATTTTTTTAAGATCCCCAGGTAATTCCAGAGTGCAACCAAGTTTGTTATTAATTATATGCCAATAAACTATCTCTTCATAGAAATAATCAACAATTGGCATTGTTTTGATGTCTTAGCATTATTAACTCAATGCCATACTATGGCCCCACTAAACATTTTCTCATTACATATTTTATCTTTATGGTTTTATTTCTGCTACCATGTTTTATGACAGGGCCAGCATGGACTCTATCCACAGGAAAAAGTGTATTCACAGTGCCCCCTACCCGCCAAAGGATTTATTTTTCCAGAAAGGTTGTATGTTTTAAATGTTTAGTTTTCTAATATGGTTTGGGTTCTAGTATATGAGAGAGGAAGACCCAAACCACACCAATTGTAACATTTTATGTTTGTTTTCAGACCCCAAAAACTTCACTACTACGTGGAAATGCTGCACTTAACCTTTATTTTGCATCTTCCATTTTCTAGCTCATGCAAATCTCTGTCATTCAAAACTCTTCTTCCCCATATTTCCATTAATGATTTATGTCAATATAGCATTTTAACATCTCTTTCCAGCACCCATTTTTTGTGAGAAAATTAATTTTTATATTTCTATTAGAAAATTTTAAAATTACCAGATAATCCACACTTGTTTTGATCATATTCCCCAGAATACTGCTTAAATAGCCGTTTTTTTTTTCTTTGCTTAAAGGCACTTGTGCCTTCTAATATAGGTATGCTCAACCATTCTGGTTCCTTCTGTCAAGCTCTTTGATCTATGATTTGTTTAGAAACAGTGAATTTTATTAAAAATATTTTTGCCTTATTGAACTAGATGGCTTTATTACTTGAATATCTCCTTCTCTACTTTGTCTTAAAATTAACATATTCACAAATAAGAATAGAAACAAAAGGAAAATTAAATACCTCCCTTCGAAAATTTCTTTGGTATAATGAGAGCTAATCAACAACAGATATTAATTTAAAAAATATATTAAGCCAGCTGAGTTAATTCTTGCTCATGTTATAACTTCTGAGCACATTTCTTAAAGTCTCCTTAAGAGATGGACTACTCCTTGACACTGAGAATATTATAGTTTTAAAGTCATCGTATGATGCCTTATTTCATGAACCTGAGAAGCTTGTTCCCACCAACTTTCTCTTGCAAAATGAAGGTGCTCTTCTGGAGTTTGTCTCAGGAAAGTTTGAGGGAACAGCAAGCAGGACAGGAAAGGTCTTAGAAGGAAAGAGAAGGGCAAGAAAAGAACAGTAACAGAAACAGAAACATATGACTACATTTTCAGAAGGCTTCAGTACTAGGTGACTTATATAACTTACCATGAATCTAATTTAAGTTAACAATAAGACAACTATTTGCTAAAGGTCAACTATATGCCCAGAACTGGGCAAGGCATTAAAAAGGATGAAGAAGAAAAGGAGGCCAAGAATTGCCCCTAGGATTTGTGATCTGATAGAGAGGGCAAGATGCTATTGATTAGAAAACACACTGTTATTTTTTGGAACACTAAGAAAAACGAGCAACTAATTATATTTTGCACGCCATCATGTATGTCAAGATACATTTTAGGATTCAGAGATACTAAAATGCAAAAGAAATAAAAGAGTCTTATCCTGGGATCACCATCTTTATATCAATGCAAAAGAGTACATATGTGAAACAACTAGGAAATAATACACAATAGTGCTAAATCCAGGAGAGGCTGTATACACAGTGATGCGGCAGAGGGCTGCTGCAATAGATACCCAGTGCAGCTACCTGGATGGTTTGCAGACTGACAAAAGACAAATGGGCAGAGTTAAAAGTTCTTGTAATGTCCCTGAAGTTTCATGTAATGTCAAAGTGGCAAATTCCTTCTTATTCACATTTATGAGAAAGGTACATTAAATACTAAACCCATATCTGACCAACTGTTACGTCCTTCTCATCCTACACCCAAAATATCTTTCTCATCCATCCCATCTTCTCCTTTCACACTTGCCACTATCTTATTTCTTTTCACTATTATCTCTACCAAATCTCTCTAGGCACTGTCTAGATTGGTCATTCTCATCCACAGCTCTGAGCACGGTGATCCCAAGATTGTGATGATGTCAAGTGTGGCTAATCAGTAATGATGAACTACTTAGCTTGGCATTCAAGGCTTCACAATGTCAGATTCATATATATCTTGTCTTCTATTTTTCCACTGCAATAGAAATTTTCTTAACACATTTCTATTTAATTGACTCATCAGATCAATGTTCTCCATTCCTTCTGTAAAACATAGCTTCTGTGAAAAGCGGCTGATTAAACAATCAGGACTAGCAAGTTATACAGTATGTCTGTGTCCTTCTCCCACCAAATAGTTTATGCTTGCCTAAACCTATTAATGCCAATCTTACTTGTTCTTGCAATTATGTGATTTAATTAAATATAAAAACTGGTAAAAACATGAGTACAGAAAAAATTGTTTCTATGAAAACTAAGTTATATGCTTGATTTTCTTTTTTAAAAAGCCAATAAAAATGATGGCAAATTAGAAATGGGCAGGACAACTGTAACAGATTGAGCAAATAAATCATAAAATTCCAGAAGGATACCACACTCAGATTATTCTCATCTCCCACTTTTGCTCCACTTTAAACAAACCAAATTAGTTTATATGAAACTAGTCATAAAATGGTGTTTTATAAGTAAATATTCCAACCAGCAGACTCATTTTTCAAGAAAATGATTTGCTTCCTCAACAAAAGATTGGCAAATAAATATATGCTTGCTCGTTTTATGTTAAAATAAAATATCTATGTGTTGTTTCTTAATGATTCCCCCACTTTAACTAAGTTTTCAATTTACAGACTAGCTGTCAGTCCCAATTTAATACATAAAGAATCGTTCTGGTTCTATCCTGGACTCCAATCAAACTTTAACCCCTGAGCCTACACTATTTCTTCCTCATGAAATGAACTCTTCCCACATCTCATACTAATCCTCAAGGATCTGAGCAAATGTCCCATCTCTATGAGATGTTCCCAAAAGCTTGCCTGCCAGAAACTAGAGTCACCTGAAGTTTCTAATATTAGGCTTACCATTTCTTGTGAGACCCTAATCCAATGCAATAACCTCTAAGCCTCGATTTCTTCATCTGTAAAATGGGTTGTTGAAGGATGTAATGTTTATAAGACTAAGCACAATGCCCATAATGTAGGTGGATTCAAAAAACAAAACACACCATTCTCCATCCACGTATTCTTCCTTTGAACGATTATAGAGCTTTGCTCTTCTCTCATGATGTTTCTCATTTTCTATCTTGTATTTTCACAGGTTCAGTATATGCCTTTTGCCCTCCATTCGACTATGTATTCCTTGACTGCTCAACTGTGCAGCCAATACTTTTTTGCTATCCCTTAATTTACTTTTAAATAAATAAATGATTACATGAAAGGGTGAATGAGTGTTGAACTTTTGTTCTGGTCAGAAAAATAAATAGAGTCCTGGCAAAAGAATAAAGAAAGAGAAACAATTTAGAATGTGTTATATGATCTACATTTCACTTTCTACAAAACTTTACTCAATAGAAAAGACAAGAAGCTTAATTATAACAGCTTAAAGGTGGATGCCTCTATATCCCCTTCATCTTTTGTTTTTGTGTTGATTTTGCCTTTTTCCTAAAAATGTTGACGGGCTAGATTACACCTGACAGCAGTCTTGGCAGCCCCAGAGAATTCCATCTTTGCAATGCAACATTCTTTAGGAAAAAGAAAACTTTGCCTTCCCCAGCCCCACCACCGAGGATTGAAGTTCTGCATTCTTTTTAGTTGACAATTGACTGGAGCATTTTGAAAATAAGTGCCAGGCCTCGATGAGGTGTAAAATACTGACTGTATTAGCTAGTTATTTAGGGAGATGTGAAGATGCTCTTGCCAACATACATTCAGTTTAGGCTTTGGATGCCTTGCATGATCTCCCAGGCAGCATTTGTTTGAAATTGTTAGAATTTAATTTAAAAGTCTTCACATTTGCTTTTCTGTTCTTATTTTTTAAAGCATCAATAACTCTTTAGAGAAGATACTCTAGAGTTAATATTTATATATGTATGTTTATATATACATATATAAAGTATGAAAAAATATTTTTATCATGCTTTTCTATTATTTGGCTCTCTTCTGATATTTGTCCTTGAATTTAAACTTTCTCAACCTGAGAATATGGAAAATGGAACTATAATGTTATTTTAGTAGAGATGACCTTTTCAGGTCCATGCCCTTGGGTTAACTATATGGATCCGTGTATAGTTTTATATTCACAGTGTACAAGGTTGCTAGGAGCAGTGAAATGTCTTGTTATCCCCCTACCATGTGAAGCATGTGACAGAATCTACTTAAGTCATATGTGACTAAGGCTCCCTCTTCAACTAGGGAATAAGACTATATCCTTTGATAAAGCCCATTTCATATTGTTACAAATTAATATTCATAATAGTAACAACAGCTTATATTTGTGTATGTATGAAACATTCATGCTTTTACTGTCTAGTGGAAAGTTCAGATATGTCTGGGCATGTTTAGCAAATGAGTGGGTTTGGCTTAACTAGGGCATTGTCATTAATTGCCCAAGTTATGTACTTTAGAGTTCTAGGGGAGCCATTCACATGAACCATTTCATTATGACTTTTTCTAAGACAATGATTAATTTCAGATGGAGTTCAAGCACATTTGGCAAACTTGTGGGCTAGTCCAACAAAACTCTGAATTGAGCATGAGAGGAAGAAAAGAGGACACTGAAGAAAACTCATTCCAGAAGGGAAAGAAGCCAAATAATGAACACAGTCAACAGCTCTAGGGAGCGGTTGCTGACCAAACCTATTGCAATTCAGCCATGCTGGTGACTTGGGAGAAAGTCACTGTGTATAAAACTGAAAGTTATGCCACTCGATTCAGTATCTGAGAGAGTCAAACAATGTGCCAGTGGGTTTTCCCTAACAGTGTTGAGAGGAGAAAGCCTCTGACATCTCACTTCAGTGAAGACTTCTGAATTTTTATGGCCCCAGGAGGACTCAGCATAAATAGCTGAGCCCATCAGCAGGCAGTCCTAATCTAGAGGGAAACACAGGACCTGGGTAGATAGAAACATCCGCAGAAGAGGCAACAACTTCAGGAAGGGCAACAATATCATCAGAGGTCCAGGTGTAACGGTCACAAGAAAGACCATAAACACCAAACTGGGATCCAGGCTGATTCACAAGCAAATAAGACTTTCCCCTGGAGACTCCCAGAAGTGCTTGGAAGAAAGGAAATTTGCAAAGCATTGTAATTCCTATGTGAGAAGAAAATGAGGCCCCCAAATGTAAGTGACTTTCTCAAGGTCATCTGGGTAGATAAATCAGGATTAGAGGTCATTGAGGGTTTCATAGTCATTTATGACCATGAATAGTCGGTGAAACTATGACTCTGAATGACAGGCGAACATCCAATTGAAAATTGGAAGAGAGGATCACCCCTGAGAATATGCCACAATGTTATCAACATTATAAGACTAGTCTGAGAATTACTTAATAGTCGTGAGCTTTGAGACATCAATAAACAAGAACAAAATATAAACATACATCTTGTCATGATATAATTATTTCATTAAAAGATCTTTTTGCTATGGTAATGACTAAATACTGTTAGATGTAGGTAGCCCACCAATAATCCACCTTACCCTAAAGTTGTAGGTCTTAGACAACAGTGTTGAAAAGGAAGTTTTGGAACTTTTTTTTTCAATACAATCAAAAGTCAGTTATTTTATTTTCCATAGAAATAACAGAATTTTAATTTGTATATCATTTTAGAGTTTTCATGATACATATATATATATATAAAACCATCATACTCAGAATTAAAGTACCCCTCCTTTGTTCTCTGATCTTATTTTTTTTAACTTTTATTTTAGGTTTAGGGGCACATATGCAGGTTTGTTATATAGGTAAACTGCATGTCCCGGGGAGAGGTTGGTGTACAGATTATTTTGTCACTCAGGAAATAAGCATGGTACCTGATAGGTGGTTTTTTGATCTATTCCCTTCTCCCACCCTCCACTGTCAAGTAAACCTCAGTCTCTGTTGTTCTCTTCTTTATGTTTGCGTCTTCTCGTTATTTAGCTCCCACTTGCAAGTGAGAATATGCAGTATTTGTTTTTCTGTTCCTGCATTAGTTTGCTTCAGATAATGGCCCCCAGCTTCATCCATGTTGCTGCAAAGGACATGATCTTATTCTTTTTTATGGCTGCATAGTATTCCATGGTGTATATGTATCACATTTACTTTATCCAGTCTACCATTGATGGACATTTAGATTGATTCCATGTCTTAGCTATTGTGAATAATGCTGCAATGAACATACACATGCATGTGGCTTTATGATACAATGATTTATATCCCTTGGGTATATACCTAATAATAGGATCACTGGGTCAAATGGTAATTCTGTTTTAAGTTCTTTGAGAAACCCCCACACGCTTTGCATAATGACTGAACTAATTTATATTCCCACCAGCAGTGTATAAGCATTCCCGTTTCTACCCAACTTTACTAGGATCTGTAATTTTTTGACTTTTTAATAATAGTCATTCTTACTGGTGTGAGATGGTATTTCATTATGATTTTGATTTGCATTTCTCTAATGATTAGTGTTGTTGAGTATTTTTTCATATGCTTGTTGGCTGTGTGTATGTCTTCTTTAGAAAAGTGTCTGTTCATGTTCTTTGCCCACTTTTTAATGGGGTTGTTTGGTTTTTTGCTTATAAATTCATTTGAGTCTCTTACAGATTCTGGATATTAGACCTTTTTCAGATGCATAGTTTGAAAATATTTTCTCCCATTCTGTAGGTTGTCTTTTTACTCTGTTGATAGTTTATTTTGCTGTGCAGAAGCTCTTTAGATTAATTAGATCCCGTTTGTCAGTTTTTTGTTTTGTTGCGGTTGCTTTTGGCATCTTTGTCATGAAATATTTGCCAGGTCCTATGTCCTAGGATGTCTTCCAGTGCTTTTATAGTTTTAGTTTTTGCATTTAAGTATTTAATAGTATCAAATTTATTTTTGTGTTTAGTATAAGGAATGGGCCCAGTTTCAATCTTCTGCATATGGCTAGCCAGTTACCCCAGCACCATTTGTTGAATGGGGAGTCCTTTCTCCATTCCTTGTTTTCGTCAATTTTGTTGAAGATGTGATGGTTACTGGTGTGGGGCATTATTTCTGGGCACTCTATTCTGTTCCATTGTATCAGTTTTTGTATCAGTACCATGCTGTTTTGGTGACTGCAGCCTTGTAGTATAGTTTGAAGTCAGGTAATATGATGTCTCCAGCTTTGTTCTTATTTCTTAGGATTGCCTTGGCTACTCAGGCTCTTCTTTTTATTCTATATGAATTTTAAAATAGTTTTTTCTACTTCTGTGAAGAATGTCATCTGCAGTTTGATAGGAATAACATCAAATCTGTGCTTTGGGCAGTATAACCATTTTAACAATATTGATTCTTCCTGTGCCATGAGCATTGAATGTTTTTCTATTGGTATCATCTCTGATTTCTTTGAGTAATGTTTGGTAATTCTCACTATAGAGATCCTTCATCTCCCTGATTAGCTGTATTCCTAGGTATTTCTGTGTGTGTGTGGCAATTGTGAATGGGATAGCATTCCTGATTTGGCTCTCAGCTTGGCTGTTGTTGGTGTACAGGAATGCTACTGATTTTTGTACATTAATTTTACATCCTGAAACAAAATTTGTTGAAGTTGTTTATCAGCTCAAGGAGCTTTTGGGTAGAGACTATCGGGTTTTCTAGCTATAGAATAATGTTATCTGCAAACAGGGATAGTTTGACTTTCTCTTTTCCTGTTTGGAATGACTTTTATTTATTTCTCTTGTCTGCTATGGCCAGGATTTCCAGTACTATGTTAAATAGGAGTGGTAAGAGAGAGCATCCTTGTCTTGTTCCAGTTTTTAAGGGGAATGCTTCCAGCTTTTGCCCATTCAGTATATTGGCCATGGGTTTGTCCTAGATGGTCATTATTATTTTGAAGCATGTTACTTCAATGCCTAGTTTGTTGAGGGTTTTTAACATGAAGGGATGTTGAATTTTATCAGAAACCTTTACTGCATGTATTGAGATAATCATGTGATTTTTGTTTTTAGTTCTGTTTATGTGATGAATCACATTTATTGATTGGCATATGTTGAACCAACCTTGCATACAAGGGATAAAGCCTACTTGATCATGGTAGATTCGTTTTTTGATGTGCTGCTGGATTTGGTTTGCTGGTATTTTGTTGGGTTTTTTGGCATCTATGTTCATCAAGGATATTGGCCTGAAGTTTTTTGCTGTTGTTGTTGTATCTTTCACAGGTTTTGGTATCAGGATGATGCTGGCCTCATAGAATGAGTTAAGGAGGAGTCCCTCCTCAACTTTTTGGAATAACTTCAGTAGGAATGGTACCAGCTCTTCTTTATGCATATGGTAAAATTTAGCTAAGAATCCATGTAGTCCTGGGCATTTTTTTGGTTGGTAGCCTTCTTATTATTTTACTGGTCTGTTCAGGGATTCAATTTTTTCTTGGTTCAATCTTGGGAGATTACATGTGTCCAGTAATTTATCCATTTCTTCTAGGCTTTCTAGCTAGTGTGCATAGAGGTATTCATATTAGTCTCCTTTCTTATTTCTTATTGTGTTTATTTGGACCTTCTCTCTTTTTTCTTTATTAGCCAAGCCAGCAGTCTAACTATCTTATTAATTTTTTCAAAAAACCAACTCCTAGATATGTTGACTTTTTGTATGGTTTTTAATGTCTCAATTTCCTTCAGTTCAACTTTGATTTTGGTTATTTCTTGTCTTCTGCTAGTTTTGGGGGTTGGCTTGCTCTTGCTTCCCTAATTTCTCCAGTTGTGATGTTAAGTTGTTAATTTAAGATCTTTCTAACTTTTTTATGTGGGTGTTTAGTACTATAAAGTTCCCTCTTAACACTGCCTTAGCTGTGTCCCAGAGATTCTGGTATGTTGTATCTTTGTTTGGAACTATTTTTAATACCCTTCAGTGCAACCTGCTGGAATGACTAATAGCTTCAAGTAGTTCCAGTGTCTGAAAGTTTTGAAATCTAATATTGCTACATATGCGCTTTACTATTTTCTTACAACTGCATGAGCTTTGAAACTGAAAGACCTGGGAGGGAATCTCAGCTTGACACTTACTCATTATGTGGCCTTGGGTCAGTCATTAACAGTCTCTTCCTCCCTGTGGTTGGGAAGTTGCATGGAAGTGTAGAGGGCACTGTGAGATACAGAATCAAAGAGTGAGTGATGAAACCACTGAGAGAGAACCCCCTCCTGAGAAACCACTAAAGGTAACACTACAGTTTCTTAAGACCAATTATTTTGAGCTACTGATCTTGCCTTCAAAATTTTCAGTACTATACTTGAGACCAAAAAAAAATGTCAGCGATTTCCTCAGATGTTCTAGGAAGTATGGTTTGGAGACACACTGAAACATCAACCTTATTGTTGACTTCTATGAACAGTCAATGGTAGAGAATGAGTCCTTAAAATATAGTTTGATGTGATTTTTTTTCCCGGAGCCTCATAGCTACATTTGCTAGGCAACCAAGAGGCAAGTTTTGGGAATATAAAAGCAGTACAACGGGGTAATGGTAAGATGAGAGAGATGCTGTCATAGACATGGAGATCTGCCAGTACTGGAAAAGTTATACTAGTTTAAACGATAATGATGATGCTGCTGCTGCTGATGATGATGATGGTGATTTGGTAGGATGAAAGGAGCACATGACCAAGAGTGAAAATGCCTGGGTAAGCAGCTTAGCTCTACTATGCACTACCTCCATGACATTAAACAAATCACTTAATTCCTGAAGACATTACTTTCTTATCCCTAAGATGGAAAAATTAATATGTTCCTGTGTGCCTCTTAAGACTGCTACATGGGCAAAGCAAGAAATAGGTGGAATCACTCTGCAATCAGCAACATGCTTAAAGAGTTAATGACACAGATTTACTTGATTGCCTTTGCCAACCAAGTTATCATGATAAGTTGTTGACCAGGTTGCTGGCGCTCTGATGCGATCATGTGAGGGTGAGAAAAAAAAAACCCGGAGGCTACTGGATTTTGGGAGCCTTGTATAAAATTTGCAAGCAACTATGTGAGGTTTTAATAAGTGGGAGGTTTGCATTCTTAAGTCAATGTAGCTTTTCTTATACAAATGTTTTTAAATAATACATTTTTATGGCACTCATATTTTCAAAGTGTTTGCTAAAATAACTGACCCTTAATAGAGAAGAAGCACTCTGCTTTATACTTAAGGATAAAAAAGGACATGCTATGTCTTAGAAGAAAATATTGGTCTGGCTTTCAGAAAACCTAAATTCTGTCTATTATCACTGTAGGACTCTGAGCAAGGACTTTGATTTCCCCAGCTGTCAATTGAGGATAAGGAACTAGATGATTTTAAATATCCTACCCAACTCTAATAATTGGTAATTTCTATGAAATTATCTATGCTTTTCCCATATTTCCAGACGAGATGCTATTGAATGGTATTCTCCAGTAAACCAGCCCTGTTGTTGACTATGTTTGGTGGCACTGGCTCTCCTAATACCTATATGACATGACAAGCAAAAAAGATATGGAGAAATGTACTTTGATACTGAGCATGATATATATTTCCATCTCAAAGAGAAAAATTTCTGTGTACACTTTGCATGTAATTTGCAGGGTGTAAATATCAAAACAAAAGCTTGATAAAGTTAACACACAAGGATTTGGGTTAAGCTGAGAACTAGACACGGGTCTAGCCACTACTAATGAATAGGTTACCATATACGGACTGGGCCTGAGCCCTCCGGGTTGTGAATGGCTGAAGACAGTCTATAATTCAGGGGCAGCAATTGGAAGTCAGCATCTAAATCTGAAGACTAACTAAATGTCTGTAATGATCTAGGTTTTCTTCATTGCACTCTGAGAAACAGTTTCCTGACCTGAGCAAATTTCTATTCCTAAAGGTTACAGGATATCATGTTAGAATTTACTGTAAATAGTTCAAATGCTTTAGGGTTGCTAAATAATTTTAGGCAATTACGTCACAATCATTATTTTAACACTGAAATGCCCCTCTATAAGACCTCATAACCTCATAAGGTTAGCCTGCCCCTACTATTTTGTAACACTTTACAATTGCCTTCCACGTAGTGCCCTTCCCCTTCATTAATCTTTCTCACTCTTTTTAGTCAGTCTTGGAAACAGACTGAAATCCCAGAGTTAAAAGAAGCATTAATTAGTTTCCATATCTGCTCACCTTACTCTCCATACAACACTTTTCAGAGAAGGTATTTTCATAATGTCCCCCAGTCACTTCCTTTAAGGTCTAATATGCTTTGTATCAGGAAATGCTTTAATTCTGTCAGGAATTCTGTCAAGAATTTTGCTTTAATTCTCTATCACAAAATGCTGACTCTGTCTTGCCATGAAAGAAGACACTTTCCTTTTAGCTCTCAATGTTCCATTATCAATAAAGACCCCCAAAAAGAAAGGGGGCAGTTTTGTTTCCATGTGTTCCTTTTGTGAATATGAATGTTTGCACATACCATTCTCTCCAACTAGAATGCTCAGCCATGCACCCACTCACCTGGTCCTCTGACTTGTCCTTGTTATATTATGAGATTTAATTTATAAATTCCCTTCTCCTGGAAGCCTTCCCTTATCAACACCAATATCTTTTATAAACACACACACACTCACACTCACACACACACACACACACACACACACACACACACACGGAGAGAGAGAGAAAGAGAGAGAGAGCAAGCTAGATGTTCTTTATCTCAGCTCCCATTGCAACCTTCACTTAATTCCTACTCCTTACCACAACATATTGTAATTGTTGGCTTATTTCCCTCTCCAAATGTAAATAATAACCCAATTTTGAGGGCAGGGACAATCTTATTCATGTCTGTATCTCTATCACCTAGCACAGTACCTGACCTACAGAAAACAGTCAAGAAATGTTTTGTAAATGAAATAAATGCATCCATCTCAAGCCCTAGTCCCCTCCCACTACTTCTCTGAAATGATGTTTTTTTCTTCCATATTAAAGTTATGAAAATTTAACAAGCTCTTGATGACAATTTGGAAGCCTCACTAGGACCTCTCAGATGGCATTTCTCTTGTGTTTCAGAATGTGTCTGCTTTGCATGACAGTCCAGATGTCAGCCTTTCCACATTTCCCCAGAATTACCTTGAGTCAAATTAAGTCCCTCCCGTGTAGTTCCAAACCTTCTATCTGGGCAGGCAGCTTTGTTGTTAGCTAACTGTCGGCATTACACTGCTGTATTCATAAAGGATTGTCAGCACGATGCAGTATTATTAAGCAAGATCAGTTGTTCATGTAAAGACACATTAAACCTAGCAGTTGCTTTGTCTCTTGTCAAGGGAATTGTGTGGTGCTACACTGGAGATGAGAGTTTGCACCATCAACCTGCTACTGCTGTTTTTGCTACCCACTTTGGAAGAATCAACAATTCATGCTTGTTTCCTTGTTTTTTCTTCTTTGGTAACAACTTAGCCACTATCCAAACAGGAATCTCAGTAGTGCCAGAAAAAATAATGTCCCTTGGTGCAAGGGTTATTTCATGTGAGTGTTTCTATGAGGGCTAGAGTTCTGTGTTTTATCCTCAGTTCAGTGGCTGGGGGGGTGCCATTGCCTGCTAAGAGGCCTCGCGACACTTACCTACCTGGGCTTCCACACTGGCATTCAGGATTTCCCACTGTCTTGTTTCACCAGCCTGTCACCAGACTTCATATTGGATGCTGTCTCCAATATCAACTTATTTGAATTACCATTTTTTGCCAAAACTTTCAGAAACCAGCTCCATCGGACATGCTAAAATATTCCCCACACATGCAGCAACATCCCATTCTAGCGCTACACACCCTCATTGGCAGTCTAATTCCAGAGTCCTGTTTCTTCTGGTGTGCCCATTCTATACACATTAACTGTGCCACATCTACCTAAAACATGATCGGTAACAAGATTTGATATACGGGAGAGTTCCATCTTAAAAAAAAAAAAAGATAGGATTGCTAAAAGAAAACCAAAAGCCAATTTTCTGCCTCTGTTTCCCCAAGATTTTCTTCCCTCCTTCATTTCTTGTTTGTTTCCAAAATCTCTACCTGAAAACTAAATACTCAAAACAGGAAAAGTAATAGAAGAATAAGTTTAAAGAACCAGAGGGTCTTGGGGAAAGTTGAGTCTTTGAAAGTACGAGAAGGTATTAATGTTAGCTTAATCACTGGCTAGGCCTACTTTTTTCAAAGCTCACTTTATATCCTCTATTATTATGAAGAAACAGCACATTTTCAACACTACATTTTGCCTCAGCAGGCCCCTTTCAACAATATATTATGGTTCTGTTATAGAACAGCCAAACTGCATTAATCACTTTTTTCAAGACGTAGTTTGTAGCAGATAACATTTTTAAGTTTGCTTTGCTGCAACAGCTTTCTGACAAAGGGGTAGACTGTCAAAAGTCATCTCTTTCATTCTGAGCCCAACAACACTGCACATTTCACTTATCTTTAACTGTCTCATGCTCTCTACTGTACTCCTCCTTAATGCTTTTTAGTTTTGTTCAGTCTCCGATTCTTTAAGGATTCAGCTGGTACAATAATCAGATTGTCTGACTAGCCATCTTTCTGTCTGTCTACATTTTAAATGTATCTAACAAACAGGGTGATATAATTATTTTACTCCTTTTTTAACTCATAGAAAGCTAGAATTTTACAGATCACAAGGACATGACAGCAGGTGGTTTTCAAAAAGAATAAATATGAAGTATGAGCCTGTTTTCCTTAATGAACTAAAATGGATCTTGCCTTTGTCATGCTTCCAGAATATGGCTCAATTAGAAAAATCTTAGGTAATATGTGTTCACTTCTAGAAATTACAAGTGGCTGTAAGTGATTATATGCATCTCAATGTAACGCCGTAGCACAAATTCATCATTTTGAATGTCTGTGTATATACTGTGCCTTTAACCAAGTTCTAGGTGCAAGCTGATCTTTTTGCAGTCTTTTTAATAACTCCTACTTAACATAATTATTTTGAACATCTATTCTTTTAAAGTTATTTTTGTTAGTTTTTCCCTTGAGATCTCTGCTTTCTTTTAAAAATATGTTGTATTTTAAAAAGTCACTTTTCTCTCTCTTCCCAAGACTACCATCATTTTTTTTTTTAAGTCAGCTTTAAATGGCTAGAGCCATCTTTCTTTTGTCAGTTACTTTGACCAAGTACTGTGACCTGGATTGAATAACTGGAACTTGCTGGTAGAATAGTACCTGAGTGTATTCATCCCAGAAAGAAATTCCAAATGCACTGGAGATAGAAATAAACCAAGGAGTTTGGGTAGAGATGATAAAGAAAATGAAAAACTCAACTGAGAATTTCATGCAACTTTTCTAAAACAGAGAGATTATGGGTATATGAGCCATATTTCCATAGCTGATGACAAAATGATATTTAAATATATTACATTTTATTACTAAAAAAGTAAGTTTGTAAAATACAAATTGAAGTAACACTAAGACAATTTTTTTGCCTATTATATTGAGGGAAAAAAGATGAAGCTACAAAGTGCTGGCAAGAGTATGGAGAAACTAGTACTCTTATTTACTACAATTGGGGGTGCTCATCGGCAAAAATATTTTTCGGGGCCATCAAAAAATACTTGGATAGATTTAAATATTGCAAATCCTTTGACCCAGCAATTTTATCTTTATCAATGTATCCTGCACATATACTAACACAAGTATACAAAAATGTGTGTACAAAAATATTTGCTGAATGAATGTTGAGCTCTAATTCTGAAATCAGACAGACTTGAGTTGAAATCACAGCTCCACTACCTTCTGGATATGTGACCTTGGACAAGTTACATAGCATTTCAGTGTCCTCATCTGCCTGATTACTTTGAAAATTAAATGAAATGATGCCTACGAAGTCTATAATAAAGTGCCTGGCACTTAGTATTAGTAAATACTTAGTGAGTATTTATTACTCTTTGCAGTGATGATAATATTACTACAGATATCATCTTGTATTATTTATAATAGTAAAATATCTGAAAACAAGTCAGCTATCTATTAATTGGAGAACTGACTATATCAACTTAGGTCCATTCAGTGGAATACAACATAGTTATTAAAAAGAATGAGATCAATCTACCTGGAAAGGGTCAAAATATGCTATGAAAAACTCAAATTTCAGTATTAACCATATTATTCCAAATGTGTGAAAAGACAAGAGAATACATTTTACTACTACATGGATGGTGGGAGGGAGGGAAGAAGAGAGGGAGGGACAGAGAGAGAGAGAAGAATACAATCAAAATATTAATAAGAATTATCTTTGGGAAGTGGGATAATGAGGCACTTTAATTTTTTCTCTCTCATGAATTTTTATAATATCTTAATTTTTCACCATGAGCTTGTATTACTTTTGAAATTAGTAGAAGTATTATTTTTGAAAGAGTAGAAGTAAATTCAATATGTGATGAAATCTTTCACATTGAATCCTCAAATCAAATAAAAGAAAATAAGATGTGTATTTCTTGCCAACTCCTAGCAAAAACAGCTGTCTCAAGAGGAAATGTTCTAGCATAAAAGGGAGCTTTGTTTTCTTCCTTCTGCCTTAGTTCAGGCCTGCTTGCCTGTTTCACAGTATTGAAATGTAGTGCATGGAAAGGAAAGCTCAGGAATAAGAGACCTATATAAAATACATAGGGATATTTTTAAACAATTCAATATGAATAGAATGAGCTAATTTATTAAGCCAATTGTCTCTTTTCTAATTTCCAGTTATGTAGATGAAGGATTATCCAGATTATTTTCATCCTTGGATTCTCACAACCTAGTTTATAGAACGTATTCAGTAAATATTTGTTGAATGAATGAGTAAGGACTGGCTGTCACTTAAACACATTTCTTTTAGCTTCCTAGAAGCTGGACTTACACATCCTCCATTGCTAAAGCCAGTCAGCAGAGACCTGGGGTAGGCAGGGTGAAAATAAATGAAACCAGAAGGATTTTCTGGAAAAGCATGAGAGAGATCAGAGAATCAGGGAAACTTGGAGCTAGAAGACAACCACGGAACTATCCATTCTGACACCTAATTCTGTGAGGAAACTGAGTCCCAGAGAAGGTGGTCAGAGTGTTGGTTGGAGGCAGAGTAAGGACATAAGCCCAGGTCTTATACTCCTACTTAAATTTTCCTTCCTAACCAGGTGTTATTCCCCGCAAAAGAGTGCTATCGCTTAGATAAATTGGCATGGAATCTACCTTTTGCATGGAGGAGAGGGCAGTGGTGATGAGAGGGGAAAGGTTTACTGGTAACACTATATCCCTTTAAAATTTATTTCTTTTTAACTGATATTGTTGTTTTCTCCCAGCAAGTATTTTCAATGTAAATAATAGATACATGGAGAATCTCAAGTTTACCATTGTTGTGTCCCCTTAAAGATGTTTCTATCTTCCAACCTTTCTTCGAATAGTATGATCAAAAATTAGTATAAATCAAGGCTGTTTGATGTCTTTACCTTAACTTTGCCTAGAAAAAAAAAATGGAAAAGTATGGCAGAATACTTTCTTAAAATATAAACTAGACAAGAATACCACTATGAATTTGGAAGCATGATTTTCTTCTTTGGGCAGATCCTTCGGTTATCTTCTGCCCATTGGAACAAATTCCTGCTTAGTCATTATTTAATAGCACTCCTTCTGCCTTCACTGTAGCAGCACTTATCACAGGGGAGATAAAATGTCAAAGCTAAAGAAAAGTAAATGACAGGAAGTGAAATATCCAAGCAGAGGTTGGCATATAGACAATGCCAACCAAGGAGGAAGTGAACTCTGAGCAGTGGTAGGAAATTTACTTTGCTGCATTTACCTAATATGGTGGCAAATGTAAGCCTGGCATGACACATGCATTTTTTAATGAAACCATATTAAACAGTTGATATTTTTTATTAGACCTGATATTTTCCCCCTAGATCCCAGTCCATAGCAGACAGAAGGGTGACTGATTCAACAGTGTATCTCTTACTTAATCCAGCCCCAGTTAAGTTTTTCCCCCATTACCATGTTACACAAGGGCAACCCCACACTGGCAGTTGGTTGTTAATTACATTTGATGTGCAGTAACACAAGAGAGCTAATTAACTTGCATCAAAAAAGCTTTATTTACTGTGACAAATTAAACAAACTCATAAAGTGTTCAGCCACAATGGCTCTCAATTATCATGCAGTCCAAGTAATGTGGTGCAAACATATTCCCAGGCCTCCCTCAGGTATCACTTCAATCTTACAGCCCCCTGCACAATACAACTATAAATGAATCTTTTTAATGAATAGAATGGAAAGTCAACTGCTCTTTGTTTTGCTTTGTTTTGTGTTTGTATGTGTATGCATGAGTGTGGTGAGTGTGTATGTGCTCTCTTAAGGTACAGCTGAACATGTCGGTCATATTCAATTTCTTAATCCTTGCTTACTGAACGATTCAACAGAGTTTTCCTGGACTTTAATCAGAAAACTCTCTTAGAGCAAAAAGAGAAATCTCACGTTCCAAAGCCTGTGTTCTGTATTAAGCATGATTGTCTAAAACTGGTCCTCTTCAGACTTGTCTAGACAGTTTTGACTCCTTAGAGGAGACATTACCACGCCATAATGACTTAAATACAGGAGGTATAAAATAATTCCTTTCTCATTTGGTACAGTAAGGAAATGAACTTTGCCCCTCGGCCAACAGGAGGCAGCAGAACACCTGGGTGTCTTTGGAACTTCTTTCTTTGGGAAAACTAGCTGTAATTCCCACCATTCTTTGTAGAACAGCATTTAAAATTAATTTACCTGTGGTAAGTACTTAGCAAAATACTCTTCTTTCTTTCTACTTAAGTTGTAATGTTTGATGATTTAAGGTTCATAGCACAGTAAAATAGAAGAAACACTGAGCTAGAATTCAGATGAAGAATAATAACAGCAACTAGCTCATGCAGCTAGTAAGTGGCGAAATCAGGACTGTCTAACTCTAAAACTTGTTCTCAACTACTGCCAACAAAGTGCCTTTTGGCATGTTATGGAACCCCCATTTCCATATCTGTAATATATAAATAACATTTGACACAATGTTGTAAATGGAACCTATAATAACTTTAAATGAAACTGTAAATTGTTGATGTTATTATGAATATTTGTTGATTGGCCTCATAAAAAATTCATAATGAAATTTTCTCAATTGTCATCTTTCAATAGAGTTCTATGCCTAGATGCCAATAAATGACTAACGAGAATTTTCCTGAAGGATAAAAAAGCTTACTTGTCTACGTGACAATTTAGAATACCAGTATCTCTAGAAGAACTAGTTCTTCTGAGCACTTTGATTAAAGAGGAAAAGAACTGAGAAATAGGAACAAGGTCTAGGGAAACTGACTGCTCTTTAATAACCTCACCAGTGTTTCTGAAAGTTAAGCATCCTGAAGTTCCTTGTTGAACCCCCCAAGAGAAATAAAGGCTTTGCCTTAGAATGGATTCTTTTTTAAAACCGAGCAGGAATGATCATTACAAATTTAGCTGAAGAGTCATGCTTGGTCATTTCCTGTTTAACCTTAATCTACAAGAAAGCCATGCTTCCCAGAGATGGTTGGGAACTCACCCTCAAGACAAGATGTTCTGGTTCCCCTCCTCTTGACTGTTGACATTTATGAATTAGCTGCAGTCTATAGCTGAGGTCCAGAGTCACTCTGTTCCTGAAGGACTTTTATCCTCCTACCTAATCAGTGTTTTTGTCTTCTGGACAGACATCAAGTTCAGGCAAGAAAAGGCTCACCAATAGTGCATTATATTTGGCTATAGGTGACAGCAGGGGCTAGTAAAGAAATCACAGTAGGGAACACGGCTGAGTGTGGGCATAACAAAATGTCCTTTATTTACAGGAGCATAACCTGTAATATGCAATTTCAACACTGAGGTACACCAGGGCACGTCTAAAAGACTGCTGGTTCTGTAATGAAAATTTTGAGCGATTCCAAAAGTCTAGGGTCCTCTGTACTGGGTGATTATTATGAACTAACAAGGCAGTGTGATTATTCCACCTCAGAATAGTCATACAAATCAGTGGCACACTTCTGCTTCTGCCAACATTTTCTGTCCAGGGCACTGTAGTTCGCAACTGTCACAGAAGTACTTAGTTACTTTCCTAGCTGAAAGTATGGCAAAAGACTGAACAATTTTGTTGTTCAAGAACTGGCTTCTTTATAAACTACATCTCACTCAAATGTCTCCCAAAGACCTACCATTCGTGGGCGAAATCCATTTGCCTCCTCCCTCCCCCAGGACAATTATGAGTTAACATGAAAACAAAGACTCAAAACAGAAATAAAACCTGAAATAAATCACTTATATAAATGGAGAGATAGAACTTGTCATATTAAAAATCTTACAGCCTAGTCTACAAAGAACAATCTTATCATTCTCTATCCCATCAGAAAAGATAGGTACATAAGAGGCTGACGAATTTATTATAAACAGGCCTTTTTATGCTAGACTGATTGCAGAGATGTTACTGTAACGGAGAATTCTGAAGAGGACATTAAAATACCGCTACAATGCCAAATGGAGTAGTTGATTTTTCAAGCTTTATTCAGACTGAATGTGACAGTCCTTTCTGCATATGGAAGTCCATAGGTGGCCATTAAATCAAACTGAGCATCTTACAATCCTATTCATATTGACCAGAGTATGGCGGCTCATTTAACCAATTCTACCAGTGCCTATTGCAGGGAGCTAGACGGGATGTAAAGAGCTCTCCTTGATTACAATGCTCTCTGTGGGACCACAGGAGTTACTTACCAGCCCCCAACACTCAGAAATTCTGAACCAAGCAAATGACAGTACATTTTTCTTCAGCTCACATCCCTTCAGTGAGATTCAAAGTCAATCCTATCAATACCAGTTTGTAATTTCCCCCTGCATTTTAAGGTTAAGAATTCCAAGGAGACCCCCAAATTTCTATGATTTTTGTCCTGTTTCTTGGCACAAAGCTTGCTGTGACTCTATTGTGAAGGTGTGCCATGAGCTGCAGTGGATATCCTGACTTCCCAGAAAATTGAAAAGAGCTGCAAGACTTTGGCCTTCTTGATAGTGAGTATCTGTAAGCCTTTCCACTGTTGGTGAAGTAGGAGATTTCAATGTTCTTTTCCTTACAAAATTCCTAATTAGGTGATTCTCCCAGCCTGAAACTTTCTTGAGGCTCAGAATAGGGCTCTTACCTCTCTCTTTTTCTCACCTTGATGGGCAGACTATGTTATACTACTCTACAATTATAATTGCAATTGATTGTATGTCAGGTGAGTTCTGTGGAGTAGAGGAGGAAATGGAACCATTTGTTATGTTAAGAACTTAAACAGAGTATATAGTCTCCATCAAAGAACCACAGTGAGAAAATACACATCAACTTTATCCCTGCTGCCTCTATTGAACTCATTTTGGAAGACGCCTTTAAATAGAATGAGTGACAGCCAAGTTTTGTACTTAGAGGATGGATTGTCTATGAAAACATCTTGAGTTCATTGATGATCAATTTTAATGAATTAGGTAATGAATTGATTGTCCTGGAAAATATTACTTGTATTTGGAAAAAAAAGAAATGGGACTACACTGTTACTATTTTTTTTTTTTTTTTTTTTTTTTTTAGATGTAGTCTCACTCTGTCACTGAAGCTGGAGTGCAGTGGTGCTGTCTCGGCTCACTGCAACCTCCACCTCCTGGATTCAAGTGATTCTCCTGCCTCAGCCTCCCACATGGCTGGGATTATAGGTGTGTGCCACCAAGCCCAGTTAATCTTGTGTGTGTGTGTGTGTGTGTGTGTATTTTTAGTAGAGACAGGGCTTCACCATGCTGGCCAGGCTGGTCTTGAACCCCTTACCTCAGCTGATCTACCCGCCTCAGCCTCCCAAAGTGCTGGGATTACAAGTGTAAGCCACCATGCCTGGCCTTGTGAGGGTTTTTTTTTAACTGATTCTGAAAACGGTTAGAAAACCTGCTTGAGAAAAAATGGTATGCAGCCACCCAAATATCTGCTTCTTTAAAAAGTACTTAAGGTCTTACATACTTCTTAAAAATTGGCCGGTGACCAAATTGCAGAATGCTTTACAACAAACAGCCACTAGTTCATAAAGGAGACATTTATTGAGCACCTACTACATGGCAGCCAAACATCGCGTTAGGTTGGGGATCCAAAAATTTAAAAAACGTAATCCTCAAGAGGATTATAATATCGTGAAGAGAAGGGCATGCGAATAAGCAATACTATAATGTCCTTGATGAGGGGGAGGGTTGTACAAAGTGTAAGGACAGGATAGTAAGCAAGTCCTTAATAATAACAGTTAACACTCACTACTACCTTCTAGATTCCAGCCTCATACTACTAAATTAACTTATTTAATCCTCATAGGAAACTTATAAGGTGAGCGCTGTTTCCGAGGGAATCAAAAATGGCTGATGTAAAGAGAGATAATCAGGCTGAGGCAAGGCAGCGGGTTAGAGGGACGCGGCTGAGAAGTAGGCGTCGCTAATGAGCAATGTGCTGGGTAGAGTGGGATGAGAGCTGAAATGAGGCTGAAGATACAGGCACAGGAACGGACCAGTTCATTGAGTGCCTTGGTGACACCCGAAGGAAGTGTATCTTGTTGACGACGGGGAGCTGATGAAGAATTCTGAGCATTTATTTGGGCTTAATCCCGTTTAATATAGCCAATCAACTCGTGGGGGAGGCTCACAAAGACAAGGGTAAGAATTAAGTGCTGAAGTTGCCCATCAAGGCATCAGCAAAATGGAGGAAGCTGAAAGACCTCGGAACACAAGTGTTTTGCTTGGTCACTAAGCCTGGACAAATGTAAGTTTCCCCGCCCCAGCTCCCCTCAGCCTGTCACACAAAAGCATTCACTTTAGCAGTCAGCAGTCGTCTGCGGCGATGTCAGGCTGCAGTGTTGTTCTTCAAACCCTTGGGAGAGCTTTAGCCTCTCAAGCCAATTGCACTGCGTTGTCAGTGGGGGTGTCCGTGAGCTCCCCCTCGTGGCTGAACGCCAGCATCTCTGTTAGGCTCAGCTGAGCCCAGTCTCCCTGCCTCTGAGCCTGGCTACTACCCAGGCCAGACGTGGAGGAGACACTTGCTGCTCAGTGCTGTCCAGAGGAGCACGATGAATAGCTGGCGTCTTGGCTACCCTGGAAATCTGAGCGACTCCATTTAATTTTCCTACGAGGGCCAGGCGAGGTGGTCTGTGACTCAGCTTCAGCACTCCACGGAGGGCCCTTGGCCTAACCATGAGAACGAATTCCAGTCGCACCCAAAGCTTGTTTGTACAGTTAAATGAATAAATGTGTTTAAACCTAGGTTCTGACTTCTTACCAGTCTGTGTTGCTAAAATACCAAAGAGTAATTATAACGAGATTTCTAGTTAACAATTTTTTTGTGTCTGCTATAACATTTAAATTAGACTAAATTCAGCTGTTTGAATGCCCTCTGACAATATTTTTTCTCTCAGCTCCATGACTGTTTTATCACTCCATACTCACTTGACCTAATCGGCACCATCCTGCACTCTGAAATGTTTATACTGTTAAATGAATTTTTAATCTAACTTTTACGGCATATTCAATTCCAGTTTCATCAGCCATCCACAGTGTAATATCTAATGTTTTAAAATAATCTAGACAGTTACAAAAGGGGAAGGGGAGGGGGAAAATCGTCGTGTTATGAAGCAAATGATTAATTAAAGCAAATTAGATTCTGGCAGCTCTTGCTATCATTATCATGTGTTCCCCGACTAGACTAATAAATCTTTGTTGAGAATGTGTGCTTTCACAAGGTTCAGGAGTCACCTGGGAAAGGACATTATTGACTAATATTTTTGTATTGCTGTTAGTTTTATTTTCTAATACCCTATAGAGTACCAGCTGATCTTTTTCAAACATTTAGAGTGCATTCATAAATCCCACTTTGCTCACTCTTTAGAGGTAGGTTTGAGAGGGGTTGGGAAACAAAATAATTTCTCTGTAGACACAAGTAAATTACAATTAAGCAATACAGCTAATATGTCGGCAAACGCTGGAAAACCTAAAAAACACTACACTTTGGGCGCCTGCTGCATGATGCCGTCATAGCTGGGGCACAGTCCTGGGATTTCAGCAGCTGCAAACCTTCTCCAAACTGCACAGAAAAGCAAGAACAGCACCGCTTTCCTCTGTTATAGAGGTTTGCCTTCCTTCCTTTCTTTCCTAGGATCTGGCAAATAACAATGCCGAGGCAAGCCGCTCTCTCTAAATCCAACCAAATGCTGCTGCCATGCAAACTAGACAGTCTGCGTTGTTTCTGAAGGCACAGAAGGGAGATATTGACAGATATTTCAAGAAAAGAGCCACATACGTGCCTTTATTTAGACTGTTCAAAGTGCTGTCACTTAAACCAACCTTTAATAATTTTTTTCTTATCTCAACTATTGCAGTTTTAACATCTGTACAATTCATTGCTTAATTTGTATGTTGTAAAGTATATTTCCTACAACTTTCCCATTTGCTTTTCCTGTAGTTTAACCAGTCGTGTCCTTTTCATCCAAATGCAGGCAAATGCCAGTATAAACTGTAAGCTCAGTTCTCCATGGTCTCCAGTTACTGCATGTCACATTGTCTTAAAACTTATGAAGAGAAGGCACAGATTTATTTGAACTCTCTGATACTGTGACAGAAAAAAAAGAAACAGTTTTGTAACAATAATATAAATACCAGGTCTAAATTTATTTTGAGGTTTGTTAAATGGGTTGGGGGGGGCATAATTCCCAAAAGTGAAATTTCAGATTGTAATAAATAGTCACATGCCACTAAATACTTGTAAATATTTGTGCTGGTTTTGAGACAGTGTGCCCCATAAAACTCCAAGATGTGGTCGAATGTATTAATGTTGATCTAGACAATTCAGGTTTCTCTATATATTTAACCTCCACCCCTGCCATGGCCTTGTTCATTTTGATTTCTAAGTGACTTGGGTATGACTACAAAAAACTAAACATATATTTAAATAGGTACATATAGGCATTTCTTTTTTGCCCTTTCTAACTGCAGATTATGACGTGAGCTATGATTATCCATCAAAGTAATTTCCTCTACCCACTCCCTCTCTCATCCTCCTACCCTCCACATTTGAACATGCTTCTCTTTTCCTTGGGGCTCCTGTTCAGCTTCCTGCAGCACAGATCCCTGCTGCCTCGGCAGCCTGGAAAACAGCCTACAGTGCAGCTCAGTATGGCAGCACATCCCCACAGCCTGGGTGTTTTTCCAGACAGTTTGAGAATGATTCGGTATTGCATGAGTTAAAAAAAATTCCCCCTGGAAAAGCTAATTATTGCATGCAGATACTTCTTTGTGTGATCAAGGAGGGGACAATTTAATAGGCTCTGTAATACAACCAAGAACAAAATTGCTTTAAAGGAAGTCTCTTGTTGAGTGACAACTCTGTTGCCTGAGCCAATTAGGTCCCAATAAAGAGTGTTGAATTGGCTCCTGCTTTCTCATTAATTATGTTCTGTCACAGACATGGGGCTTGATTTAGCAATTTTGTATTACATTAAGATACTGAAAGGCCGGGAACAAATGGCTCACTCTGATAATAGGCATTCTCTACACGGTGTGACATTTACTATCCAGCTGTCCGTAAGGCAGCCTAGCACTTCAGTTCAGGGGTTTATTTGTCATTGCTTCAAAGGGACACTCAGCTTTTCACAAAAAAAGAAACAGAGAGGCTAATAGATAGGACAAAATGTACTGCTGATATGCTTTATTAGAGATAGGATGCTAGGGTTTTGCTAACAAGCTCATCCGTTGGGACTCAGCCGACTTTGCTGCCAATCATCCTCTACACAAAGGCGCACTAGTTAACAAGGAGAAATGAATTACAGACACTTATTCTGCCGGTGGGATCACAAATACACCAATCTGTGAAAGAGGCACAAACTCCAGAGACAAACTACATATTTGTCAATAACCTCCTAGAAAGAACCCTAGTAATTCTCTGAAGACCTTTGATTTAGCTTCCCTCTAAAATACATGTATAGGAAATGTTTTAGTTACCATGACATTCTTTCTTTGTTATTTGTACAAATTTTCATCACATTAAAAACAGAAAGCTGAGGAGGTCTGCAAATGTTTTAGTAGGTATCCATACACTACTTTTCATATCCCACCACGGGGAACTGCTGCTTTGGTTATTTCATTAAGAACAACAGAAAATTAAATCTTTAAACTTTAGGTTTGAGCTGTAGTCCACCAATGCCATAGGAAATAATCTATAACTCTGAATTTATCGTGTATACCAATTAAGAGGACAGGGTTAGGGACCGAATGAAAACCAAGTCTCTCTGCTTAAATAATTAGATGACTTTTTAAATCATAAATATGTGTGTGTGTGTATGTGTGTGTATATTTATACACACATAACATTTTTACGTATATGTATATGAATTTACAATACATAAACATGAACGTAAATCAATGTCTCTATATATTAAATATGGTAAAACATTGTATATGTTGTATTTATGAAACTAAGCCAAATCTCTGACGGTGGCATTGATCAACATATTTGCCATATATATTATTTAAACATTCTCCTGCAAATATATCACAGAGAAGGACCTATTGTTGATAAAAAAAAAAAAAAAAAAAAAAAAATCTTCAAGTGAAGCTTACCTACTGACCACATGAGATTAATCAAATCTGAATATGTCATTTTGGGTTAATTACAAAACAGCTCTCCAGAATAGTTCCTAGAGACAATACACTGCATTCATCTGATTGCAGGCTGTATCAATTCACTTAATTTAGTCTTCCACCATCTTGGATGATAGCAACTTTAGGCTCAAGTATGGAAGAGATGAAAGAATAAAGAGGCTAAAAGGATTTACAAGACTTCCTTTCCTCAGACAGAAACTCAAAGTATGTGAAGGCCTGTTGAGCTCAGTTTCAACCTCAGGAAGAATAGTCCATCTCTCCTGCTTTTACTCTTTCATGAAGCTCAAAGCATTCTCTTCCAATTGGTAAAGGCACCTCAAGGAGCAACATGGTGCCCCCGTAAGGAAGCTACTTTTCCTGAACAAGTCTCCCATCTGGATTCTCTGCCTCTTCTATTTGCCTATACTCTCCTTAATTCTTGGGTATCTGAAATGCTAAAGAATCTTGTCTCTGTTGACCTACTAATGTAATAACTGCAGGAAAAGGAGGCCATGAAGCAGAGATGCAGGAGGTCTATTTGCTCCAGCTGTGTGTAGGATACATCCCTTTCTTTTCTGGTTCCCATCAGCAGAAAAGGATGAGTAAAACTAATCCATTTAAAGAAGGAGGTCTTACTTAATATAACTACTTAAACATTTTTTCCAACCTCTAAATCTTTAAAAAGTAATTTTTGATGAGGCACACTTCAAGTCATCTCTTTTATTTTAAAATAAAGCCTTTATAATGTAAGAGAAAGAAAAAACAAAAATCATGTAAAAATACAGTGATTTTTTCCCCATCTCTTCACCCCTGCCCCCAAGAAAACATCATATACGAGAAAGTCCTTGCAATGTAACTTCACCCAGGAATCACAGTTTTTAAAAGCAAGGACTGAACACAGACCTGGCCGAAAGAGCTTACAATCTAAGGGAACCATGAAATCCTTTTTTTTTGTTTGTTTGTTTGTTTGTTTTTTCTCTCTCTAAAATTTTCCATTTCTATTTTAGAAAAGACTTTGCAGTAAATAATACACATAATAGAGGCAAGAATCATCTTATCCTCACTTAGCAGGGTCTTTATCTTCACTATTCAGGTACTCTATAAGGTTGAAATCCTTCAGAAAGCAATAGACCCCCTCAGGCTGAAGCAAAGGTATTTATATAGACAATAAGTGTTTATGCAGCAATTTATATTTTCAAAGCCTTTTGTAACCATTCATTAGTTCATCTAAATAACTGCCGTCTGAACTATGTGAGTGCTTTGTTTCCCGGGCACAGAGAATCAGGTTCAGGGAGGTGACTGACATGCCCCACTTAGATCAGACACAAGGAATGATTGTATCTCAGAATAGGTTTCCTAAGCATTTTGTGGAAACTTCTTTTCTTCAAATCTTTAAAAATAGGTCAGACCTCTACTGAAATACTTTAGTTATGATTTTGTTGTGGTTTGTCTGCGGGCAAAGGAACTGAGTAGGTGATTCCAGCTCTTGTAACCCTGGCTTTATATACTCTTGGGATGTTTATGACCACAGGAAGGCTCAGGAGCAGGCTGAAAATCGAGGGACAAAACTAATATCTCTACCTAGGGGACTGATTCTTGCTACCAAGAAATACTATGAAGGGCCATTTGGGGAAACATTTTAAAAAATGCTTTCTTGGAAATAAATTTCCATGGCCATGCCAAAGTAGATGTGGAGCGCTAACCCCACGTGCATGATCTTGTTCATCTCAAAAAGCCCTATTCTGTCACTCCCAGTAGTTTCCTACTAATATGCTAATTCTACCTCTACTTCTTCTCTTAAGCTACTGTGGTAGCTGGACTCCAAAGATGGCCTCCATTAATTCCTTTCCTCTTCCTCTGCTCGTGTGTAGTCTCTAGCATTTGGGCTTCCTAGGACTGCTCTGACCACTAGATATAGTGGAAGTGATGCTGTCAACCCTCATTAAATAGTTTGGATATTGGTTCCTTCCGAATCTCATGTTGAAATGTGATCCCCAGTGTTGGAGGTGGGACTTGGTGGAAGGTATTTGGGTTATGGGGGCATATCCTTCATAAACGGCTTGGTGCCCTCCCCATGGTAATGAGTGAGCTCTGGTTCTGTTGGTTCATGCAAGAGCTAGTTGTAAAAGAGCATGGCACCTCCTTCCTCTCTGTCTTGTTCTCACTCCTACCACGTGACTTTCCTGCTCCCCCTTCACCTTCTGCCATGATTATAAGCTTCCTGAGGTCTCACTAGAAGCTGAGCAGATGCTGGTGCCATGCTTGTACATCCTGCAGAACAGTGAACCAAATAAACCTCTTTTCTTTATAAATTACTCAGCCTCAGGTATTCCTTTATAGCAATGCAAAATAGGCTAATACATCTCAGAACTATGAAGATAATAATAGTTATTTTAAGCCACTGTTTTAGAGTAACTTAAAATAGATCACCAGAATTACCACTGTCAATGTTGTCTTCTCCATTGCCCTATGTCTTCACACAGCTCTGAGAGAAAGCTACAGGCTGGGATAAGCTAGGTTAAGATAGAAGGATAGGGCTTCTGAGAATTGGCAGCATAGCACAAAGGACTAAAGTCAGTCTTGTGAAACCTTGGGAAAGTGATTTAACCTGAGTATCCAGTCTCCTCATCTGTGAAATGAGACTAATGATGTTACCTCAAAGGATTATGAGGATTTAATGTCCTAAAGGATGTTAAGCACCTAACATAGTGCTAAGACAGGCAGGTTCTTAAGAGTTATTAATATTTGTATTATCATCACTGTTATTAGTAATATTACCTAAGCATGCCAGACTCCCTTTTGAATATCTGTCCAATTCACAAGCCATTGCCCTTTCTCATAACTGCTTTCAGATTCATTAACCTGGGCATCCAGAAGACACTTGTGTATAATCCCACCCCAACATCATAGCTAATTGGACTAGAAGAAGACAATTGACCTGCGCTAGGCCAATCAGATTCTTGATCCTCTCCAATGGGAAATGAGACTGAGAAAAGCCCATTCATTTCTGTGTGCAGCTGTAATAAGAATGGGTAAGAGGGGAGCTAAAAGATGCTCAAACTCTATTTCGTTAACAGAGAAAGTCATGTTGGGGGAAGTGGGGAGAGCAGAGAAAGAGAGAGGAGAAGAATTAGAAATAGAAATAGATTTAGAAGGATGAGAATGAGGAAAAGAAGGAGGAGGAAAGGAGAATGTTTTCTAGAACTCTGATGGTTTTCTAGATTCTGTTTCTTTACTCTTCATGAGACCCAATTGTAATCCTTCTCTAGGATGTTGTAAGATAGCCCTATATCCTTATATCATCATCCCCCTTTCTCTTAAGATAACTAAGTTGTTTTCTGTTATGCATCCAAAAAGTCCAAAAGAAAAGGAGAGGGATGGAAGGAGGAAGCTACCTATGAGATGCTTTCAGCAGCCTCCCTATGACAAAAAGCAGTCAGGACCCAACCTAAATCCACTGAAGGCTTAAGCCTTAGCCATCTCTGTTTCTCTGCCACTAAGGCTCTGTTTATTATTGCTAGAATGGTCCAATGTCTTTTTTTCTGATAACGCTTTATTGAGGCATAATTTACAAACCATACACGTCGCCCATTTGAGGTGTACAATTCAATAGTTTTTGGTATATTTGCGAGGTTGTACATTTGTCCTCACAATTTTAGAATATTTAATCACCCCATACACTGTCATGTACCCATTAACAGTCACTTTCCATTTTCTTTCTTCCCAACCACCAATCCCCCTCCCCTGCCCCCCGACCTCTAAGCAACCACTACTTTCTACTTTCTGTATCTATACATATGCCTATTTTGGGATTTCATACAAATGGAATTATACAACAGGTGACCTTTTGTGACCGGTTTCTTTCATTTAGTTCCTTAAACATTCATTTCATGTTTTCAAGTTTCATCCATTGTAACATGAATCAGTACTTCTTTCATTTTTATTGATGAATAATATTTCATTCTATGGGAGAAAATTTTTGCAAACTATGCATCTGACAAAGGTCTAATATCCAGCATCTATAAGGACCTTAAACAAGTTTACAAGAAAAAAAAAAACCCCATTAAAAAGTAGGCAGAGTGAAAAGACACTTTTCAAAAGAAGACATATATGATGCCAACAATCATATGAAAAAAAGCTCAACATCACTGTTCATTAGAGAAATGCAAATCAAAACCATAATGAGATACCATCTCACACCAGTCAGAATGGCTATTATTAAAAAGTCAAAAAATAACATGCTGGCAAGGTTGCACAGAAAAAGAAATGCTTATATACTTTTGGTAGGAGTGTAAATTAGTTCAACTATTCACAGTGTGGTGATGCTCAAAGACCTAAAGACAGAAATACCATTAGACCCAGCAATCCCATTACTGGGTATATACCCAGAAGAATATAAATCATTGTATTATAAAGACACATGCACACAAATTTTCATTGCAACACTATTCACAACAGCAAAGACATGGAATCAACTTAAATGCCCATCAGTGATAGACTGGAAAAAGAGAATCTGGTACATATACACCATGGAATACTATGCAGCCATAAAAAAGAACAAGATTACACCCTTTACAGGAACATGGATGGAGCTGGAGGCTATTAACCTTAGCAAAGTAACACAGGAACAAAAATAAATAAATACCGCATGTTCTCACTGACAAGTGGGAGCTAAATGATGAGAGCAAATGGACACATAGAGGGGGACAACACACACTGGGGCATATTGGAGTGTGGAGGTTGGGAGGAGGGAGAGGATCAGGATAAATAATTAATGGGTACTAGGCTTAATACCTGGGTGATAAAATAATCTGTACAACAATCCCCCATGACAGAAGTTTACCTATATAACAAACTGCAAATGTACCACTCAACTTAAAAGTTAAAAAACATTTCATTCTATAGATACATCACCTTTTATTTATTTATTCACCAGTTGATGGATATTTGTATTGTTCCCACATTTTGACTATTATAAATAATGCTGCTATGAACATTCATGTACAAATTTTTGTATGGAAATAGGCTTTCATTTCTCTTACCTCTATATCTAGAAATAGAATTGCTGGATCATTGGTAACTATGTTTAATAGTCAGTTTTCCAAAGTGAAGACACCATTTTATATTCTGACCAGTAATGTATGAGAGTTGTAATTTCTCCACATTCTTGTCAGCACTTGTTATTTTCTTTTTTGCTATAGCCTTGCAGTGTGTGTGAAGTGATTATCTCATTGTGGCTTTTGCTTGCATTTCCTTAGTGACATTTATGTTGAGAATCATTTCATGTGCTTATTGATCATTTGCATATTTTCTTTGTAGAAATGTCTGTTCAAATCCATTGCTCTTTAATTGGGTTGTTTGTCTTTTTGTTGAGTTGTAAGAAGTCTTTATATATTCTAGATACAAATATCTTAGATATATAATTTACAAATACTATCTCCCAATCGATGGGTTGTCTTTTCACTTTCTTGATGGTGCCCTTTGAATAAAAAAGGCTTTAAATTTTGACGAGGTCTATTTTGTCTATTTTTTCTTTAGTTGCTGGTGCTTTCAGAGGCATATCTAAGAAATAATTACCAAAACAAAGGTTATGAAGATGGCCCCCTGTCTTTTCTTCTAAGAATTTTATAGTTTTTTTCTTACATTTAGGCCTTTAATTCATTTTAAGTTAATTTCTTAAAATGGTGTCAGGTACGGTCCAACTTCATTTTTTTACATGTGGATATTCAATTATCCTAACACTACTTGACAAGAAGACTATTTTTCCCCTGTTGAATTGTATTGGTACCCTTGCGAAAAATCAATTGACTATAAATATGAATGTTTATTTCTGAACTTGCAATTCTATTCCATTGATTTATTTATATTTTTCTATGCCACGACTATGCTATCTTGATTACTGTAGCTTTGTAGTAAATTTTGAAAGTAAGAAATGTAAATCTCTTGCTTTGGCCTTCCTTTTCAAGAGTATTTGAGTATTTGAGAACAAAGTAAACTTTGTTCACTTTTTATAGAAACTTGAAAAACTCTGTTAGCATCCATATTCCAGCATATTTATAGAGATATAACAGCAACACTTTATAGTGGATCATGGAGACAAGTATACTGAATGAGTTTCATAACATTGTCCTGGTTGTCCCCTTAACTCTTAAACCTATTCTGAATGTCACTCTTCTGCAAATTGAAGATACTAGCACTAGTTTCTTCTACCTCTCTGTAAGAACCATGTGAATAAATATAAAAAGTACTCTGGAAAATGCAACAACTTAGGCAAATATAAAGAATTATTATTATCCCTACTAAACTATTTAAAGCTTTTATTATGTGTTCATAATATTGTTGAAGAAATCAACTCCTTCCCACCCTTTATATGTATAATTGATGATTCTGTATTATTAATATGGAAATATTTTTAAAATTTACAATCTAGACAAAAGAAGATTTCCACTAAAACTAAGGCTGCTTACTTTTTATTAAAAACTAGACCTCAGATTCAGCGTTTAAAGATTTTCTACAATTTTTTTTTATTTGAGACAGAGTCTCACACTGTCGCCCGGCTGGAGTGTAATGGCGCACACTCGGCTCACTGCAACCTCTGCCTCCCAGGTTCAAGCAATTCTCCTGTCTCAGCCTCCCGAGTTGCTGGAATTACAGGTGTGCACCACCATGCTCAGCTAATTTTTGTATTTTTAGTAGAGACAGGGTTTCACCAGGTTGGCCAGGATGGTCTCGATCTCTTGACCTCATGATCCACCCGCCTTGGCCTCCCAAAGTGCTGGGATTACGGGTATGAGCCACTGGCACCCGGCCTTCTACATATTTTTAAGTGAAGATTTTAACCTAAATCAGAAAAAATATTTTGAAATTATTCACAAGTTAATTTTTCCTTAAATATTGTTAGACTTGTATGGTTGCTACAAATATGTGAGTTTAAATCTTTCCCCTTCAGTTTTCATCATTTGTTAATTGAGGCAGTTAAAAAGCATGACTATAAATCCTTTACAATGACAAAATTCATAATTTTCAGAGTCTATGAAAGTAAGATTTTTAAGCTGATGTAAAATTTTTCTGAAGACTAATTCAAGTAGCTGTCTGATTTATTATAATGCCTATTTCAAATATTATTTTTGAATTCTCTGTTAAATGATATTTTTTAACTTTTTCAAAAATCAGTATAATTTTTTCCTTTCAAATTAAATAGATTACTTGGTTTCCAACATTTAATTATGTCTATCATCAGAAAAACTTTTCGCTTAATGGAATTATTTAAACAATATTATATGAATGGAAAACATTATTCTCAGGACTAATTACTAGGTGCCTTTGATGTGAACTTCTTTGCATTCACTATATGCATGACATACTACTGTCTTATAGTACAATGAATTGCAGAGCAATGATGATTCAATAAATGTAGATCTATTTTGCATATTTGCATAACTTAAGAAATACCAACATCATTTTCTCTGAGAAGCCTTCTCTGATTTTCAGCCTAGATTCAGTTTCTCAGACATATGTTCAAAAAACTGCATACTTTTCCTTCACAGTATTAAGTAATATCAGATTTCTTTGTTAATAATTACTAATGTCGGTCTACCCACTAGAGTGCCATTACTTTTCTAGTGTTACAATACATGAATAAATGAATCAGTGAGGTCATGCATCATTACTGGAGTATATTTCTACTCCATTCCATTTATTATTTATTTATTTATTTATTTATTTATTTATTTATTTATTTTGAGACAGAGTCTAGCTCTGTTGCCCACACTGGAATGCAGTGGCGTGATCTCGGCTCATTGCAAGCTCCACCTCCCAGGTTCATGCCATTCTCCTGCCTCAGCCTCCCGAATAGCTAGGACTACAGGCACACACCACCACGCCTGGCTAATTTTTTGTATTTTTAGTAGAGACGGGGTTTCACCGCGTTAGCCAGGATGGTCTTGACCTCCTGACCTCGTGATCTGCCTACCTCGGCTTCCCAAAGTGCTGGGATTACAGGCTTGAGCCACCGCGTCCAGCCTATTTACTTTCTGTATTCAACAATAATGAAAACCTATAAGCCCCTCCATAACGGAAGCTAAATCTTACTTCTCTTTGGGCCCAACACAGTGACAGGCGCTTAAAACTCAGGAACATGGCTTTAGCTGAAAAGTCTGTGTCAGAGCCCGAAGCTACTGGAACAAAACCATTTAAGGTTGAACAGAGTCAACCAGGAAGTCCTTAGCCACTGCCACAAAAGGGCTCATCTGGCCTCCAGATTTAGCAAGAGTTTTCACTTCTACTTATGTCCAACTTCCTTCCTTTGTCTTGATTTCTAGGATCCAGCCCAGCTTGGTTTGGGATTTTTTGGTAACACCTATCCCCAGACTCTGGTTCCTCTCTCTTTGGGCCCTACCTCTTTACTACTTAGGCACCTTTCCTTGGAAGAAGTATTTGTCAAGCTCCCGGGGCTTTAGATCTCTGCTGCCCCCATTAGGCAGTAATCATTGCCAGAGTAACTCCTAGAGAAATCTGCCTGCTCCAACTTAATTAGCTATTGTGATTTGACTCAAGATAAGGTCCCAAAGCTTTCAACTTGTTTATGTATGAAAATTATATTTAACCCAAATTCTACATTTTATTTTTAAAAATCATTTAAAGCTGAATAATAAGTGTTAGAAGGAGGCCCACTGTGACTTTATGCCCACTGAATAAGCTAGATTTACAAGGCAAGCACTGAAGATATTTATTTCTGGCTGAGACTACTTTCGGGATCCAAGTAATGACATGAAGGCAATAGTCAGTTGAGATGATGTATGTCCATTGACACATTTGCTTGTCATTCTAACAAGAGTCATAAAAATTAAAATGCACACTTTAATTTTGAACACACTTTGTCTGAAAAAATTCTTTATTAACATAACAGAACCCATATTATTGATACACAAATTACATACTTTGTGCATTACCACTTAAACTAAATCAAAGAATAACAAAAAATTAACTACTGGACAAATGAGTTGGTTAGAGGACAGAGAGTGAGGAGTTACTTTTTATTTTTTGCCTTTCTGTTCACTTTGAAATGTCTAAACATGTACATATATACTTCTTATTCTTAAATATCAGCAGAGGCTATCAAGGTAGAGAGATTGTGGTAGAGAGATTTCAATGTCTTCTTTATATTTTTGTTTTTAAGAAGCTAAAATTCTTTTTAATGAAGAAACAGGGCAGAAATTTTTTAATTAAGAAAATGACATTTAAAGGAATATTGAAGTAATAAAACTACCTAGCATAGATCAAGTACTTCCTGACCAATTTAAAATATATTTATTTATTGCCTAACGATCAAACATTGAAGAAAGACTTTGCTTACAAAATCTCCCACAAAAATCCTGAAAAATAGTCCTAGGTCACAGTCAGCACAAAGGTCAGAGGTCACACTGAGAGGGACCTGCCTCCTCTAGCTTCAGAGAACCTGTTATTTACCTAGCAGTAAGCACTGGACTGGGTACCTGTTACATGCTATTTATACAGTTATGACTTGGTGGTACTTCTTGCCCCCAAGGTGCCTACAGTCTCATGGAGGAAACAGATGCATGTAAAATAAATAATTAAAATATTCCATCACATTTTGTATAGTTAAAGTATTCTATGTACAATGCCCCAAGAATGCACAGAGGATGAAAGAGCTATCTTTAGGGGGAGAGAATAGAAGATATTTCATTGAAAATATAATGTTGCCAAATACCTTATGAAGCTGAAAATCAAACTACCTAACCAAGAAACAATTCATAATGTGCTAACATAAGAGAATGACACTCAAAATTTTTATCTCACTAGCCTCACGCTCTAACTTCATCTTACTACATGTGCCCATAAATATTATGTTTCCACCGCATGAAAATCCAAGCAACGCCAAACACTCTATTCATTGTCATGGGATTCTTTTGCTGGTGCTCTTCCCTATGGGTTGAATGTCCTTCTTCTTTTTTGATCTGTCAAAATCCTAATTATCCTTTAATTAATTTCATGTAAATGCTACCCTACCTGACATTGCCAGTTGGAGCTTTCCCATTCTTCCTCTAACATGTTTTGCATTTACTTTATACCAGGCATTGTTCTACATTTTTTACATGTATTGACTCATTGAATCTGCAAAACAGCCCTTGGGATAAGCACCAGTGTTGCTCTTATTTCATAAATAAAGTAACAGACACATGGCAAGGATCAGTAACTTGCTCAAAGTTATACAATAATAATGGCTTCAATGTATTGAGAATGAATTGCTTTATACAATTGGTTTATTTACTACTTATAACAACTTTGTGATGGGGTGATTCTTTTATCCATTTTAAGTTAATAAAAGCTCCCGCTGCAATAAGTGGGTGGAGTCAGGATTCAGACCCAGTTAGCACAACAACCTCAATCCCTATCACCACCTCACTCTCACCACTGCCATGATGTACCCTCTCTTTTTCCCCACTTCTAATCAGGTTCCAAGATCTCTTGGAACCATGACCCCCTCATTGTATGTATATGGAAACTGGAGCCCAGAGAGCTGCTCAGGTCCCATTTCCAGACTATGGTTCTTGCCATATATTGCCAGGTCTCCCTCAAAACTCAAGATAGTGGATATAACCAGTCACTGTAATTGCTGACCACCCATATTAACCTCCACGTTCTGGGTGACTGCTCTCTGGGTGTTTGTTACAGTAAGATAGCATCTCCTGGAAAAGAAGGCGGCAGATTATATGGCAGATGGTCAGGAATCTGAGATCTGCTATTCGGATAATTTCCTGTGAGCACACATACATGCACCGAATTAATCTGTGGGCCACTAGGATAATTAATTTTAATGCAGGAATAAAATAACATACATGTTTATAATTAAAATATGTAAGTAAGGCTACTGTTGAACCAATATAAAATCTCTAGATTATGCACAACACAATGAAGAAGATAGGAAATGGTCATCTCTGCATATGCCTCAGTTTCATGTGAGCTGAGTTGAAAATCTTACTGATTCTGTCACTGTCTTAGTCTTTTGTGTAGCTATAAAGGAATGCCTGAGGCTGGGTTATTTAAAAGAAAAGAAGTGTATTTAGCTTATAGTTCTGTAGGCTGTATAAGCAGCATGGTGCCTCCAGCATCTGTTCAGCTTCTGGTGATGGCTTTTGTGCTGAGTCAAAACTTAACGGAAAAGGTCAAAAGGGAGTCAGGTATGTGTGAAGAGAGACCCAACCTGATGGGCTTCCTGGCTTTATAACAACCCCCTCTCCAGAGAATAATCCACTTCCCAAGAACAATCCAGTTTCACAAGAATGAGAACTCACTCTTTACCTCGAGGAGCACCAAACCGTTCACGAGAGATCCATCCTGTGACCCAAACCCCTCCCACTAGGCCCCACCTCCCAACATTGACACACTGGGGATGAAATTCCAACGTGAGATTTGGTGGGGACAAGCAAAACATATACAAACCATAACAGTCACCCTGTATACACTGTTGTAATTTTTTACCTCTCCTTTCTCTAACAAACTACCTTATTTTTTTAAATGAACACTCTTTTATGATTTCCACAAAAAGGCAGGCTTTATTTAAGATAATTTTATACATATAAATAGCTGAATAGAATAGCAGCATTAAGCTAACAGTTCTTTAAATATTTTCCCATCAGATTTTGCATGGATTTATTGTACTTTTTGGTGCATAGGAGTGGTATTTCACTGTTTGTCGAGGGTGCTGCTTGACATCTTATTATGTATTCTGTTTGTTTTAAAATAAGCACATGATAAAGTGAGAAAGATTGAATCTTAGCTTTTCAAATACTATCTAACATGACATTCAGTTACAGAAATAATTTGAGCATCTGGTTAGGAGAATAAATGTAAAATTTTATAGAATCTCAATTTTACAAAGGACTTCACAGTTTATGAAATACTTTCATAAACATTATTTTAATTTGATTATCACAACAACCCTATAAGAGTAGGATTCACTTTCCAATATTACGTGTGCGAGTGTGTGTGTGTGTGTAGTGGTGCCCAGATTTACACAATTAATAAAGTGGCAAATTCAATTGAAATGCTTTAAGCCAAGTTTGTTTCCACACACTATTTTTTTAATGGCCATGAGGGATTTTTAGAAATTCTTTAATCCAAGTCCCATATGTCATAGATGAAGAAACTGAGCCCCATAGAGGTACAGTAACTAATTGAAGGTTATTGACAGGTCAGCAGTAAAGTTCTGGAAACCAAAGCCTCCTGCCTGTAGAGCATTTTTTCACTATACCATATTAACTGAGGGTGAGGGCAACCTATTATGAAAGAAGGTGAAGACTGCTAATTTAGTGATCCATTGCCTTAAGTTTCCACACCAGAGACAAGTGTTTTGGCATAAGCACATGTTTCACACCAGTCCTACGGTGTCTTATTGGGCTTCTACTAATGATGCTAAACATGCAAGTGTGTTAGGAAAGAAACAGTCATCACTGCAACTAGCATCACTCCACACCCCACCCCCATGAAATTCTAGGCCCTAGCAGCACCTCCACAGCCCTACAGAAATGCAGAGAGAACCACAGTTTGAAGTATGGCCAGAAGAAGAGGTATGGCAAGGCTGGGAGGAGGTTCAAAAGAAAAAAGCAATTGTCTTGGTTGTGCTTACAGAGATCTCCTGTCTCCACATAAAACTGAACACCCACGTGAGCCCTGCTCCTCAGCAAATGTGCCTGGGCGCACCACCCCCACCACAACTCCTCTGCTCTCCAGTTAAATTTACATTCCTGTCCAGCACTGTGGGAATGAGACCATAGCCTATCCTGTCTAACCAGATGGGTTGAGAGTCTCTGTCAACACCAATACTATTTTATACCACTGACTAAAATACTTTCAACATTATTCTTAGGAATATTTTTATTATAGAAGTAAAATTCTAAAAATTTAATAAAGTGTTTCTTCAAAGTTATTGGTCTTTTATTTTTTTAAGTCTTAGCTATGATTCTGTGTAGCAGTTGAGAAAATGGGCTTTAAATTTAGACAATCCTGGATTTAAGCTGTAAATCTTCCATTTATTAAATATGGGACCTCAGTTAAATTACTGGACTTTGCTGCACCTCATCATCTGTAAAATAACACATACCTTTCAAGGTTATTATGAAGATTAAATAAGACTATATATGTAAAGCTAAGAACATGGTGCCTGGCATTGGATGAACACTGAATAAATAATAACTAGTGAGGTTTTTTTCTATAAAAAGTGCCAGGGTTCAAAAGCATGTGATGATCTTTAGTTTTCTAAATATAATGACTGAGCCTAAATATGCACATTGAATAGTTAAGTGACATTTATTTATTTTATTTGCCAGACACTGATTGAAAACCTGCCATGTATTGAAACTTACATTTACTACAGTTATTATTAAAATCCTTCCCACTGTCAAAGATGGAAGATGAAGAGTTCAGAGACTAATGAAATGTAATTCAATTATACACATTACTAACAAATTCCCTATGCATTACCTCTATGCCTTATAAACATCTGCCTCCTCCCCTGCTGCAAAATTGTGGATGGCAGAGACTATGTCTTCCTTTCTCAATGTCACAGCACCTACCTAACACGCTATCTGGCACTTAGTCAGAACTCAATAAGTAGGTATTAAATTTGACTTAAATGAAATGGAATTATTGTTCCCAGGAAGCACTGGTATTTATGATTTAAAAGTTTAGGTGGTATTTGGATTCACATAACTTTTTTAAGACTCACAATCTTCATGTAGTTTCTCCTTGATTCAAAGAACACCACTTTGGGAAAGATGAGAGTTAATATAATTACTCATATAGATATGTAAACATATTCCTATATAAAGTTAACTAATAATGTTAAATCAATAACAAAATTAATACATTTGAATTTATAAAATAGAACAAGATAAAACTCCATTGTAGGGGAGTATTCAAACATTCCAATGTCATACTGACAAGCAACCAAGTAACATTTTGAACTGGGTATGACATCTGTCACCTGTTGATGGCCTAATTTGATTCTACTGACCTAGCCAGCCAAGAGGAGTGCTTTAATCCCTCTGATTACCTGGCTATAGTACTGCAACCTACAGATGCCACTGTAAAAGACGACTTCCCCAGATAGGTTATTCAACAAATCAGTATTCCTGGCCATTAAAAACCGTTCAATTCCATAGGGGTCACTATCTTTTGAAGTCTCTTCCTCTCCTCTCCCTGCCCCAATATGAGAGATTGATGCAATTTTTGCCAAAAATTCTGTGGCTGAGAGACTATGAGATAATATTCCATTTTAAAGTTCTGGGTCCATAACATGACTGCTAGAAAGAGGACTCACCCTCTATAATGAATGTTGCCTGGTTTACTATAGCCAGAGTTTATTACATGTATATTTTACTTTGCTAATTTAAAAGAATAAATTAAAATCCATTGATAAAAGGGTACAATTCCCCTAGGTACCCAGAGATTCTAGCAATTGATTTCAGGTAGATGCTGCCTGATTGCTTCTCACCTTATTTATATGCAGAAATCTTAAATTTGACTGTGTTAGTAGCAATCTTATTAGCATGACTGTATCCTCCATTAAAGACTGTCATGGATCTAAGGCACTTTGTGGAGAGTGGGGCTGAGGAAATGATCTCGCCAATTCTGGCAATATCCCAAATATTTGCCACTTCTGTTGTAGATGGTGTGACAAATAGACATACACACATTCTGGTTACCTGAGAAAACAATTCCAGGAAGAAAATCCACAGCGGAATATTAATTTTTGTAGTAAGAGAAATGCAAGTAAGACATGGAGAAATAGGATAAAAATCTGATTGGGTCAAATCCTATAAAATGGAAGCTTACTTTTTGGGAGATTAGGCTTCCTGTTCTGGAAAATTCTGATTTTTCTCTGCTGTTTTCTACCTTTGCCCCAGACTGAGAACTTAAAGACATGGGGCCTAGTATCAAACTTTAATGAATTTGTAAGAGTTCATTACATTAAGATGATACCTGAAGTGCAAAAATGAATTCATAAACTTTTGTATTTATTATATGTTATATTCAAACAAATGCAAACAAGTGTTGCACTGGATCCCTCTAAATAAAATGTGTTTCAAGGGAATAGAACATAGGAACAAGAGTGTGGATAAGCATTATAAAGCAAACACTGGAATACCTTGAGGTGAAAAACAGGTCAAATGTTTAATCTATCTGAGAGCTGTAAGGGTTTCCAGGATGCTTTATTTGAATTGCATGTGAAGGTGTGCAGTTTAGAAGGGCTAACAAAAACCATAGTAAATTTCCATTGTTACTGTACTCATAATTTTGAACTGCTAAATAACTCTGGTAAAGAAAATCAAAAAGTGCTGAAGTTCCAAGTAAGTACTATTAAGGGGCCACAACTCTTAAACAGACTATACCCTACCACAAATAATTCTGATTTGTTTTTAAATTGCAGTAGACACTTTAGTTTATCTGACTTTATTTGGGGGTTTGAGAATTAGTCCTTTACTGATTCCAATAACATTAACTAATTCCAATAAACAATTAAGTATTGGACATCTCTTTGCTAAGTGCTTCAAGACACAGGACTGTGACCTCCTTGAGAGCAAGAACAGAGCCTTATTTATTTAGTTAAGGAATAAAAATAGAGAGAAACTAAATTACCATGCATGGTATATATAGTGGGAGAAATGTAGAAAAACAAATTGCTATGCTGTTCAAAGCAGGGGAAAATCACCACTATTTGTGAAGACCAAAATAGGCATCATTGAAGAGGCAGCACTTATATGGGCCCTGATGGAGGGTGAGGATTTTGATGGGCACTGAGGCATGGTTAGGAATTTGACAAGAGGAGAAGTAAAAGAACATAGTGACTAAGAGCATGGACTGCCTAGATTCCAATGCTGGCTCTACTTTCCATCAGCTGCGTGATTCAGGGAAAGTCATTTAAACTCTCTCAACTTGACTTTCTTATTGTAAAATAGAGCTTATAATAGTGTATATCTCTTATTACAACAATCTTGGGAATGTTGCAACAATTAAATAAATTAATAGACATGAAATGCTTAGATTATAGATGGGAACATAGAAAGTTCTATAAAAGAATTAGTTGTTATTATTCTGGGTAGAGCAAAGTCACGGTTAAAGGAAAATGTGCATAGAATAGTGAATAATAGGCTGGAGTAGGGGATATAAATGGGTGAGTAATAAAAGACCAAACTAGAATAATAACTCGATCATCTATTATAGAAAGCACTGAATACCAGAGTTGATTTTAAAGTATGTAAGAAAAAGGGAGCCAATAAAATTTTGGTTTTGGTTTTGGTTTTAACCTGGAGGCAAGGTCACATTAGAGGTGCACCTTAGGAAGATGAATCTGGCCTGGAGGCACAGGGTAGATTGCTGGTGCGACAGACAAGATGTGAATAAAAGCTATTGCAGAAAGCAGACTAGAAGTAATCAGAGATTTAAGTTAGCAGCAGTAGGAATGGAAAAGAGAAGACATTCTCTCCTCTGTCCATCATGAAAATTAAGTAACTTAAATAACAGGGAGAATTGTTAAAAGCTTGCTGATGACTTTGTTTCATGTCTAGGTGATTATAACGTAATTAAATAAAATAGAAAAGTCAGGATAAGAAACTTCCATGGAGTGACAACAAGCAGCTTGCCTTTGAATACAATGAGTTCAAGGTATCTAGAGGACATCCTACTGGCATTTAAAGCTGTGACTGGAGATTACTATCTGTAACTATCTGTATAGAGATAACAGTTGAAGAAAAAAGAATAGATAAGGCCTCTGGGAAAGAGGAAGAGAGAAGGAGAAATGACTCCCAGAATGAAACCCTAGGAAATCTTACTGTGTCAGAAGCACAAACAACTGGAAAGTAAGGGACAAACGGCATGAGAAGTAGACAAGATCACCTGTGGGGTCATTGAAGCCTAACAGACATCAGTTTTTTATCACCATCTTATTTCCTATGGAAACAGTCCCACCTAACTGAAGTTACATAGCTTTAAGAGAAAGAGAAACATTTTTCCTTAGGTTGCTGTGCTTTTCTTGACTTTTTATCACTGAGGAGGAGTCATAAATGTCTCCCCAAATGCAAGACTTAGCTTGGTCTCAAGTTCAAACTCTGAGCTTATGAAACTAATTTATAGAAGCGTGTCCTCTGTCTATGCATAAAGACATAGAGATCATTCTCTCTGATCTGCCTTAAGTTTATTACCAAATAGCAGTGATGATGATGATGATGATGATGATAACAATTAACTAGACAGACAACAATCTATGCCTCACACCTACCTCTTTTTGCAATCACTGCATGTACTGTCCCCTCAGGAAGAAAATATTTCCCATACTGAGAGACAGGACTAGCTAGATATCCTAGGTAGACTAAGAATTCCTAAGTGTAGCTGGGGAAGGTGACCCCACCCACGTTTAAACACGGGGCTTGTAACTCAGCTCACACCTGACCAATCAGGTAGTAAACAGGGCTCACTAAAATACCAATTAGGCTAAAAGCAGGAGGTAAAGAAATAACCAAAACATCTATCATCTGAGAGCACAGGGGGAGGGCCAATGATTGGGATATAAGCCCCAGACATTCGAGCTGGGAGTGGGAAACCCCCGTTGGGTCCCCTCCCATTGTATGGGAGCTCTGTTTTCACTCTATTAAATCTTGTGACCACACACTCTTCTGGTCCGTGTTTGTTTCGGCTGGAGCTGAGCTTTCACTCACCATTCACCACTGCTGTTCACTGCTGTCACAGACCCGCCCTTGACTTCCACCCCTCGGGATCCAGCAGGGTGTCCACTGTGTTTCAGAGCCAGTGAGGGGCCCATTGCCACTCCTGTTCGGGCTAGAGGCTCACCATTGATCCTGCGTGGCTAAGTGCCTGGGTCCATCCTAATCAAGCTGAACACTGGTTGCTGGGTTCCACGGTTCTCTTCCGTGACCCACAGCTTCTAATAGAGCTATAGCACTCACTGCATGGCCCAAAGTTCCATTCCCTGGAATCCATGAGGGAAAGAACCTCAGGTCAGAGAACAAAAGGCTTGCTGCCATCTTGGGAACAATGCGCCACCATCTTGGGAGCTCTAAGAACAAGGACCCACCCATAAAGTTAACCTTCTGAGTTTTGATGTGAGGAATATTTTCATATCCTCAAAGTAGAAGCTATAGAATTAAAGGGCATGAAATTCATAAAATTCTTCTCTTCAAGGAAATAAAACTGTATGTGTCACCCTCAAACTGGCATTGGTAGCCCCTATATTCTACCTCCCTCTCTCCACATATTTAACTTTCTTCCTGACGTTAAAATTGATCCCATTGCCGGGGCTTCCTACTAATCTCACTCAGGATCCTACCAATGTCATCCCAGGCCATTTGTTTTCATTGTCCCATTAGCTCTAGCTCTCTGAAGCACTCAGCACTCAGCCCCAGATATTATGCTGAAATAACCATAACTTTTGCCTTTTTCCTTTCCTATTCTCCTGTTAACCATCAGAAAGAGACCTCTCATTTTAATGAGTCTCTTAGATCGTCTTATAAATAAGTCTTGCCCAAACCTCATTATCTTGGATCAATTCCTATTTGTGTGATTTTTAAATTTTATTTTTCTGTGTTAACTCTTTTTTATTCAACTAGAATCTCATCGAGCATCTCCTTTTGTAGAAATTTATTGTTTTCACATCTACTTCTCCTTTTGCCTCCTCCAACTTTGCTCTAAAAGAATCACTGCATTTCCACTCTTAGTACAGGCAGTTTCAATAGGGCCCCAAGAATAGAATATGTGACTTGGGCTTAAGGCAATCATAGCATTTCATCATCTAGAAGCACAGTCATTGATGCAGGGATAAGCAAATGAACCAATTCAGGCTTATGTGAGTTGATCCAAGAACTTGTACGGGAGCTGCAAAGACAGCCTCTCTTTCTTAGGGGCTAGAAGCTTTGATGGTAGGAGTCTGAAGTTGTTTGGGGTCACCCCTGGGATTTTCAGGTAAATCAACCAAATATATTCCTTTGAAAAATGAATCCAGTTTGAGTTGGTTTTCAGTCCCTTAAAACCATGCATCCTACTGATGTATATGTTATGGGTCAAGCACCATCTGGGGTGCTAGACAAATAGAAATAAAATAGACATATTCTTGCCCACAAAGAACTCAAAGTGTGGCAGATAAAGAAATCATAAATCATCAAAAAACAAGAAACAGAAGGTGCCTTGGAGACCACGGTTTAAAGAACTATTTGAATTATTGTATTTTCCAGATGAAGAGGATGGGATGTTCTCACATGCAAAGGAGTTTTACCAATTGGTACCATCCATCAAAACTGTATAAATAAATAAATCCCAAACTAGACAGGAGAATGGGTAAACTGTAATATAATTAGAAAATAGACTAGAATTCAGCAGAGTATTTACAACCATGTGGATAACACTGAATGAAAAAATAGATTAAGGAATACATATAATATGATATCATTTAAGTAAAGTTTAAAAACAAGCAAACTCTAAAATAAATTATAGTTAAATACATATGTATCAAATTTATGGTTAAGCGCCATTCAGGATAGTGGTTACCTCAGTGAAGGAGGGGTAGCAGCCAGGGGTTTGCAATGAACAAGTGACCTAGAAGAAGTGTCAACAGTATTTATAATGTCCCATTACCTAAGGATAATGGTGGCCCATTGGGTGTTCAGTTTATAGTTATGTTTTATAACTTATACATACATTATATATTTTTTATGTAGGAAATACTTCTTTTTTTTTTTTTTTTTTTGACACAGTCTTGCTCTGTTGCCCAGGCTGGAGTGCATGATCTCCACTCACTGCAACCTCCACCTCCCGGGTTCAAGCAATTCTCTTGCCCCAGCCTCCCAAGTAGCTAGTATTACAGACATGTGCCATGATGTCCAGCTAATTTTTGTGTTTTTAGTAGAGATGGGGTTTCACCATGTTGGCCAGGCTGGTCTCAAATTCCTGACCTCAGGTGATCCACCCACCTCAGCCTCCAAAAGTGCTGGGATTACAGGCGTGAGCCACTGTACTCGGCCAGAAATACTTCTTTAAATATGCTTTTCAAAACTATCTCCCAAATACGCTGATTCCTTCATATTTACTTTCTATATTTGCAATTTAAAAACCTATCACTAGTCATGTTGATCCAGATGCTGCTAGGGTTTTAACAAATCTTACTATGATTCATTATATGAATCCCTTTTCTAGATTTATGCAAATACAGTAGAAGATGGCTTTAAGTTCAAATGAATATATTTTCTTCTTGGTCCCATATTTCTACAGTGTGATTTTCAAGGTGACTCAATTTTCAATACTGAAATTTTGAATACTCAGAAAACGACATTTACGCCATTAAATCAAACATACATACAAACATCCCCCAAACTCTTGTCTATTAGTTCCAAAATCCCCACAATAAAAACAATAGAGGAATGATTTGATGACAGCCGCAGCTGCAGTTGTGTTGAACTCCTGGGTTTGTTTCATTTGAGTTTAATTATTTCTAATGAAACCTCTCCCTCTGTTTGGCCCTAACTAAGGTGTAGGATCACTTGAACTGTGCTGGCAGGTCTCAACTTGTAAGCACAAGTGGCCTCTTTAGCCCACAGGCATGCTGCCTTACACCTGGTACAGGCAGACAGAGAGAGATTAGGACCTGTGGGTGTAACTTAGTTGTGTCTGTCAACATCAGTCAATGCCAAGCTGTGGGAACAATTGTCAATAATGTAGGATCAGGTCCTGCTCATGAATTAGTTTTTCATCCCATTCAATCACTTTACTAAGTACCTACCCCATACAAGGCACTCAACCAGGTGTTTGGAGTGATGACATAGATGAGACCCAGTTCCCGCTTAGAGGAATTATTCCCAAGGTATATATTAGAGCAGTGGTTTTCAAACTCTAGTTCACATCAGAATCACCTGGAGAATTTGATAGCAACAGTTTCCTGGGTTCCACCATCAGGATTTCTGATTCAATAGGTCTGGAGTGTGAATCAAGAATTTCCCTAACATGTTCCCAAGTGAGGCTGATGCCGTAAGTTCATCGAACACGTTGTTAGAATCATTGCATTCGAGTGTTTCAGAGGCCCAGGAATCTCTCAGGTTGTTGGTGTACCTAACAAATAGTCATTGAAAATTTGATTTAAAGAATTTTTCTTCCACATGTATAGCAATTTTAAAAATATTACTGGCACTATTAATTATAAAAACAATCGTAATTGATGATACAGAGTATTACGTGGCAGCACTAACTGCTTTATACACATTGCTTCAGTGAATCCTCACAGAAACTCAGTTCATTAGTTCCTTCTCACACGCTATAAGGAACTACCTGAGACTGAGTAATTCATAAAGAAAAGAGGTTTAATTGACTCACAGTTCCACAAGCTGTACAGGAAGCATGGCTGGGAAACTTATGATCAAGGTGGAAAGCGAAGGGGAAGCAAGCACATCTCACCGTGGTGGAGCAGGAGAGACAGAGAGTGAAAGGGGAGGTGCTACACACTTTCAAACAACCAGATCTCGTGAGAACTCATGCACTCTCACGAGAACAGCAGAGGGGAAATCCACTACCATGATTCAATCACCTCCAACCATGCCCCTCCTCCAACACATGGGGATTACAAGTGGACATGAGATTTGGGTAGGGACACAGAGTCAAACCATATCACTAAGTTAGGCTGGTGTTACGGATGAGGAAACCAAGGATTAGAGATGTTAAGAAACTTTCCCTCCACCGAGATTTCTCATTCTAAGCACTTGACTTTGTGGGCTGGATAATTCTTTGTTATGGGGCAGGGTGTTGTCTTGTACACTGCCCTAGGCACATAGTTTAGGAAGTGCCTAGCCATTTAACATCCTCAGCTACCATGAGGTTGTATGTATTTTTACTTCAGAAGCACAGAATTTTAAAGCTGGAAAGAATATTAGAAATTAGCTGAATGAATCCACCCACTTTCAGATAGGAATGCATGGTCCATAGAGGTATTACAGTGCTCTGCCAGGAGCCAGGAGGAATTCACACCAATACACCGACTTCTTCTGCAGTGCACAAACTTTTCCTTATTTTGCTGCCCCATTTATTCTCAAGAAATATTCCCAGCCCATGTGCACTCGTGACAAGTGTGCTTTACTCTCTGCCAGCAAACACTCAAAAAGCAAATGGCCTGGCTCCTTCTCATTGCATGCCACAGAATGGATGAGAAAACGTATTGGGACCCCTGGGGAAGTTTTGTAAAAAGGCAGGTCCAAACAAAACAAACTGATGGGAGACGAAGACACTCATATAAACCTGCCGGGGTCTGCATTTCAAAAAGACAGCTCTGTCAGCAAAAATATAGAGTTTGCTCAATATGAAGAAATCTTGTAATAATATACAATTACCAAACATATAAATGTTAGCAAGTTGAATCACTCATCCAAGTAGTTTTCCTTGTCCAGAGTACAAATTGCAATAATTGGATGAAGACATCTGCACTATTTTAACCTGTCATGTTAAATATCTGTATTTTGTAACTCATCTTGATAGCTAATTTTCATGGAAGTATGTGTTAATTGAGCAAAAAAGACATCTTTAAGATGGTTATCATAAGATAATAACACCCTAGGGCATTGTGAGGCAAGAGGTACTGCTCTGGATCTGTGATTCTCCAAGGATATGATTATCACATGATAGCTGCCTCACCTCCTGAAGTGCTACCTTTCTGGGCTGCCTCCTTCTGACTCAGGTGGTTGGTATCCAGTCCCTCTGCTTCTCACAACATTGCACTATTCCAGGGAGGTTGTTTGGTTTCTCCAAAATAATACCTTAGGGCAAGACACAGTCAGAAAATCATTGTCCTTCAGAACAAGAAGATCACAGGGAAAGGTAAACTTGTTTATTTGGAAAATACACACACACACAAACACACACACACAGTCATTCTCATCCTATTTCTGTGACCATCCTTTCCAAACTTCAAATGAACACTCTTATGCAGTATGCCTTCATTCCTCCTTAATGCTCAACAAGTCTTTGCCACCCACACCCTCTACATATAAAGTCTATTCTCTTTTTTAACAAAAACTACTTGTTTGATTATTATCTAGCTATTAATCCTTCATACTCCTAGCTGAGTATCATGGGCTTTATTTTCCCCCAAAGACTCTTCCTTAATACAGCACATTTTTCCTGTGCTAAGAACACGATGCAAGACAATTTAATGCATTAAATCACATTTATCAATTTGCAACATTGAAAATGACCCCTATTCAGTTGTGACAATTAACTCCCACAACCAGCCAATTTGTACATAAAAGACTACAAGATTATTCAGTTGTATACCCATTCGGAGGAACAGCAACAGATCTCTTCCACTGACAGCAACCCTAGCCTTAGGAGTTCCAAACTTAACATATAAGCCATAGCAATATTTCTTAAAGGTAGTGCTGCAGAAGTCAATATGGAATGAAAACTACATTTTCTTAATTTGTTACTTAAGCCTTTCATTGTACGGAATGAAGAGTTGCTATTATTGTAATGTTTACTTTTGAATACATAAACTGTGAAATAATGGCAAAAACATTTGAAAAGTAGCCAGAAGATAAGATAAAAACTCCTTATTGACTGTATCTCAGATTCTCACACACACACACACACACACACACACACAAAGAATGTGAAGTGCTTTAAGGCTGTTCTTGAAACTCCAGTTAGAACAAGGAAGGAGACTGTCAATCCTCAGTAATGTATAAAGATTTGAAGTTCTGGATGCATTTTCCTGCTTTGAGTGCATGAAGTCGTCTTTGTTTCAGGTTTCCTTGGCAACCGTTCTCGAAGTGTATACGGGAAGAACAGGTCCTAAATGGAGTCTGGTCTGAAGAGGGCCTTAAAAAAAAAGTCTAAGTTCCCTATTTTTATTCCTGCAGAAGTGCGTGTGCGTAATGAAGAATGCACAAGAAAGGAGAACACATCATTTTCCACAATCACGGCTACCAATGTGACAGTGAGCTAACAATGATTTTTGAAAGCCTGTGTTGTGTTTCTGCCTGTGAGACATCTAAGGCGGCATGGACTTCCTAGAAAGTTCTTTTTACAGACCATTTTCATCTCAGAGCTGCCTCAATCGCCAAAGATAAATGGGAGCTATTTGCGTTTGGTGATGCTCTAACTCCAAGTGATTTCTCTTCATAGGAAATTTTTTTTTTTTTTTTTTTTTTTTTTTTTTTTTTTTTTAGAGACGGAGTCTCGCTCTGCCGCCCAGGCTGGAGTGCAGTGGCTGGATCTCAGCTCACTGCAAGCTCCGCCTCCCGGGTTCACGCCATTCTCCTGCCTCAGCCTCCCGAGTAGTTGGGACTACAGGCGCCCGCCACCGCGCCCGGCTAGTTTTTTGTATTTTTTAGTAGAGACGGGGTTTCACCGTGTTAGCCAGGATGGTCTCGATCTCCTGACCTCGTGATCCACCCGTCTCGGCCTCCCAAAGTGCTGGGATTACAGGCTTGAGCCACCGTGCCCGGCCTAGGAAATTTTCATAATGTCACCCTCAAAGATAAAAGTTTATTGGAATTGTTAACAATTGACTTTCTCATTTACAAAGGCAATACCTTGCTTAGTCATTTTCTGTGTCTGTGGCCTCCACTTTCTAACCTCTTATTCAGACCTTGCTTTACGCGTCTCCCATATTAATGTCCCTGTTATTGTAGCTTGACCTAGCAGCAGACCCAATACCTCTACTCAGAGCTTATCCTATGCCACTTCAGTTGATGTCTTTCTTAAAACCTTCTTCTGACCTGGTTTTGTGACTGCTGTTTTCTTCCATTTTCTTATTTTGCTCACAGAGTCAGGTCTAGAGAAAGGCAATTGGGGCACTTTTCTTGGCACAAAATTTGAGGTGCAAAAAAACTCAGTAATCAAAATAAGTAATATCTTAATGCAATATTAAGAAAGTGAAATTAAATGCAAAAAATCAATAATGAACAAAATGTTAAAATTATAAATAAAAAGGGATTCATGCTGATTTGATCAAGTCAATATTCATTAAAATGCTTTTACTACCCCCTTTCAGGACTCCACCATGCCATGCCCAAATTTTAAAAATTTTAAATTTTGTGTTGTCATGGTACTTCTATTTCAAGAACCTTTATTTAGCACTTTTATTACATGTCACCAATCATTATTCACACACACACACATACATATTCATCTTTTCTCTTTCAATTATTGTTAGTGGTTTTCTTGAATCCTCTCCCCAGATGTGGTATGTAGATAATACATTTTCTTACTTCTTATATATTCTCAAATATTTTTATTTGCCCAAATAAGTGAGGGGTACATTGATTGGATGTAGGATTCTTGGGTTGCCTTCTTTTACTGTCAGTATTCTTCAGATATTATTCTGCTGTCTTCTGTCCTGCAGTGTTGTAGACGAGAGGTCTGATTGCCAGTTTGAGTCTCATTCTTTTCGAAAATAGTTTGTTCCTTCTCTCTGTGAACTTACACAATTGTCCTTCTATCCTTTGAGCTCAGGAAGATTATCGGGCTAGGCCTAGGTTGTTTTTTCTTCACAATCGCTCCTGGAACTCAGTGAGCCCTTTCAATCTCTACCTTAAATTTTCTTTCAACACAGAGAAACAGTTTTCTATTGTTTGTTTAGTTATTGCCTCTTCTCCATTGATTCCTATTTCTCCTTATGAAATTTCTATTGTTTGTACCTTGGGTACCCTATATCTGTCCTCCAAAATCATTTATCTTTTCCTTCTTATTTTCTTTATCTTCTATTTCTATTCTGATGTGGTGTCCCCACCACCCCCACCCCACTTAATTTTCCAGGCCACTGAATCAGAATTCAATGGTGACTATCTTCAATTTGTCTATTGATTTTTTTCATTCAAAAATTGTGAGATTTTTAGGTTCAAGAATTTGAGAGATTTTGTAGTATGTTGGAACCTTGAATGTCTTGTTAATTTTTGCCCAAGTTGTTCTCTGTCTCCACCAGCAGTTCTATTTTTATTTAGGAGCTACATATTCTGGATATTGTTCTTCTATCATTGCTAGATCCCCTAGTTTTCTTCACCAACTTCTGACCCACTCTCAGACCTGAGATTCACCCCTTGGGGTGCCCTCAATAGAAGTATTCTGCTTCCACAGATCATCTCTAGCAGGAGGTTTGTCAGTTTGCTATCTGGGCATAAGAAAAAAGACCCTCATCCCTGCTGTGACTCTCCCCTGCAATCAAGATGTGATAGTTAATTTTATGTGTCAGTTTGACTCATTAAGGAATGCCCAGATAGCTGGTAAAACATTATTTCTGGGTGTATCTGTGAGGCTGTTTCTAGAAAAGATTTACCTTTAGGTGGGGCACGGTGGCTCACACCTGTAATCCTAGCCCCTTGGGAGGCCAAGGCAGGTGGACCACTTTAGGTCAGGAGTTTGAGACCAGGCTGGCCAACATGGTGAAACCCTGTCTCTACTAAAAATACAAAAATTAGCCAAGCATGGTGGCAGATGCCTGTAATCCCAGCTACTAGGGAGGCTGAAGCAGAAGAATTGCTTGAATCCAGGAGGTGGAGGTTGCAGTGAGCCAAGATCGTGCCACAGCACTCCAGTCTGGGGGACAAGAATGAAACTCCATCTCAAAAAAAAAAAAAAAAAAAAAAGCAAAGAAAAAAAAGATTCACCTTTGAAACAGTAGACTAAGTAGGATGATCTGCCCTCGCCAATGCCAGTGGGCATCATCTATCCCATTGAGGACCTGACCTGGGTAGAAGAAAATTGCTCAGCATTCTCCCATCCCAACCCCCAGTTCTAGGCCTTTGGCCTTAGACCGAATTACACCAGTAGTTTTCATGGTTTTCCAGCTGCAGATGGCCTAACTTAGGACTTTTCAGCCTCCAAAATCATGTGAGCCAATTCCCCTAAGAAATCTTTTTGTATATCTACCTATCCTATTGATTCTGCTTTTCTGGAGAACCCTGACTAATACCCTAACAAAGCGAGGGTTCTGCCAGCCTCCAGGGTAGAATGCTGGCACTCACCTGCTCAGCCTCCCCTCGACTCCTGAAGCCAGAAAGACCACTTCCTTGGAGAGATGCTCTTCCTTGGAAAGAAGGTTAGGGTGCTCCTGAGATGTCCATGGGCTAAGGCCTCTCCCGGATGTGTGCTGTGCTGGTTTCTCACAGCTCAGTGTTCTGCTGCAGTCCACAGGCCCTCCTTCCACCCAGAGAGCAAAAGGCTTTGTGCTTGCTCTTCCCATCCAACCCTGGAAGAGTTCAGGGCCTTGCTCACACCTTCTATATCCTGCCCATAGCCAAAAAACTCCTCAGCATCCCAGAGGTGGCAGGTACCTAGAGTTGGACAAGGAGCATAGTACCTGCTGATTTAAGCTCTCTCCAGAATCGGACATGTTGATTTTTTTCAACCCTTGAAACTTTCCTTTCCTGTTTTCTTTATTTCAGTCAATGTCATTGGAATCTCCTATTGCTCTGGTGCAAAACGTTAGTTATTTCTAACTGCTCTCTCTCTTTCTTATCATCCTCTTTTAATTGGCCTACAAGTATTTGTTTTTAAATTGTATCTCTACATTGTCTCTTAAATTCATTTCCTCATACAGATTTCCATCTGCCACATCATTTTTCAAGCCTTCATTAACCTCCAGCCTAAATTTTTGCATTAGCTGCATAACTGATTTCTCTCCCTCTAATTTAGTCTATATTCTGCTAACAGATACTAAAGCAAAATTGTGACTGAGTCATCCCATTATCTACTGAAATCAAATCATCCAAGGCTTTCTCCCATAAATCTTCACAAATTAATCACACACACACGTGCACGTGCATACATGAGCATGAACACACACACACAGAGACACACACAGACACACATACACACCTTTCCTCCTAGGACACTTTAAAAATTATGGACTAGCACTTTCCTGAATTCTAGTTGGGTTTATCTTCTTTCTTTGTAGTCTCTCCCACTCCATCTCCTCTCCAACTCCTATCTTATCCTCTAAGGCCCAACTTGGAAAGATACATCTTTTTCCACAGAGAATTTCCCCTGTCCTTTCTCTGATTTAATACATACCAGTCTCATTCTTCTGCAGCATTTTCTTCAAACCTGTACTATAATTTGCATTTCACTCGCTATAACTTGTAAACTCCTTTAAGACAATGATTATGTGCGGCTTACCTTTGCTTCCTTCCCTACCTGGGGCATAGCAGGCACTTCTTTAGCAGTGAATGGAGTAAAACTGTTCAGATCAACATTTATTTGTCCTCTCCAATGTGCCAAGCAGTGACCTAGTACTTGAGATAAAAGATTAAATTAACACGGATGCCATCCTCAGGTGTTCAATATGCCAAGTTCTGTATTTCATCTAAATAACCTGATATGCATCAATGTATGTATACATGTCCATCTAAATGCAGACATCCTCTGGAAATGCTGCCTGGTGGTTTTGCCTGCTTCCTCATCTACTTTTGAGAGTAGATGTTATACCGGGTCTAGAGATCACTTCAGGACAGAGGCAGCTGATGCAGGGAAAATTAAGATTCAAGACAATGTTGAGACTGTATATCAGGTAAGCAACACAATTCAAGTCAGAGAGATTTTGGAAAGATAGTTAGCATTGGAAACTTCACATTTCTGCATTGATCAGCAGTTGGTGGTTGTCTTGTCTGTCTTAGGCCTCACAAATCCCAACAGAGTATGGTCCAATACAAGCCCTCCTGTGCCTGGCTGCCCTGCCCACATTTCCAGGCAATGGTCAATGTTTCTTTTATAGAGCTATTGAGAAATTGAGATGTCTTGGGTTCAATGCCAGTCTCCCCATCAGTTCCCACCTGTTACCCTGATTCACAATCTTTCGCTCTATAGCTATGGCTGGTATCCAGGTGCACAGGATGCACCTCTCTGTGGATTATCATTGTATTTCCTGTGGATTATCATTGTATTTCCTCTGAGTCGGCAGGCTCGCTGAGGGTCTATAACAGTTACTGATTCTGGCCTTACAAAACCATGCTTATAATGAGACAAACAGGCCACAACCATTTAGTTTTTGAGAGCTCAGATGAAATTTAAGACTTTGAAGAAGTTGGAGTCAAGATAAAATACCCTCTTACTGATACTGTTGACAAATTATAAGCCTGGATAGTACTTACTTCTGACTCAATATAGGAGTGTTATATTAGGGCTTATCCAAAAAGGAAGAATGTGGAGGTAATAAATTGCTGCCCCAGAAGAGTCAATGATGTGCTGAGTTCTACATTACATGGTATGAGTTAAAGTCATTTCCTGCTGAACCATTTGATTTGGGGCAAAATATTTAACTTCTCTGGTCTCATTTTCCAGTTTGATAAGGCAAAGGACTAGAACTACTGACTTTTTATTTATATAGAGCAAGAGGCTATGATTCAATAATGTTTTCCAGAATTAGAAGTAGTTAAATATAAGTCTTCTGAGGACAATAGAAGGAGAAGACAAAGTCAAAACTTGAGAGATTTGGGAGGCACTAATCTACAAAGTGGCTTGTTAACCATTGAATTGCAGGAGACAGAATTCTGGATTCCTTTCTTATCTGCCGCCTGGTGCACCAGGCTGGTTTTTTTGATCATACATTGATTATTCCCCTAAATTTACTCAAGCAGTTATGATAGAAAATGATTCCAAAAGTACCATGACTGCATTTGTCAAGGAAGAAATGGGTTAATGTCAAGAAGCCACTGACTCTTTTGAATTCCAGTATCTAAATGGCTATTGTTCCTCTCAGCACAGAATTTTCTAGAAGACAAAACACATACTAAAGCTCTAACAAGAAAATATCCTTTAAAGATACAAAGAGACTGGGGCTCCACTAATGTAATATAAAAATTCAATGTGCAAGTAAGATGCCAGAGTTGGATTGATTGCTGTGTACAACAGTGACATGAGTATAAAGACTCCCTAAGGTTAAATTGGGCTCCTGCATTGAAATTCTAATTAGAAATATGAGTGCCCTGACTCTGTGAAAGTACATGTGTGTTTAATTATTCTCCTTTTCACCTTATCTCTTCCATTACTTTATACACTTTTCCCTCCTCCTTTCTCACTGTTTTCAAGAAACCCATGCTCCTTGCTTAATCTAAGTGCGGGCCTTCCTTTAAGCTGGCATTAATTGACAAGCAGTGTTTAATTATTATTTTTCATGTCTGAAGAGGGCTAATATTAACTCTCCATGAGCCCAAAGGTGACCTCAGCCCCCTTGTTTCTGGTGGCACCACTCTGCCTGCATCACTGGCATTTCTTTAGTCAGACAGACATGCCACATGTTCTTCTTCATTTTAATGGTTTATAGCTATATTTGTGCTAATCAAGGCTGCTGGGTGCCTCACTTATCTTCTAGCATTGTGTTTGAAAATTTAGTACCTTGGACAAGATTAAGTAATGTCTACAGGATCTAAATGGTATGTATACATATATACATATGTGTGTGTGTGTGTGTGTGTGTATATATATATATATATATATATATTTTTTTTTTTTTTTTAAGTAGCTTTGAGGACTATTGACCTGGAGTCTTCTTAAGGCCAGGAATGTACCTTGTCGGACTGTCATCTTCAGCTGACACCCAGCACCTGATATTGCTCCATGTTTGATTGACTAAGAGGTATATCTAAAGGACCTGAAAACCATGTGTTTATACCTTGGTGCTCTGGATTAAGACTGGGAACTCACATATTGCCATAATCATGATGATCTGGTTTTTCCCTAAATTCATCAGCCACACCAGAAATCTAGCTAGTCCACCAGCATAATCAAGTTTCCAAATCAAAGCTAGAGAAGTTCTGTTGACATTAAGTCTGAGATAATCTGCTTTTCAAAAAGGGTTGTTATTCAGTCTTCTTTATCACTCTATGTGGACCTTGAACCTAGAGTGTACATTTATTCAGGGAATTTTTTAACTCAGAAACTAAAAGGCAAAGAAGCTCATGGCCTGAAATCTGAGCCTTATTCTAAACACTTCTTGAGTTACAATGGGACCTGAAATGCCAAAGAGAAATGAAAGTTACCCCAGTAAGTCAGAGGTCAAATCCCCTAAGGACAACTAAGTGTCAAGGATTAAGACATAAGGGACCAGTAGGTCCTCTAGGTCCAAGATCAACAGGTCCAAGATCCTGCTAAGCCCAGGAAATTCAGGTCAAAACCATGTTAGCTTCAAAAGTTAGTGTTGTCAGGCACAGCCATAGGTCCCCAAAGTCTCAAGGTTCTAGGTGGCCCTTAGAAGTAACATGGCAAGTGGAAAGAGCAAAGGTCTAGAGTCCACAAACCCTGCCCTGCACTCCTGATTCCATTACACAACTTTAGGCAGAACATATCTTTAAAGTTATTATATTAAAGAGCTATCTTATGGGATTATTGTGGGGGATGAAATGAGATGATACATATGAAAGCACTTTGAAGATTTTAAGTTGCTTTACAAATTTTAATTATTATTCGCTTGGGACACGCATTTCCTTACAAGTAGTAGAAAATAAGAGTTCAACTGGTACTGTGGTTCAGCCAAATATAGATTTAACAAGAGTTTTTCCCCACCAGTTAGTTCTGCCATCTATGAAACATACAAAAAGAAACAACAAACTTTGGAAAACAAGCCATTCATAAATCAGGAACTGCCCGCATATGCATTGTAATTGAAAGCCTTCAAACTATTAATGCCCATAAGGGGCAAGAACTTGGAACAGATCCTATGTTGAACATTCTTCTTTCAATCTAGATCTATTAACTTGCACTATTAGTCATCAAGTAAATAAATCACAGACTCAAATTTATCTCTGCCAGGCTCCACAAATAACTGCTTGTATGCTAATAGTATCAAAGAAAATAGTAATTGTAGTTCAAAAAAAAATCCATTCGTGGTTCTCAAAATGTGGCCCTGGACCAGCAGCATCAACATCACCTGGAAACTTGTTAGTTTCCACGTTCTTGAGCCCCATTCAGATCTGCTGAATGAGAAACTCCAGAAATGGGGCCCAGCAAACTATATTTTAATAAGCCCCTCTGGTGATTCTGATGCTCTGTAGAAGTCTGAGAACGACTACGTTAGATTGAGAACAAAAATAGCAACATAGCATGATGTTCTTATTTGCAAATTATTAGGGATCTTAAATCATTTTAACATGCCTTAGTATGGCTGAAATTTCAATACAATATCTACAATTAAAAATCACAACTAGTGAATGCATGACCAAGACAGCATAGCTCTTTAACTTGTATCTGTAGGCTTGTTGTTTAATAAAGTTCATTTTTTCATCCTTAGTCTGAATAGATAAATGCCTTGGTCAATAATTTCCTACAACACTCAAGCAAATCAAACACTCTCATAAAATCTGAGCATATTTTTATTTACTAAAGACTCTAATCAAGGTGGAAGCTCTTAAAAGTAGTCTTGGTAGTAGAAATGTAAATTAAACTCAGTTCATTAGTTTGTAACAAAATTCTTTCTCCTTTGACTTTTATTGATTTATTTATTTTTTGAAGCACTGTCTCACTCTATCATCCAGGCTAGAGTGCAGTGGCACGGTCTCAGCTCACAGCAACCTCCACCTCCTGGATTCAAATGATTCTTCTGCCTCAGCCTCCCAAGTAGCTGGGATTACAGGCACATGCTACCACGCCTGGCTAATTTTTGTATTTTTAGTAGAGATGGGGTTTCACCATGTTGGTCAGGCTGGTCTCGAACTCCTGACCTAGGTGATCTGCCTGCCTCAGCCTCCCAAAGTTTTAGGATTACAGGCATGAGCCACTGTGCCCGGCTCTTGTTTGACTTTTAATGGTATTTAAGCCTGGCTATTATGTTAATACCATTCCTTATAAAACTTATAATGTACTTTAATAATATAGATTATAAAAATCACAATTTAATAGGGTAGGGTGAGAACAACATAGACTTTCAGGAAAAATAGAGGTTGGCATTTTTTATATACAATTATAGAAAAGAAATTTTATTTGACAGATGATTAGCAGTAAAACATCGATTTTTCTCTTTTACCCATTTACCATCAGCTACATATGTATCAATAAGAATGTAAACATCTCCTAAGAACCAGTCAACCATTTTTTTCTTTCATAAATACCATGGCTTTTAGATATTATGTAAAAATGAAGTTTTATTGCATGCATTACCCCAGTGTTTACTTCACATCATGTTTAGGTGTGAGGGTTAGTGCCCCTTGGTGGGAGGACTCAGAACACTTGGCTCTAGAATGCTGCCAGTCTCCACTACACTTCTGGGTCGCTGGAAATGATGGCCAGATAGTTTGGAGGAAGCACTGTAATATTTTCAGAACAAGTTGGATTTTCCCAAAAGTTCCTCATCTACAATTACCAATATTAAATGCAATCTTCCTACCACAAACCATAGTTTGTGAAGTTAAAAATAAAGGCAGACCAGAGCACTCTCTCCTTTATTCTCACTCACCCTCCTTGTTCTTGCAACATCTGGAACCAGTATCAGGGCTTCCTTCCGTTTTCCAATCCCCTCAGCACCCAGTAGCATCCACCTGAGGAGAGAAAGCCCAGCCGCACCCTCCAGCCTGACTATAATTTTGTCTCCAGGCAACTGCAGTAGGATGTCTACTCTTCTCTATTCCCCCCTATTTTAAGTGTTGCTCCACACAGCTTGACATGACACTTCTTGCCTAAGAGAAAGTTCTGTTTTTCCCCAAATGAAAACTGAAATCGACAGAATAACATTTGTAGCCTTAGGGAGCCTACTGATGAGAAAACTGGTAGTCTAGGATTTAACATGTAAATCTTGGAGGTGTGGGATTGAGAAAAAGGGAGTGAGCTGCTAAATTTAGGAGAATACCATAGATCATGAATCATGTAGGTATAAAAGTTAACATATCTAAATATTTTTAAATAATCCTTTATAATAGTATTTTATAATTACAGCGGGACCCTCTGGTGTGTGAATTATGGTGTATTCATGTTTAGTTGCATTGACTGCACTCGGCTTTTAGCCATGTGCCTAGCAACACACTGGGCATGAATTAATGTGCAATAATTCATGGCCTGTTGTGCCTTATTAAATATAGCATTGATTCAATTTTAGAACTGCAACATAATGACTCAAATATTTTTCAGAATGCTAAGTGCCCCATACGATTTTCATTTGAGAGCCTGTTTTCACATTTGCAACCCTCAGTTACAATAGTAATATTTTTCTACTGCAGAGCAAAGAAAAATGCAATTGCCCACCAAAAATTAAAATCAAATGCCAAGAGGAATTACCTCCTGAATCACCCTATTTTTCCCCAATAAATCTGAGTCTCCAAAAAAAAAAAGTCTACTTTAAATGGAGGGAGAGAAGGTTTGGGGGTTTCTATTTAGGCCATTTGAAAAACTATTTTTAAAAACTTTCAATGTATTTGTTCTCCATTATGCTGGGAATCAGAACAAAATAATAACGGATCATGTTTAGAGGGGAAAATGCCTGGTGGCAAGTCAGGAGAGTGGTGATTTAATTCTGATTCTGCTAATCTATTCTACAATTGCCAGTGGTCACATAATCACTCCTTGCCTCGGTTTCTCCATCTATAAAATAGGTTTAATTTTCTTTTTAAGGAGTTGTGAGAATCAAACTACATAAATCTATGAAGATGCTATATAAGTATAAATTAGTATAGGCAGTATGCCTAGCCCCATGGTAAGTACACTTTCAGCTAAAGAGCTTTCATATCCACTATCTCATTGAAAACTCCCAACAATATTGTGGGTGGACAGGGACTATTTTCCCATTTCACAGCTGGCTTTGGCCACAGGATGCTCTTCCTCTCAGTGGAAGACACACAGGAAGCAGTGAATGACCTACACAGAATAAACCACGATTTGCAGTGTCACAGTTAGAGTGTCCTCATAACCACTGGAGGAAGAAGCAGAGGCAAAATGACACAACTTAGTAGCAAAGTAAAAATCCAAATTCCAGTTGACTAACTTTCAGCCAGACCGAAGACTACCTTTTCTTGAAAAGGTTGAGCAATTGCCTTGTAACTTCCGCTTGAGCCAGTGAGAAGCCTGGCTTATAAACCAAATCACTGTTTTATAAATGATAGTATTCAGTCAGTCCAAATCTCAGACTGCAATACTTTTCCAATGGATATCCTTCCAAGTCTTCATGTTCACAATGTACTTTTTAAGTGACTTTTGATTTACTTTAGACCTATTAGAAGATCTAGATTTTATTAATTGAAAGGGGTTATGAGACTTTTCTTTCGTTATTAGTTAGCTACCATGCCCTACCTCTTCCAGAATTCTAATGTTCTGCAAGAATAAGTTGTAAAAAACCTGCGAAAAAACCAGTGTCTCTCATCTAGCTCATGCTTTTGACCCTGCCATTTCGAGCATAAAATCACCTCTGGCACCAATACGGCAATTAAAAATCTTGGCCTGGGACAATTTAATTATATCTTTTGTAATATGAGAAAAAATAGTTTGGGATCACAACTCTGACCAGCCTTCCTGGGATAGAATATGTTATAAACTAGGGATCAGTGTATCTCCGTGTATTCATTCCAAATACACAGACGTGGGAACATACTAACAGAGTTCCTTTAGAGTAAGTCAGACCCGGGATGTAACTGCACCATCATCATTACTGTTAAATGGCCTTGGAAAAGGGACCTCATCTCTCTAAGTATGTTCTTCATTGGTGAACAGGACTGAAACAGTTTCTACCTCATATAGCATGAGAAATCAATGAAACACTCCATTATAAGCCACTGAGGACAGAGCCTAACATATAGTAAGCATTCAAAAATGCTAATATTAGGTTAGAGAAAAAACTGGGGTCCAGATTTTACATGAGATACTAATCCAGTGCTATTTATTATGGGCCAAATATATCTCAAGCCTCACCTTTGCTCTCATGTTATAGGTCCATCATTACAGGATATTATCAAATATATGAATACTCTTAGCATACTCCTATTACTACACATAATCCTCAATGCACTCAGTATGTTCCTATGTTACAGTTCACATTCTGCCTTATACCAGACAGGGACTGCATATGCTGCGCAAGGACGAGGACAGTGCTATGCATCTATCAAGCTGGAGTCCAGTAAGGGTCAGTTGAATCATATGGAAGATGGCTGGTCTGGGTGAGGTATTTGCTGTTAAGAGTTTTGCTTGGGATCCCACAGAGTAAGGCATCCATCAGCCAGTGCTTGCGCAGCATATTGAAGCAGATGCTTTTAGATGATGCAGTTATTGCTTTCTGAATATCCCCAGGGGCTTAAGTAAAGCCATGTATGAACATAAACATGGGGAATGTTAGATGGACTAGCCCAGTTCAACCCTAAGTAAACAGTGACTGTCATTTGGGGTCAGGCTTTTTAGAATTCCAAAAGATTCTTCTGCACACTGGAAGACAAAGGGTTAGATGCTCCGTGATTCTGAAATACCAATGACTTTTTCACTCTTCAATACAAAATGAAAGCCCATTTAGACTTTCTTTTGCAATTATCACCTATTTGAATTCTGGTAACACTTATTTAGTTAGCAATGTAGCTCATTTTCCTGTTTTAAAAAAGTAAATAGCAGAGTGTTTTTTTTTCCTTTTATGCATTCATGAGGAAGCCATAATTTTGATCTTTAATATGACAATAGAGCCTTGTTTAGCTGCAGCTAGTCTTCTGAGGCCTCATATCCTCTTCTCCACAATCTGACTGAGAAGAGGACAAGAGAAGGTAGGCAGACCTCTTGGCATCAGAAATGAAGAAGCAGGCCTTGCTTCTAAGATCTCAAGTAGGTGGGCCATATCCACCCCGGTCAGTCATACTGAGAGAATGACTCAGTAAATGGCAATAGAATAATGGGGTAGACAATTGTAGGAGGGATGATGACAATTCCTCTTGCTTCTCCTTTATAGGGAACTTCCTGTTATTCTTTCTACCTTCTTTCTTATCAACCTTATCAAGCTACTGGTTTGATAACTGCATCAAAATATAACTGCACAGATATTTTTTGTGGCCCATGCTTAATAGGTTTTCAGGAAAAAGAGCAAGATGGACCAAGCTGTCAGTACTATACCTGTCTCAGAGAAACCCTTACGCATATAACACGGAAGTTCAGCTGTCACCACTCTGCCTCCTTGGAGAAGTCTGTAGGTCTTCACAGCCCTGGAGCACATATTAGGCAGAGCAGCTGGTCAAATTGCTAAAACACCTTGACAGGTGTGGATAGACTGTGCTGCCTCCCCCATAACATGTTTATACACAAACACAAACACATACACACAAATGTATACACACACGTATATATACATGTACATGCAAGCATGCACATATTTTCACATATACACACAAACATATACACACATACACAAAACATGTACACATATACACACAAAGATGCATGCACACACACACTGCACTCACCCAGTCACAGATATTTATTCATTGAAAACATTTTCTGGTCTTCTCTGCTGTCAAATCTCACAGGTTTTTGTTCCACCTCCACCGCAGCTGTCACCATTCTCTGGACCTTCAACTGGACCTCCTAGTCAATACCGTTTCATGCTGCTTCTTTTGGAGGTTGTCCCGTGGAGTTACCAGAGGCAACGGGACATGATTATGCAAGTGGGCTCTGGAGCCAGGCAGCTAGATCTGAATCCTGCTTCAATCACTTACGACCTATTTATTTTAGAACAAGTTTTTAATCTTTCAATTTGACACTTCCCCCACTTAGGATAACAGTAATAGTACCTATGTTATATGTTATTATAAATATTAAATAAATACATGCTGTGTATCTAAAAAGTGCTTGGCACATAGTAAGTCCTCAATAAATGTTAGCTCCTAACAATATTCTATCCTCCACCATCCCCATATTCTGCAAGATATGACTCTGATCTTGATTTTTTACTAATCTTGCTTTAAAACTCTGAATATCAGATCTCTTTCCCTTGTATGATTTATTTCTAAGAAGACCCTCCCTTTTTTCCAATGTTCAAGGTCCTTAAGTTGCTTAGGCTTCTTATAATGGAACAGGAGACAGAGAGGGAAACATACAAAACTGCCCTGAATGCTAGATTTTCTGAGATAAATCAGAATTATAATTTTGAGAATTCAGTAGTGTCTGGTACATAATACACTCTCCATATCTAACATGTCTAAATGTGAAACAAACACATTTTCTTGCTTTTCTCATTCAACATGAGGTGACCAATCCCAGAAGGGGGAAAATATTCTCTTCCTTCTATCTCTAGCCTGTTTCTCCACTCTGACTCTCAAAGAATATTCTAAGCAGTCAAATATGAGCACCTTCTGTCTCCAATTAGGCACAGGAAGGTAATATCATGCCTTAAAACCCTTACATGCTTCACAGACCATAGAGATTCATTCATTCATTCAGTTGCAGACAGAGACGGTCTCCCCCTACTTCTTAGGATACTTTCTTCCCCAAGTTCCTAACCACCAAACTCTCCAACTATTTTTCCTACCTCCAGACACTCTTTTTCAACCTCTTTTTTTGGATCCTTGTCTGCTATTCAACCCTAAAGGATGGTGTGCCCAAGAGCTCAGTCCTTGGCACTCTTCTCTTCATATCCCTGTATTCTTCCAATATGATCACCTCTTATAGCAGGGCTCCCAAGTGAGTCTACCCCCCAAGATAGGCCTCTCCCTTGACTTCTGGACATGTATATTCAATCACCCTCTCACTCTCTTCATTTAGATATCTAACACACATTTCAAGTCAACACATCCAAAACAGAAATCTTGATTTCCTACTCCAACCTGCTCCTTCCCCAAGGTTCTCACCTCTGTAAATGGCAACACTGTTCTCTGAGTTGCTTGGACCCAAAACTTCAGTCTCATTGCCTGTTTCTGTCTCACACATACTCCATATCCACATCAATCAGAAAGTTCTGTTAGCTCCATCTTTAATATATGTCCCAAATCCTAACTCTCCTCCCTGCCTCTTCTACCAACCAAGTCCAAGCCATCATCATAATGATAGGGACAAGATGGAGAGAAATTCTAGGCAGGAAAGGGTGCATCCCTGGTGAAGCCCCACCCTCAAGCCAAAAAACCTGAGACCACAGTCTAAATTGAGCACTTACATCCCTGTTTTCCTGCTCAAATGTTGCCTTTTCCAAAACTATCCATGGCCCACTCTGCCCCCTATCCTGTGCCAATAAAGACCCTAGGCTCAACTGGCAGAGAGGAGAAGCAGCTGGATGTTGGACACTATGGCTGGACATTGGAGAGAAGTGGCTTGACTTCAGAGGGACAGCTTGATGGTGTAACTTCAGAAAAGAATTTGGCCAGAGATAGTCAGACTTCAGGGGAAGATTACCTTCCTGCCCTGTCCCCTTTTCAGCTCCCCTTCCCACTGAGAGCCATTTCCATCAGCCCACATTTACTATCCTTCAATTCATTCATGTGATCTCATTTTTCCTGGATTCAGGACAAGAGCTCAGGAGCTAGAAGTGAGGATGCAAAAGGCGATCACACTGACCCACTGCCCTTGCTGGTGGATGGCAGCCACCTCACATGAAAAGGCAGAGGATCCACTGAGCTGTTAACACTTAAGCCATCCGTGGATGGCAGAGCTAACAGAGCACTGTAACGCTCCCTCTAGGGTTTCAGGGGTCCTGAGCACCATGCCCCCAGATGCTGCTGTGGGACCCACACAAAGTTTGCTCCTGCCAGTGCCCAAAAGTGCTCACCCTGGCTCCTGCACCTGCTTACCTGTGTGCTCCCTCCCATGAGGGGTGGAATGCAGTGGGTCTGAGTGAGTGGAGTTCTCCCCTGCCAGCACCAAAGCAACCAGCTGGTTCCAGCATTCATGCACTCCAATTCCCACTTTGTTCACTTTCACACTCCCTTCCGCAAGGAGTTGAAAGCTGCGGACTGAGTAAACGAGGCACCCCTGTTGTGAGTCCCGCAAAGGGTTCAGGGAAATATCCTGCTTTAATATCACACTAAACTGTAGCAATGCCTTCCTAACTGGCCTCTGCTTCCACTTATCCCTCCTCTTCCACCCTGATAGTCAATGTAATGCAGCCAGCAAAGTGATACTTTTAAAACAAAATTAGATCAGGTCATATCCCTATTAAAACACCTCACCTTTATCTCATACTCCTGCCCACTCTCCAACCACACTGGTCCTCTTGCCAAGCTCACGCACACCTGAGGTCATTGTTGTCTGCATTCAAACCTTTTCAGGTGTATATCATTTCTCCTCAGTGATTTTCTTAATGGTGTCTGGGAACTTGTCTGCTGCCTCTTCTTGGCAAAAGCTGAATCTCCTGTTATTTGGCCTTTTCAAAAGCCACATCCTTTCTAAAATTATCAAACCATCCTTTGCTGGAATTAAATTCTCCAGCTTTAGATGTGATAAATTCTTCACCTTCCTTTCCTTTAAGTTGTCATATAATGACTTAGCTCTTTCTCAAATCACATTAGAGTCTATAGGTATGCCTTTCTTATGGTAAATCTGCACGACATACAAGCTGCATTTCCAATATGAGATAAAAAGGTATTTTGCAAAAAGTGCAAGAGTTTTGTACCTACTGACGTAGCTGCAGTGGCAGTTTCATGAACTTCCTTTTTTTTTTTGCAGTGGTCCTTACATTTGATTCACTTATCTTAAATGGTGGGCCACCACAGCTACAGACCTCAGTCCATGGTACATATCAAGCAATTCAACTTCCTCTTGTAATGTCATGACTTTTCTCTGCTTCTCGGGAGCACTTCCAGTATCACCAGTGGCACTTTATATGAAACCCGTGGTGTTATTCAAGGTTTATGATATTGCACTATACAAGATTTGAAGAATGTGTAAAACCTTGAGAGATCACTTTTTACTGTGATAAGCAATTAACTACAGAGATGAACTGCTCATGCATGATTAATGTCACATGGTGTTTTAAGCAGATACTGGCAACCCTTGAGCTTACCACAATGGGACCTAAAGGTGGCTACAAAACTATTACAGCACAGTAGTATCTGCTACAGTTAATAAATGCAGATATGATTTAATACTACATCTTTACCTTTGTTTACATTTCCTTCAACTGGGAATGGCACTAAGTATAGTCTGTGTTTATGTAAGTTTTGCTAAATTTAAACTTTTTATAATGGATTTGTGTACATTTGATGACAGTAAATGATAAAATAGATGAGTAGCCACATATATTTTGTGCATTCATGATATACCTTTTCTTTAATTTTTCAATATTTTCAGGCTATGCAATTTCTTCTGTAAGTTTTTTCAAATTGTTGCAAATCTCCAATTTTCCAATATATTTACTGAAAAGAAAAATCCATGAAAAAATAAGTGGGCCTGTGCAGCTCAAACCTGTGTTGTTAAAGGGTCAATTGTACACACACACACACAGAGAGAGACACAGAGACAGAGAGAGCGAGAGAGAGAGAGAGTTTGGGAAGTCAATGAAGGCCCCCACCAAGGAAACAACATTTGATCTGTTAAAAAGAAAACTTCAGACAAATTAAATTTAACAGAGTTTAATTGAGCAAGGAAAAGAAAACGATTTTTGAATTGGGCAGCCCCCAGAATCACAGCAGATTCAGAGGGACTCCAGGGATGCCTCGTGGTCAGAGCAAATTTACAGACAAAAAAAGGAAAGTGACGTACAGAAGTCAGAGGTGAGGTACAGAAACAGCTAGACTGGTTATAGCCCAGTGTTTACCTTATTTGAACACAGTCTGAACACTCAGCAGTATATGAGTGGTTCAAGCATGGCTGCTGGGATTGGCCAAGACTTAGCTATTGTTACAGGCACATACTCCTAAATTAGGTTTTCAATCTTGTCTACCTATTAAGTTAGGTTACAGTTCATCTACAAGGACTCAAATACAGAAGTATGGAGTCCTTTCCAGGCCATATTTAGTTCACTTTAACAAGTACGGGGGGTAGACAGCAGACAGGACCAGTTCAAAGAGGGTACGGAGACCATTCTAGGCAAAGGAAACAGCCTTTTTAGTGCTGTACAGTAAAAAAAGGTGGCACTGAAAGCGGATCAGCATTGGCGGGTTGATTGTCCTTGCATGAGAGGTGCAACCTAGATGTTTTATCCGGCAGGCCTCTTCCTGTGAAAGTCAAGCACGCTGCCACAAAACCCCTCTCAACAGAGGTCGCAGTCAGTCTGATCCAAAGAAAAACATTATACATATTCATTCTTCCTGTTGGCAAAGTTCATGCCCTCCCTCTCTACACAGAGATAGAATCAGTGAAGTCTGACATAACTCCAGGCTGCAGACTCCCAGGAAAAGAGCAAAGTCTTTATGAGGAGAGTCCTCATCCAGCCTCGGAGTGGTCCAGTCAGCAGTCACTCTGCTCTGAACCTGTCAGACTGCACTGCTGCTCAAGGCTGTTGTTTTGACATTAGCTTGACACATTCACATGTCGCCCTCCTTGTGTGAACTCCTACTCAGTGTTTTGTAATAACAGCAAAGACATCAATATTTAAAAACAATCAAATGTATGTTTGGTTTAAATAGGCAGTTAAGCCACCATCCCTTCTGAAATGTCTTCTACGTGTATCTACCCATTATATATATATCTATTACGTGAACCACTCATATTGGAAGTCTCTCATATGCTTCAGTTCAGTACAAAGGATGAGTATCTAGTGAATCCAGGGTTCTACTTTCCTCTTTAAAATACCATGATCCAAGTTACTTTTCCACTTCCTATCCTGCTTCCATCCTCACTTTAAAGATGACATAAGATTCTATAGGTATATAAGAGTAGATGAATGTCCTCGAAGTGACTCATAAGGTACAAATATCTTAACAGACAAATCCTCCACGGAGGCAAACTGCTGAACTCATTCATTTTCTTTTCACTCTCCTATTTGGCAAGTGTAGATGAGGACTGACACTAGGTGCTTATGAAAGTGGCTGACATGCCGCCTCTGTCCTACCCCATATTTCCTTGGGCCCCGACATTTCATTACAATTTTCTTTTTGCTAAGAGATTAATGAATGAGGGCTTGTCTAGAAGTTGTTACACAGATGACTCAGGTCCTCGAGCTCACTCATGTTGGGTAGAATTAGCCTAATGTTAACCTAATATCCTCTCTGGGACGTCGAGACTCAAAACTTAAGTGAACAGGATAGTTTAAAAGGGAGTTAGCTGAACAACCAGTCTGGCTAGTTGCTTAAAAACAGTCTTTGGATCTTTAGATAGAATCCTAAAATATCAGTGAAAGTCCAGAAGCCCCTCTAGAAGAGTCTCCAAAGGTATGAGGTAGCTCTCCATACGTCCTCAAACCTGGTAGACACCAGAAAGGTTTTTTTCATCCTGCACTCCTAAATTTGGTGTTCCTTAAAAATTGAGTAAAGACAGTAACAGGTATCTGTGAGTTATTTTACTATTTTGAAAGCCAAATTGAAACTATACATCTAACTAAAATAAACATAAATACACACACCAGGTTTTCTTTCTTTTTGCTTTCACTAGGTATTATATCAAATCAATAACACTGGTTATCATACATCAATCAAAAACTCTGTTTGGCAGTTACCTCCAGCTTATCTTAATAAACAAGCAAAACAAAGCAATTATTACTTTATAAATGCTATTTGGTAAACAAAGTTGTTGAAGTGTGAGGTCCCCAAGGGGAAGACACTAGTGTTTAAGAAGCCCTTGTGACAACAACGTAAAGAGACCCCTCACCCTGACTGTACTTATGTCTCTGACTGTCGGCACAACCTCCTGGATTCACTTCATTGGAAATGACAGAGTTAGGCCAAGCAACTCTAAGTGAGGCACCTGCCAGGTTAAACAAGTCCTTTCTGGTACTCACTTCCCAACCTCCTTCTTCGCCCACTCCCCATCGAAACAAGACTAAAGCAGAAGTGACCTGGGTATCAGATGATTTCAGAGAAAGGCCATGGCATTCTCTTCAGAGTCAAACTACGGGAATCTTCTGCAATCTCTCTCTGAAATATACCTTCAGACAAGACAAAATATATTAAGTCGCAGGCATGAAGAGTAGAAAGGCATATTCTTCTTTGAGAGAACACTGCTTATAATAGGCACATGACTGATTATCATTCTCCAACTAGGAATTTTTATCTCAATTTTTCAAAGGAGGTCTTAATTCACACTCACTGTTAGAAAGGCCAAACGCCAAAGCAGAATGTAGGCAGTGACTGACTTGCATAAAAATACTTGGACTTCTGAGTTTTCCTTTCAGTATTTGGTCTCTTTTAGCTACTGTTACCCTAACATTTAAGACTTGGCTTGTCTTAAATGTTGCCAATAGTGAGAGTGAGCAGGGCTATCTTAGTGTACATCTGTGAAGTCATCAAACTTTGTTGTGATCGTCTCAACATTTGGCCACTCCATCCCAATCTTTTCCATCTCAGGTGACCCATATTCTCCAGGTCCTCTCCTATCCAACCATGTCCCTTGAAAAAAAATCTTTAAAACTCATTCACGTGAAGGTATAAATGATTGGCTTTTCATCCTAAGGTTACTCTTTTCTGGACTGGAGCTAGGATCAGATACATCTGGTGAGTAGAACTGGATAATCCTCTCCACTCCACCAATGTTTATTTGCATGAGAAATATTCACGGAAGTTTTGTAGAGGGCCTCTGGGGAGGATTCAGGTGAGCTCAGTACAGGGAGTATGTGGTTCTATCCTCATCTGCCTTTCTGCCACGTACACACAAAACCCAGCCTGGTGGACTGATTTTGAGTCCCTATTAGAGAGAGGTTAACTTAAAAAACAAAGGGGTCTGTATTTATGAAAGACTGTGGTAGAGAACTATTACCCCAACTCTGCCACAGACTGCAGGCTGCAGAGTCAGGACAGCCTCCAGGGAAGGAGAGTTGTGCCAGCAGGGGCAACATGCTTATAGGGGCCACCAGGACGGAGACAGTGTCAAGGTCCATTGATGAGGAGACCAAAACATCACAGGTGGCTCTTTCCAAGACACACATGAGACACTACCTGGCCTGAGGGTACCCAAAGAAGGTAGAGAAGAGTCGGGGAATGAGGGGGTTGTGGGGATTGAGGTCTATGGAACCCACTTCCAGTGAGATTTCCCTCACAATGGTATAAGTCAGGAGAAGTATTTAGAAGCCAGTTTGGTCCACCTTGCAGCTTAAATTCACCCGTGTGGCCGACACCATTTTAGGAAACCTCCTTCACTAATTGTGCCTTCCAATAAAGTGTATTATTAGTAGCATCATTATTGTCATTACTGGTTAGTATGTAGAGTTTCTTCCTATTTTTAAATATTTTCTTTCTCTTTTTTATGTATGAGATGGTATGATAATAAGTACCTTTGAAATTGGCATATCACTTTCCTTCTGCAGCAGTTTAGTTGCCTGGTACCAAAGCTTGAATTTAAATAAAACAACTATGACTATACATTGGCCCTGCCCATTAATGCCAGATGAATGCACTGCTGTACCAGCAAATAGCAAATTTATTATGGAGTGTTACTCGGGCTCTTACAAATGAGCCACTCGAGTCAGATCACTCCTCAATCTCTGTGCCTGCCTTTGCGTGTCTTCTACCTGGGAAAGTGATGCTTTGAAATCGTGTTAAGAATTTTAATCACAGATACTCAGTACACATTGTATAGGTGGGAAAAAAAGCGGGGGCGGGCTCCTCCTTCCCTGACTCACGTTCAACCCCTGCAGTTTTCCTCACCTTGGATGATGTATTCAAGACTTTGATTCATTTTTCCATATTATAACCATCTCTTTCACAGCTGGGGTGAAGGAAAGGAGTGACGGCGCTACACAGCTACAGGGAAAGTCCTACTTTAAGGGTCAGAAGACTTTTAAAAGTCATGTGCTTGAGGCTTGGGGTTCCTTTTCTCCACTGTGTCTGAGAAGGGCTATGTTGATGCTCCTGACCCCTTCAGACCATCATGCCAAGGAAAATCTGGCCATGTGCTAGCTTGGCTCCACTAAAATTGAGCTGTTCACCCTGGTCTTATAGCTATCATTATTTTTAAATTGTTGCACACTAACAGGGATTAGATCATTTAATCCGTTCTGCAGCACTAAGAAATACAGGCACTCTTACTAGCTCCTACTTTCCACAGGAGAAAATGGGAGCTTGGGGAGTTTTAATAACCACATCTACGGTCCCATCGACAATAAGAACACTTTCAAACGCGCGTCTGTGTGCCTGCAAGCCTGAGTGTTAACTCAACTGCCCCAGACCTCCAGGGGGGGAGTTAAATCCGGAACCCTCCCAATCACCAGAGAAACATGCTGATAGGTTGTGCTGCAGATATGACTCTCTTTCCCAAACTCAGGGCCTGTTTTGGATGCTTTCAGCTCCCATTTTAAATGTAGGAGTCCAAGGATTTGCTCTTGGCCTGTGCATTGGCGTGCAGAATTTGAACCTTCAGCTGGTATTCCTGAGACCCACCATTTCTCATTCTCTTAAGAGAGGTTGGTATTAACTATATATCCCTTCTTTTCCCTATGTATGTATATTAAAAAGCCTTTCTTTAAAAAACTACATGTTTTTATGGCCTGGCAAAGGTAGAGATTTACTTGTTTAACCCAAAGGAAATTTTTTAATTATGACAATGATTGTCAAATGTATGTACCATTCCACTACCCTATTGAGCCTCATCATACCTTTATAAGGTGAATGCCATTAGTGTCAGTGCCAATGACAACTTAAAGTCTAGTCCAAATACTGGTACCAATCCACAAACTGTTACTGGTCTGCAATCAAATACTGTAGTAATTGAGAGTAAACGTCTGGAAACAAAAGCAATTTGACAGAGTAATTTTATGTCTGTCAAATTTAAGAATAAAACATTTAAACATTTCTAGGAATTTATTTTTATTGTGTTTTACAAAAGTATCACTCTATGACAGACTGGAAAATTTTTTGAAAATCTGGTTCTTTAACACAAGACAGTTTGAGAAACACTGGAATTGACTTTACAGCTAAGAGAACCAAGCTTTAAGTAATACGCCCAAAGACACACAGCCTAAGGAAAATGGGATTGCCTTCCCCTTAACCATGGTTGTTGGAACTGTGGAACCCTGCTGCGAGTTTTTCTCTTCTTTTGCCTCCCTTGGGGTCTATGCTATAAATCTCTAGGTTTTAACTTGGCTGATTTCGATAACACGGGGCCAGGAGTTAAAGAGGTAACAGCCCTTCTCATTATTTACAGTCAACAGCTTCTCCACTGTTCCCTTCTCGCCATCCCTGCCTGCCTCTCCTTCCTCTGTCAATCAGGTCCCATGCAAGCAGGCCTGTATGGAGCATCAATCCCAAGCAATTTCCATCTACCTTGGGGTTTGGGGTCATCATGTTTTGCAGCAATTCCAGTTTTACTCCTTGAATGAGATGATTTCTGGCAGTTTTATTCTAAAATCCAGATGTCAATTAAAGGATGCCAGAGGAAACATCTGCAGGGATGAAGCTTTTACAGGGCCTGAGGCAGAGGCCGTGCAGTGAGGACATCTCTCTGTCCACTGCTTTATGGGGGTCACTTTACCAAGGGCAAAACGTCCCTTCCTAACTAGAAGGGATACACTACAGAGAGTCTGTGTCCTTTCTTAGGGTAATCATGTTCCCACCCATCCCCACTTTTGACATTGTACTTTGGCAAAAGAGAGTACCAACACGGCCAGTGTTACCAAATATAAGAACAGCTACTTTTTAAGACTTACAGTGCCTGTCCTCTTGAATAGAAAGTCATTAGAAAAAAATCTACCAAGTCAACCAGGAGAAACTTTACCACCAACAGGAATCAAACTTGAAGAAAGACTTGTTTATATTCAGAAATCCTGCTCCCAAACACTGGGCAAAGCAGAGAGAACTGAGCTGTCAGACACAAACATGTCTGTCTCCGACCTACTCAAGTCGACAGGATTAATACTCTATGCCCAGAGGCCACTTTTTCTTTTCTTTCTTCAGAAAGAAAAAATGAAACCAAAGGAATAGTTGGACCAATGAATCCAAAACTATATTCTGAGAACCCTGGGGTTTTCAGGATGGTGTCATAGGATCATGGGAGATGGAGGAGGAAAGAAGGAGGAGAAGAAGAGGAGAGAATGGGCCTCTCCCTTCCTTCTTTAACCAGAGTAGTCTTGCTTTTATCCATTTCTCATTTACCCTTCTTTGTAGTATTCAATTTGAGGAAAACATTCTACTCTTTATTTAGAAAAAAATTACTTATAGGCAGACCCCATTTTATTGCATTTTACTTTCACTGCAGATTTTGGATTTTTTACAAATCAGAGATTTGTGGCAACCCTGCATTAAGCAAGTCTCTTGGTGCCATTTTTCCAACAGCATCTGCTCACTTCATGTCTTTGCAACACATTTTGGTAATTCTCACAGTATTTCAAATTTTTCACTATTATTGTACCTGTTACAGTATATTATACCTGTTACAGTGATTTGTGATCAGTGATCTTTGATGTTTGTAAGTGTTTGTAATTGTAATTGTAATTGTTTCAGGGCATGACAAACCACATGCAAATAAGACGGCGAACTTAATAAATGTTGTTTGTGTTCTAACTGTTCCACTGACCACGCATTTATCCATCTCCCTCCATCTCCTCAAGACTCCCTGTTCCCTGTGACACAATGATATTGAAATCAGGCCAGTTAATCCTACAATGGTCTCTAAGTGTTCAAGTGAAAGGAAGTGCCACACATCTCTCACTTTAAATCAAAAGATAGAAATGATTAAGCTTACTTAGTGAGGAAGGTATGTCAAAGGTATGTCAACAGTCAAGACAGGCCAAGAGCTAGCCTTCTTGTGCCAGACAGCCAAGTTGTTGAATGAAAAGGACAAGTTCTTGAAGGAAATTAAAAATATTCTCCTGTGAACATACAAATGATAAGAAAACCAGGCAGCCTTATTGCTGATATGGAGAAAGTTTCAGAGACACACATGGAAGATAAAACCAGCTACAACATTCCCTTAAGCCAAAGTCTAATCCAGAGTGAGGCCCAATTCTCTTCAATTCTATAAAAACAGAGAGGTGAGGAAGCTGCAGAAGAAAAGTTTGAAGCTAGCAGAGTTTGGTTCATGAAGGTTAAGGGAAGAAGCCATTTCATAACACAAAAGTGCAAAGTGAAGCAGCAAGTACTGATGTAGAAACTGCAGCAAGTTATCCAGAAGATCTAGCTAAGATCATTGATGACAGTGGCTATGATAAATGATAAACAACAGATTTTCAGTGAAGACAAAACAGTCTTCTGTTGGAAGAAGATGTCAACTAGGACTTTCACAGCTAAAGAGGAGAAGTCAATGCCTGACTTCAAAACTTCAAAGGACAGACTGACTCTCTTGTTAGGGGCTAATGCAGCTGGTTGAAGCCAATGCTCATTTCCCATTCTGAAGATCCTATGGCCTTTAAGAATTATGTTAAATCTACTCTTCCTGTACTTTATAAATGGAGCAAGAAAGTTTGGATGGCATAACTTCTGCTTAGAGCATAGTTGCTGAATATTTTAAGCCCACTATTGAGACCTACTGTTTAAAACAAGATCTCTTGCAAAATATTACTGCTCACTGACAATGCACCTAGTCACCCAAGAGCTCTGATGAAGATGTACAAGGAGATTAATGTTGTTTTCATGCCTGCTAACACAACATCCATTCTGTAGTTCATGAATCCAAAAGTAATTTCAATTTTCAAGTCTTACTATTTAAGAAAGTTACTTTTGCCAGATGCAGTGGCTCACACCTGTAATCACAGCACTTTGGGAGGCTGAGGTGGGAGAATTTCTTGAGGCCAGGAGTTCGAGACCAGCATAGGCACCATAGTGAGATCCTGTCTCTGCAAAACTTAGCCAGGCATGGTGGCATGCACCTGTGGTCCTAGTTACTCAGGAGGCTGAGGTGGGAGGATCTTTTGAGCCCAGGGGTCAAGGCTGCAGTGAGCCATGATCGTGCACTTCAGTCTGGGTGACACAGCAAGACCCTGCCTCAAAAAAATAATTAAATAACTAAAAATTCAAAATAAAAATAAAAGAAATTTATTTTCTAAGGCTATAGCTGTCATGGGTCTTGTGATTCTCTGATGAATATGAGAAAAATAAATAAAAAACTTTCTGGATAGGATTCACTATTCTAGATGCCATTAAGAACATTCATGATTCGTGGGAAGAGTCAAAAAACCAACATGAACAGGCATTTGGAAGAAGTTGATTCCACCCCTCATGGATGACTTTGAAGGGTTCAAGATTTTAGTAGAGGAAGTAAATGCAGATGTGGTGGAAACAGCAAGAGAATTAGAATTAGAAGTGGAGCCTGACAATGTGACAGAATTGCTACAATCTCATGATAAAATTTGAATGGATGAAGAGCTGTTTCCTATGGAAGAACAAAGAAAGTGCTTTCTTGAGATGGCATGTATTGATACTTCTCATGAAGATGCTATAAATATTGTTGAAATGACAAAAAAAAAAGGATTTAGAATATCCCATAAACAGTTGATAAAGCAACATTATGGTTTCAGAGGACTGACTCCAATTTTGGAAGAAGTTCTACGGTGGGTAGAATGCTATAAAACAGCATCTCATGCTACAGAGAAATCTTTCATAAAAGGAAGAGTTGACTGATACAGCAAACTTCACTGTTGTCTTTTTTAAGAAATTGCTATAGCCACCCCGGCCTTCAGCAACCTCCACCCTGATCAGTCAGCAGCCATGGATATCATCAAGACTTTCTATCAGCAAAAAGATTATGAGTTTTTAAGGCTTTTTAAAAATTTATTTATTTATTTATTTTTCAGACGGAGTCTCGCTCTTGTTGCCCAGGCTGGAGTGCAATGGCAAGGTCTCGGCTCACCACAACTTCTGCCTCCCTGGATTCAAGTGATTCTCCTGCCTCAGCCTCCCGAGTAGCTAGGATTACAGGCATGTGCCACCATTCCCAGCTAATTTTGTATTTTTAGTAAAGATGGGGTTTCTCCATGTTGGTCAGGCTGGTCTCGAACTCCTGACCTCAGGTGATCCACCCACCTCGGCCTCCCCAAGTGCTGGGATTCCAGGCATGAGCCACTGCGCCCAGCTGACATTTTATGGCTTTTTAAGGCTCAGATGATCATTAGCATTTCTTAGAAATAAAGCATTTTTCAATTAAGGTATGTACATTTTTTAGACATAAAGCTTTTGTACACTTAATAGACTGTATCATAAACATAACTTTTACAGGCAATGGGCAGCCAAAAAATGTGTGTGTCATTCACTTTATTGCAATATTTTGTTGTGGTGGTCTGGAACCTGAACCCACAATATCTGCTAGGTACGACTGTATCTAATCACAGTTTTGTTCATAAACATTTTGGTTTGAAATCAGAAAGTTATAAGCCTATTTTTGAACTGAACTGGGTTTTAATTTTTTTATTTTTGTAACTTCAAACTTTTATTTCAGAAATATTTGGCTCTAGAAATGAGTCAGACATCTCATTTTAACTGAGACATTTTTGCCAAACAAAATGAAAAGAAAATATGAATATTCCCTCCTCTTGAAAGAGAGATGTTGCTACCGGCTCTGACTTTTTTGTTGCTGTTACAAGAATTGCTTAAACACTTGTTAAGGGAGATTTAATAATGGAAATGAGGAGCAGAGTAATGCCCTTTCTCCGTTAAAATTTGTATTTGCATTTTACAAGATGCACTTAATTATTTTACAACTGAAACTATTCTCTAAGGTCCTGGTCTGTAAATAAGGAAAAACTTCTAACCATGGAAGTGATGGTTCTCTGGGCTCTATAGTTAACCCAATCCTTTTGTTGATAGCAGTAGGAATCCCGTGAAATCCACAGGGAGACATGAGTGGGACAAGCTTCCCTATTGTATTCTAGGTTTGCGACCAAGAAACCAATAATTCAGCTGTGATGCAGCCATACCCAGAGGTATTTTCCTTCTTGAAAAAATCCCAAGTTTCAATTTGGAATTTTGTCAGTGTTAAAATACCAGCATTAGTACCACGTTAAATTTGTTATCTTTATGGAACAATCTGGTCCCCATTAAAAGGTTGTTATTCTAAGATTCCTTTCCATAATAATCATAATTATGGTTCTAAATCCTTTATGTACATTATCTCTAACATTCACAGTAATCTGGTAAAAGAGGTATTATTATATCTACTTTATAAAGCAGGACATCAGAACTCTAAAAGTCAGATGACTTGCCTAGGACCATAATACTCAAATAAATGGTATAACATGGTTCCGAGTTCTTCCTGACTGGAATCCATATAGCCACCTTGAGGGTAGGAAGGAGAGGATGAGTTAGCATCACTTTTATTGAGCCTTTACTATATGCTAGGCACTGGGCAGAGCACTGTACATACACTATCATTTTTTAATCTTCACAATGCTACAAGATAGATGCTATAATTATCTCCATTTTACAGGTTAGGAAATGAACTGAGGCTTCACCTGGCTAAGTAACCCAAGTCATAGATCTGGAAATACATGAAGTCAGATCTAAGGCCCTGATCCATCTGACTCCAAAACACAAATAAGATCAAATTTGTACTTCCAACAAAGAATTCTTCTTGAAAGATTACTTGCTTAGTCTCATGATGCTGCCATTGCTTAAAATTTTTCTAGAGCTCATCTTTGAAATTGCCTTCTTAGAATCAGTTTGTGACCCACACAGGAAAAATTGTTCCCTTAAACCAACTTTATAGTAATACTCCATTCCAGATGACTTTTGGATTTTTCTAAAAATCAAATTTATCTCCAAAGGATAAAGATTTGATATTACTGAGACATTACTCACTTAGGGGCATAATTTCTATATGTTCTTTTAAAAGTGAGTATCTCACAGCTCATGATTACCTCTCAGTCCCATTGTCCAACCAGCCTCAGCCACGTTCCCACACTGTCCCTATCCCCGGACAGATTTTCTATGCAAGTTCTCATGTGATGATTCACAGAAGAAAGTCAGACATCTCTGTATGAAAGGAGCATGAACCTGAAGGAAGAAAAAGAGAATGATTATTTAGGAGAATTCTTAATCTCCCAAAATCCTCTTCATGACAACTCAGAGCCTTTTCCCATAAATGAACATTTTAACCTGGCAAAACAGTCCTGTTACCCTGGAAATGACAGATCACTTTCAATATTAGCCTCAATTTTGCCGAAACCTTCTCAAAGGGGCAGATGAAGCTTGTGTACCTGTGGCCATTGAGCATTTTGATGAAAATTAGTATCATTTTGAAATTCCAAATTACTCATAGGATATCACTTTTGAGCTAAAATCCTACTAAGTTGGGGAGAGATTGGCATTTAAACAGATGTCAGCAGTGTTTGGGGAAATGTAAATTGAGGTACAGATGGTGACTGCTAGGGAGTTAAGAGCATCTGTGTTCTAGGAGGCAAAAAAAAAACTATATTTGTGAAAAAAAAATTTTAAATATTAACTGAAATTCCCAACTCGATTTTGAAAGAAGACAAGAATATATTCTCATTGGATGGCACAGTTTGATAAGTTTCTTATCATGTCAAAGATGACTTGAATTTCTGGATCCTGGATCTAAATTAGATTCAGGATGGGGAATTATATCCTATATCTTCAGTAAGCCAAAATTAGAACTTCTACTCCAGGCCGGGCGCGGTGGCTCAAGCCTGTAATCCCAGCACTTTGGGAGGCCGAGACGGGTGGATCACAAAGTCAGGAGATCGAGACCATCCTGGCTAATCCGGTGAAACCCCGTCTCTACTAAAAAATACAAAAAACTAGCCGGGCGAGGTGGCGGGCGCCTGTAATCCCAGCTACTCAGAGGCTGAGGCAGGAGAATGGCGTAAACCCAGGAGGCGGAGCTTGCAGTGAGCTGAGATCCAGCCACTGCATTCCAGCCTGGGCGACACAGTGAGACTCCGTCTCAAAAAAAAAAAAAAAAAAAAAAAAAAAAAAAAAAAAAAAAGAACTTCTACTCCAAAAGCACAACTAACTGAGGGGTAACATGGTCAAGTAACCCAAGTCATATATTTGATATATATGAAGCCTAGATTTTGGATTCTTCTATTTCAGTCAATTACATACCTCAGTGTAAGCTGTAAGGAAAACATCAGTTATCTGTGATACAGTGGTTAAGAGCAGGGCTCTGGAGACAAAGAGGCTGAGTTCAAATTCTAGCACTGCCCCTTTGTAGCTGTGTGACCTGGGGACACATTACTTAATTTCTCTAGACCTCAGTTTCCTCATTTGTAAAATGAAGATAAAAATAATAATACCTAACCCCACAGAATTGTTTTGAGGATCAGAGCTACATGTGAAGCACATAAAACCTATGGTAAGCATCACTAAATGTTAGCTAGTAATAAAATAGGCTTTCTTTCTAATCCTAGGAGATCTATATAGGACTGGATATCATTAACCTACTCTCTCCCCAGGTCTCACTATCATGACCTAGTGAGAACAACAAGCTATAAATCTCAGAAACTGGGAAATCCATAGTTTGTGCAGATCATCAGGCTTTAACAAAGGTCCTTTGTTCTCCCTTCTAATAGTCCTCTAGAGATTTCCCATTAAAAGAATCAGTCACTCTGAATATGAACACCTAAAAGTTTTTGTTTTGTTTTATTTTGTTACTGTCGAGTTTATTTTTGTTGCGGTCAAAAACACCTAACGTAAAATTTCTCATCTCAACCATTTTTAACACTACGTATTTGTAGTTTTTAGGTTAGTCCTTTTTGTGAGATGCAGAAACCTTTTCAGGTCACCAAGATAATTCAGAAAGTTACATTTCCATTAATGTCATTAGTGTTCTAGAAACCTAGTGTGCTAAAACACTTTTCCACTAAAAGATCTAATTTACAAGGTGGAGAAGACTGAATCTACATCCCTCTATTCTGTGTGTTTGTTTGTTTGTTTGTTTGCCCCTAAGGATTCTTATGCTCAGCTGCTCATATTAATCTAGTTTTTCAATGAGTTTTCCCCTTAAGGGAAAATCAAGAAACCAAAAGGTTAATTAATGCAGTCATATTAGGGAGTCATGTAGGAACCATATCAAAATCCAGACTCCCAGGTTAGAGTTTAATGTGCTGTACGTCTTCCTGATTGGAATGAGTTTATGCATTAGACACCATACACAAATGGATGCATTTAACTTCGTTCACGGCATACCCGCAAACTCATTTACTGGATCCATAAGCACTTGTAAACATTGCTAATGGAGTTTGCTAAATGAATATTATAAACGTAATCCAAATGAGCTCTCCATGGAAATTGCAAATCATATGAAAAATATAGTGCATTTGGTTATAGCACATTTCAGGAATGGTATGTTTTAGTTAATTGTGTTAGTATATTATACATGGCTAAATGTCAGTACTAACACCTAGAAAAAATATAACTCTGCTTGCTTAATACCATTCAACTGAGGATATTAAATATTATATAATCCATAAATCAAAGTTACCTTATTACTAAAGTAGATCTTTCTGGCTTACACTGTATCCCTGAGAGGAAGCTAGGGCTCTTAAAAAGATGTGTAAACTCCTTTGGCCTGTTAGAATTATCATTAGGATCCCTGAAACAGTTTTCAAAATGGTGTGCCCTGGTGGCTTGAAATAGTTACTACATCTTTCTGAAGATATTCACATTGGGATTTGAATCAAAAGTTATGCTCTTTAATTAATGAAACTACAGAGGCAGTTTTAAACATATGGTAGTCTTTTTCTTTCCTTCTTCTTTTTCAAATACTGTCATATTTTCTACTGTTTTCTATAATTTACAGTTACTTTATTTGAATGAAAATTCCGTTTTAAAGTCATCTCTTGCCCAAAGTGGAAGCAAGCCATAATCTGAGACTTCCAAAGGTTTTCTTATCTTGATGATGATGTATTTCAGGTATTTGCAAATTAAAAACACTAGTCACAAATGGAAGTCTGATGCTCATAGGAGTTCAATCCTCTCACAACGTGAACTTTCATTCTTTTGTTTCATAGAGTGAGAGACTGAATATACAAATGGACAGTGGTCAGACCATATGTAAAAATAGAGCTTTGACTCCTGAAATGGAGTCATCTTCCCAGGAAACCAACCCATCATCGATAATAGCTGGCCTCCTATAAGTCAGACTTGTAGGAAATCAGACTGTTATCTCTGGTAACAATCCAGAAAGCCAAACAATTACCTCTGGAACAGTCAGCCCCAAATGACCAGGACTTAATTAATAATCCACATCTTGTTTAATCTTCGTCCCTGCTCCCAACTTAGGATCAACCACAGAAAGCTAAATATGCACCCCTAATAAATCACATCAGATGCCCTGCTTCTATTAATAGTTAGTTCATCTACAGCTTCCCAGTGCCAATAGCCTCCAGTCAGGGCATCCCTGAAGCTTTCCCCTTGTCTACTGTGAAGCTTCTCCACTTCTCTACCTGCCTTTGAGTCTCTGCCAAAACAAAAGTGACAGTGATTGCTGTAGCTGACTCCCTTTGTAAAGCAATCTCCGAATAAATGAGCTTTGCTTGTTCTCATTTGGTTGGTCTTTGCTTATTTCTACACGAACAACCCAGATAATGTTTTAGAGACCAAGTAAATGCTGAAATACAATTTATCTGGCATACAGAAAGAACTGTTGGGGTTTATATTCTTGTAGAGATTATCCTTTGAAGCATTACAGAGTCTATATCATTCTGGAAGAAACTCTTCTTGAGAGATACTTGTCATGTATATAAACAGACTTCCCAGGACAAGAAGGTATGAGCCAAGCTATTATACGATATCATGAAACTTTCCTGGTTTTTTTTTTTTTTTTTTTTTTGAGACAGAGTCTTACTCTGTTGCCCAGGCTGGAGTGCAGTGGCACTATCTTGGCTCACTGTAACCTCCACCTCCTGAGTTCAAGTGATTCTCCTGCCTCAGCCTCCTGAGTAGCTAGGGATTACAGGCACCTGCCACCATGCCTGGCTGGTTTTTGTATTTTTAGTAGAGACAGGGTTTCACCATGTTGGCCAGGCTGGTCTCAAACTCCTGATCTCAGTGATCTGCCCAACTCAGCCTCCCAAAATGCTGGGATTACAGGCGTGAGCCACTACGCCTGACCGAAACTACTTCTTCATAGCTATTATTTTTTAATACCCAGAGTGATATAGCCCAACTGGATTACTCCTCTAGCTACCAAGTACTAGATTCACCTCTTTTTGAGCTCATCTTGGATGTTATTTCTTGGTTCCTCATTCAAAGCAAATACTAAACGTCGGAGGCTGTGTCTGTAAATGCAAAGATAATAATGAAAATGGACCCCCCAGCCTTCACCCCAGTCCCCAGTGCCCAGGAAAGAAAAGCATTAGTGTATGACCTTTCCCTTTTTTCAGTTTCATAATGTTGTTTTATTTTTACCCCATTTTTATTCTTTTCTAACTTGGGTGGAGTTCTTAGGCTAAATAGAGACTGGAAAACAACCTAAAATAATAACTTACCTTTGGTAGCTAAGGATGAAATGTGCTGAGTAAACAAATACTATGACTAGTAAATCAGTATACCTACCAAACATTAATGCTTAAGTTTTAGAACAATAGGTCAAATGTTATTTATTCAGTTATACTAAATAAAATGTGTGTTTTTGTTTGTTTAGGATTTTTTTCTAAATCTAAAAGTGTTTTAAGAATCATGCAGTGACCCGAAGTTATCATTATGAACACCAATTATCATTATATACATAAAGCATAAACATGCATTGATTTGGCCCAGACAAAAGGAGTTTTCCAAGGAGATATGCATTTTTGTTTCCCCCAAAAGATGCCACCAACTTCTACGACTTTCAACAGGACTCAAGATACTATTAGGGGATAAAAATGCATTTATTACCCAGGTCTGAGACTGCAGCACAAAATGTGAGGGCTTATTTTCTCTTTAATGGGCATACCTCAGATGCTACTGAGAATCATAAATCTCTTTTACATCACTATAGGATTTTCATAACAGGAGATCTTTAGACATGACATAAAAATATTCCCTTCATAATGAAGCTTATCCTATATTTCCAATTAGTTTAGCAGACCTTCAGTGCATTTTTCTGTTTCTTCCATTTCATTTTTATGATGAGGTGGCTAAAACTCAACATCACATTCTAGACAAGGATATGCTGTCAATTTATATAATGGCACCTTAATATTGTCCACATTATTCTCACTCCTCTTCCAGTGGCTTATTTTTAGCACTGTTGCACATTGAGCAAGGCTTATGATCTTTCTCTTGGAAGGTTATGGCTAATTCAATACCCATCACTGTGTATGATTAGCTTAAATTGTTCTTTCAGATGTGCATCACCTCACACTTGCCTGTTTCAGATTTCATCTTCATCATATTGTCCAATTACCTGGTTTTGTTAAGTCTTGCTGGAATCTCTTATGGTCCTTATTGGACTGAAAATTTAGGGTCATTGAATAATATCACTCCTTTATTCACCTCCTCTTATAAATGGTTAATAAATATATTCAACAACAAAGATCTTTTCTGGCACAGATCTCCAGGGCATTCAGCTATTAACCTCATTCTGCATCCACAACTGGACCCACTGCCATTCTCTCAGGGCTCTTTCCCCATCTTTTTAATCCCTGGTCTGGCTTTTACCTCTGAGGCTACAATGACAAGGTTTTCTTATCAGCTGCTTGAAAGGTAATTTATCGAAATGCCTGTATGGGTCAAAAAAGCTCATATGCATGCCTGGCAGTGTTCATGTGATCAAAACTTAAATGGCAACCAGCATACACAATACCGTAGCCCAAGTTACACTGATGAGCCATTTTGTATGCTGCTCCCCCTTCTCTTTCTCTCTCTTTCCCTCTTTCTTTTTGTTAGAGGAATAAGATGCTTACTTTCAGTTACTTATAAGCCCTCTGGGCTCCTCTTATTAGAGGAGTCTTTGGACCTACCATCTGCCCACTCTATCTCCTTATCTGTTTAAAATAGTAACTGGATTTGACTTGAAACTCACATGATTGTGAGGTGGTTTATGATTCACACAAAGTGCATTATTTATCTTTTCCTATGGAAACCACACAGCCTAAAGAAAAGAATAAAGTTTCAATGTCATCTCGAGAAAAGGAAAGGTTTTACATTGCCAAATGAGTCAATATGAGGAGTCAATTCAAAATTGATTCTTCTGAACATTGGCCAAACAAGGAAATAAAATATGTCTTAAAGGGTTGGTTATTCACTCCCATGGCATAGTTTGACTTATATACAGCTTTCTGGCAAGACACCCTCAACTACAGGGGTGTGTGTGTGTGTGTGTGTGTATGTGTGTGTGTGTGTGTGTATTTGGCTCTGTATAAATGTGAATTCTTAATTCAAGTTCAATGTGCATTGCCACCTTATCATCCTAACTACACAGAATTTTATACTCTAGCTAAAACTAACATAACCCCCTCTGGGATCACCCCCAGATAAGTTCCAAAATGCCTCCTCAGAGCTGTTAGGTAAGTGGTATCTCATTTAAGGTAAGTGGTATCTTATTTCAACTTAACAGTTTGAAATCACATGAATAGTGATAGATTCCATTTCCCTTTCAGATTCTAGCAGCAGTTAAAAGAACCAAGAGGAAGAAGCGGTTATCTGGACAGGGCACTCATTTCAAAACATGTATTACATTTTCAAAGATCCTAAAATTGCTAATGATAAACCACTTAATGGCACAAACTCTCTCTTCACCAAGAGCATTTTTTGCTGCCCTAGTTGTCACCCTTAAAACAAAATGTGTGGGAACAATCGTAAGGCTGCCCTTTTAAATTAGAAAAATCATACAGAGCAAGAGCAGATAAAGTAATGTCTCAGTGGCAAAAGGTACATTCCACAGTTCTCAAATCCCCTTCCAAACCTAAAATTGAGAGTTGTTTCATACCTAGATAATTTGTAGATTCAGACTAATGTGTGTCTGCTATTTCAAAGCTGGTATGTTGTGAAGTCTTCCTTAGTATCTAGTACATTTATGATGGTTTTGGAAAAATTATCATCTAGCACTAGCATGGCCACTACTAGCATAAATCAAGTAGTTTTGGGTTGTGCAAAGTGGGGATAAAATCATATCAAGCCAAACAACAGATGCCAAAAGAAGGTGACCATCTCAGAGGTGAATAATACCTTGAGGGGAGATACCATATCTTCACTTAGTTCTTTCACGGATTTTTAGTTCCAGGCATTTGGTTCAACCATCAGTTGTTTCATTGAGTTAGACAAGCCTGTGCTGTGTTCTGGTTTGGCTATGAATTTATTCAGTTAACTGTTTACTGCCACTGTATGGCATTACTCATGATATTATGAGTATAAAAGTGAAAACAAGTGTCAGAACTTAAATGTCTCCTCTCAGGGCTCCACCTTGTCTAGGTTTCCTCATCCTAATTTTCTTCTGACATTTTATGATTTTAAGGTATCATAAAGATGACAGTAGCAGAGGACCATTTTATCCCCACTTTGCACAACCCAAAACTACTTGATTTATCCTAGTAGTGGCAATGCTAGTGCTAGATGATAATTTCTCCAAAACCATCATACATGTACTAGATATGAAGGAAGAGTTCACAACAGCTTTGAAACAGCAGGCACACATTAGTCTGCATCTATAGATTATCTAGGTATGAAACTGAACTCTCAATTTTAGGTTTGGAAGGGGATTTTAAGATATCATTAAGATATCACCTGAAGATTGTTACCATACAGAGAACAGTGGGAAAATCTCTTATTTTATATATTTGCATTTTTCCTTGCCTTCTCCACTTCTTTTATAGAGCATGTTGTCATGCTAACTGAAGCACCAGAGTGTAGCATGCAACAACATGGACAACATGTCTGAATTTAGTTAAGCCTGCAAAGCTTGAACAGTCATTCAAGATATTCACATAAAGACCTGGCTAATGTCACCCATTCTTAGCATCAGGATCTGTGAAATGATCACCTCTAGTAAATTTCTATTTTTAAATCTATTGAGTGAAGTGAAAAGTGTTTCACTATTAATTATAAAGCTCTATTGAGTTTCAGTTATCATCTCAAAAAGATGGAGGAAAAGGGAAATAAGTTCTAAGTTAATACCTTCCATGTTGCTGGTGGGCCAGGAAGGAGGAGGTGAATTCATTTTCCATATGCCATAATATATTTTAGCAGAAATCCTTTATTTCATTTTCGTTTTTAATTTGAATTGACAGCATAAACAATAGCCTAGATTCCTGCTTCCTGCTAAGCTATTTATTTTTGCAAGACTTATGTTGTCATATTAAGACTTTTTTTCTGATTACTCAATAAATCTCTGGTACAGAATTTATTTATTACTCAATAAATCTCTGTACTTACAGAATTCATGCCACTTATTCCTATACCTCATAAATGATTTGATTATATTTTATAATATTAATATATAAAATGATAGTATTTTAATTTTTTTTTTTTTTTTTTTTTGAGACAGTCTTGTTCTGTCGCCCAGACTGGAGTACAGTGGCACAATCTCGGCTCACTGCAACCTCCACCTCCCAGGTTCAAGCGATTCTCCTGCCTCAGCCTCCTGGGTAGCTGGGATTACAGGAGCTGCTACCACACCCAGCTAACTTTTGTATTTTTAGTAGAGACGGGGTTTTACCATGTTGGTCAGGCTGATCTGGAACTCTTGACCTCGTGATCCACCCACCTCGGCCTCCCAGAGTGCTAGGAATACAGGCATGAGCCACTGCACCTAGCCAGTATTTTAATTTTTATGAAAAATGTTTCCAATGTTTTCCAAACATTAAGATTTATCGGCCTGGCGTGGTGGCTCACCGCCTGTAATCCCAGCACTTTCGGAGGCTGAGGGGGTGGATCACCTCAGGTTAGGAGTTCAAGCCCAGCCTGGCCAACATGGTGAAGCCCCGTCTCTACGGAAAATACAAAAATTCTCTGGGCGTGGTGGCAGGCACCTATAATCTCAGCTACTCGGGAGCCTGAGGTGGGAGAATTGCTGGAACCCGGGAGGCAGAGGTTGCAGTGAGCCAAGATCGTGCCAAACTCCAGCCCGGGCCAAAAACAGCAAGACTCCGTCTCAAAAAAAACCAAAACAAAACACAAAAAAACAATAACAACAACAACAAAAAAGATATATCACTACTCCCAAAGTCTTAACTAAGATTGTTCTCTACATTGAAGCCACTATTTTCTCCCTGATAATCATGCTCTCAAAGCCCAAGAGGGTTGCGCAAATTGTTACTCCCCATTATCTCTTTCCTAATATCTGGCCATTTTTATCATCTTCTCTCTCTTAAAAATTCAGCTGGCGGAGTTTTCTTTTTAACCCTTTCCAATCAACAGTACCTCCCAAAAATGAGGAATAAGGAGAAAGAGGAAAAGAAGCAAAAATGGAAGAAAAGTTCTGAAAGTTTTTTCTGGTGCCTTTGATAAGCAGTTAAAAATAACCAACTTTGTGCTTTTGGATTTGCTGGAATTGCTTGACAAGAATGGCTGGGGGCCCAGGAAGCAGTCGTTGGACCTCTGGCTCTCTGCTCACCTGTTATTGTATTTACCCAGAGTGTGCTGAAGCAACATTGCCGAATGCTTGGTCACAATCTCCTTCCTATTCATCTTGTTCTACTGCCTCAATTTGGCCTCAGAAAAGGAGAGGGAAAGGAGGAATTAGGAAGTACAAAATGGGGGGCAGAGAGTACATTGAATGGATCTTTGCCCTTTAAATATCCCATAAACAGTTTTGGTTATCATACTTTGTGTGACTACCATCAATCCTGCATTGAGACCTTGGTTTTTTCAGTAAGTGGCCCGACTTTAAAATAGTACAATTTACCTATTTTGGACAGCATCAAGAATAAAGGAAAACATTGCACATAGTCTTATTTATTCTTTATTTGCAACTTTAGAGAGTAGGATTATTTAGAGTGGGGTCATTGAACAAACGCAGTTTTGTTTTGCAGTTACTCTTGTTATTGTACATATCACACTGACTTTTGCTGCTTAAGTGTTCCACTCTTTCAATGTGTCCTGATTTTTAGAGATATATATATAAAATATGTATAATATATATACATATATTTAAAAAACCTTTATTCCTCTCTGCACATAGACTTATTTATTTATTATTCAGTCCTTCAAAAATTTACTTTCAAATAAAGATGTAAGCCCACAGAAAAGCATTCCACCTGATTCCCAGAACTTAGCACAAATCCTGGCGTAATCCAGTCTTAGAAAAAATAATATAAAGAAGTATATAAGAGCTCAAATATAATATAAAATTGTAATAATTCAAACAATATCAACAGGTTTTCCATGCTAAGTGCTTCAGAAATGCATCATTCCTTTTCTAAAGCTCTGTGGAGCTGAGACAAAATTCTTCCCCAAAACAACAGAAAAAGTGAATGATGACTAACTAAAGTCATTTGCCCCCAGTTTTCTGACCAGCCTGTGCTGTGTAGGAGCCCGGCCTCACTCCCACCTTTGGTGTTTGGGTCAAGACTCTGCAGGCAGGACCTGTTATCTAGAAACCATATCTTAAGGTGTCAAGTGTCATAAAGCTGACCAACTTATAATCCTGTATTTGTCTCTCAAACACCCTTGGTTTTATCATCCATGGAAGCAATCTCACAAAGAGCAAAGCAGAGAGGAATAAAGGTTTTTTAAATATATGTATATATATTATACATATATTTATATATACATATATAAATCAGGACACATTGAAAGAACTGAACACTTAAGCAGCAAAAATCAGTGTGATATGTACAATAACAAGAGTAACTGCAAAACAAAACTGCGTTTGTTCAATGACCCCACTCTAAATAATCCTACTCTCTAAAGTTGCAAATAAAGAATAAATAAGACTATGTGCAATGTTTTCCTTTATTCTTGATGCTGTCCAAAATAGGTAAATTGTACTATTTTAAAGTCGGGTCACTTACTGAAAAAACCAAGGTCTCAATGCAGGATTGATGGTAGTCACACAAAGTTAAGGGGTTGGTTGATACCTGGTAAAGACTATGTGAGCTGAGTCATCAAGTCAGTTTATCTCAAAGACCCCCAAATATGTGGTCTGTCCTCAAAAAAATAAACATTTTTAAAACCAAAATTGTATAAAATATACACCGAATACAAGTTAAACTAAGGAAGAACAATAGTGACATTAACTATGCCATCAGCCCGGACACTCACCCACAGAACTAGAATCTTCTGAGCTCATTTTAATGACTGTAAGTATTTCACTAAAGCTTCAATATACTAAATATATTCATTATCTTCCAGGTTTTCAGGACCTGATTACTAATATGATCTTCTGAAATATTGTGCTTTTAAGTTAAAACAGACAAACAAATTCAGTACAACATAAGTTGGTTCAGAGCATGGAGGTTATCTCGATGCTCTGAAATTCTTATTCATCTGCTTTGGCTATGCAAGTAGTGACCCAGTGCCCTGATTTGGGTCATCATTCACAAAAAGCCAACTTAGTTACTTGATTTAAAAAAAAATTCAAGTACAGAGTCTAAATAGTAAATATTTCTATTTGAAGTGTGAACACAAACATGTTTCCTTAGCAGTTTATCCACTGGGAAATCCTTTTAGAGATGGGTGATGCTGTTCTTTCTCTAAGTGCTCCTAAAGCAAAAATGTGTGCGATTTATTTCTAAACTCAAGAAACAGCATTAATTCAAAAACCAGGTGCCACAAACCTGACGAAGTTAAACGGTGCTTCCAGTGCACTTTGTTTGCTGTGTTTTCTCTTCCACGAGCTGTTCTGGTCTAAATCGAGTCCCTCGGATTTCCCAGATCATTGTCCATCTAAACCCAGAGCAATTTTAATTGGAAAAAAAAAAAAAGACTATTCAAAAGTTGAACATTAAGACTTTAAAAGTCACAAAGTAATAATAGTGAAATAATATCTCATTTCCTTCTGTTGCTTGATTACAGGTGAAACCGATTGTAGTTTGTTGGTGCTTTCTGATTTGGAAGATGAAAATGTCAGAAATCTAAGCATCTAAGAAGTATCCACTTAAAATGGCTAGTTGGGAGAAAACCAGCCAGAGGAGTTAAAAAAAAAAAAAAAAAGTATAAAAGCAAGGGTCTATTGTTTCGTTAAGAAAACAACAAAGGTATCTAAAGTCTGAATGAGAAAATATTTAAAGAACAAAGAAGTGTATTTAATTAGCTATAAAACTAAAATAAGTCTCTCAGGTTTTAAATTTCATAATTTCCCTATGACAACAGGATTAGGGTTCTGGGGAACACACCAAACTGGGCCTCACATACACCATCTCAGCAAAACAAACAAACAACAACAACAAAAAAAAAACAGAGGAGACACACCACAGCAAAGTGAATCATGATGTCTATCTTCATGATAGCTATATAGTGTCACAGGTTTAATACACTGAGCTCCCCCAAGGAAATAAAAACACTTTCTCCTTCAATTAACTGATTTTTTTTTTTTTTTTGAGACAGAGTCTCGCTCTGTCACCCAGGCTGGAGTACAGTGGCACAATCATGGCTCACAGTAGTCTTGACGTCCCATACACCCACCTCTCAGTCTCCCAAGTAACTGGGACTACAATAAGTAGCTGAGGGCCACCACGACTTTTTTTTTTTTTTTTTTCGTAGAGATGGGGTTTCACCGTGTTGTCCAGGCTGGTCTCAAACTCCTGGGCTCAAGCAATCCACCTGTCTCAGACTCTGGATGCCTTTTAATTCCTTCTTTTGCCTGATTACTCTGGTTGGGACTTCCAGTACTATATTGAATAGGAGTGGTGAGAATGGGCAGCCTTGTCTTATTCTAGTTCTCAGGGGAAATGTTTCCAGCTTTTTCCCATTCAATATGATGTTGGCTGTGAGTTTGTCATAGACAGCTCTTATTTTGAGGTATATTCCTTCAATGCCTACTTCCTTGAGGGTTTTATCATGAAGGGATACTGGATTTTGTCTAAAGCTTTCCTGAATCAATTGAGATGATCATGTGGTTTTTGTTTTCAATTCTGTTTATATGGTGAATCACATTCATCAATTTGCATATGTTGAAATAACATTGCATTTGAGGAATGAAGCCTATTGGGTCATGGTGAATTAACTTTTTGATGTGCTGTTGGATTCAGTTTGCCAGTGTTTTGTTAATGATTTTTGCATCTATGTTCATCAGAGATAGTGGCCTCTAGTTTTCTTTTTCCCTGTTTCATTTCCAGGTTTTGGCATTAGGGTGATACTGGCTTTGTAGAATGAGTTACAGAGGAGCCACTCCTCCTCAATTTTTTGCACTAGTTTCAGTAGAATTGCTACCAGCTCTTCTTTGTATGTCTGGTACAATTTGGCTGTGAATCCATCTGATCCAGAGCTTTTTTTTTTGATTAGTAGGCTTTTTACTACAAATTCAATTTTGGAATTTGATATTGGTCTGTTCATGGTTTCAATTTCTTCCTGATTCAATCTTGGGAGAGTGTGTGTTTCCATAAGTGTATCCATTTCCACTAGATTTTCTAATTTGTGTGTGTAAAGGTGTTCATAAAGTCTCTGAGGATGTTTTGTATTACTCTGGTATCAGTTGTAATGTCACCTTTGTCATTTCTGATCGTACTTATTTGAGTCTTCTCTTTTTTCTTTGTTAATCTAGTTAGTGATCTATCAATCTTGTTTATCCTTTCAAAGAACCAACTTCTGATTTTATTGATTCTTTGTATAAATCTTTGCATCTCAATTTCATTCAGTTCTTCTCTGATTTTAATTATTTCTTTTCTTCTGCTAGCTTTGGGGTTAGTTTGTACTGGTTTTTCTAGTTCCTTTAGGTGTAATGTTAGATTGTGAATTTGAGATCTTTCTAACTTTTTAAGGTAGGCATTTAATGCTATAAGCTTTTCTCCTAACACAGCTTTTGCTGCATCCCAGAGATTTTAGCATGTTGTGTCTCTGTTTTCATTAATTTCTGCCTTAATTTTGTTGTTTACCCAAAACTCATTCGGGATCAAATTGTTTAATTTCCATGCAATTGTGTTGTTTTGAGAGTAATGCCCTTATTTGTCCTTTTTTTACTTTTTGTTGTTGGTTTAAAGTCAGTTTTATCTGATATAAGAAGAACAACCCTTGCCCTTTTATTGTTTTCCGTTTGCATGATAGATCTTTCTCTAATCCTTTACTTTGAGCCCATGGATTGTTATATGTGAGATTGGTCTCTTGAAGACAGCAGACAGATGGGTCTTATTTTTTTATCCAACTGACACTCTGTGCCTTTTAAGTGGGATGGTTAGGCCATTTACATTCAAAGTAAATATTGACACATGAGGCTTTGATTGTATCATGAACTTGTTAGCTGGTTGCTTTATAGTTTCCATTGTGTGGTTGCTTAAAGTGTTGGTTGGTTAGGTACTTTAGTATATTTTTGTGATAGCGGGTATCGTTCTTGTTTCCATGTTTAGAACACCCTTAAGGATCTCTTATAGGCCTGGTCTACTGGTAATAAATTCCCTTAGCACTTGCTGGCTTGGAAAAAATTTTATTTCTCTTTTGCTTATGAAGCTTAGTTTGGTGGGATAAGAAATTCCTGGCTGGAATTTCTTTTATTTAAGAATGCTTAAAATAGGCCCCCAGTATCTCCTGGCTTGTAAGATTTCTGCTGAGTCAATTTTCTTTTTGAGGACATAAGTAATATATTTTTCAAATTAATCCTTTTCCCTAAAATGTCAAAGCTGGTGTTCATACAGTTCACACCAGTATAGTCATGCCAGTTATACACAACTGACAACCATTCTGATTAGTCAGAATTAGTGCCTGTGTTGATTAGTTGGTGGATATTTTGAATAACATCCCTCCCTACCTGAAGTTAGTATGTATGCTTACTTTCTTGTTATTTATATTCATTGTTGGGCCAGATGGTTCTGATAGGAAAGCCCGAATTTACTTTTAGCTACTTACATTTTAATCCAAGTTCTACAGTTTAACTAGTTTTGTGACTAATTTCTGGAGATTAATTTTCTCATCTGTAATAGAAAGATAGCAACATACGTCATTACATATATATTATAGGTTTATTGAGAAGATAAATTTAATTCATGAAGAGTGTTTTGATCAGTACTGATTCTTGGTAAAGTGTTCCATTACTGGTAGCTATTATTAGGCATTTAAAGGCCAAACCTCTAACTGCCTATTATTAGGCATTTAAAGTCCTAACCTCTAACTGCACTCTTCTCACATATTTTCAACATTCCTCTCCTGATAAAATAAAGGAAGGGAGGGATTAAGATTAATTTCATAAGCATTGTAGATTATCTGACATGAAAAAGGACAGAAAAAGGAGACACAAAAATATAATTTTAAGACAACCTCTTCAAGCTCAAGACAGACTTCCTAAACAGACATCACCTGCCTGGAAAGAAGTTACAAATATCAACTGAGTCCAAACACAGTATATAATATATTTTCAAATATTTCATGCCATGAGGATTGATTTGTATTTTGTGAGAAAATCCTTTAATCTTGTATTTATTTAATGTTTATATAACACAATTCCTTATAGAAATTTGTAAGCTAGTTTCTTCCTTTCTGTAATATACATTCATCTGGGTTAAATAATAGTTAACATTTATTGAATGCTTATGAAGTATCAGGCACTATTCTAGGTGCTTTATGCATATTAACTATCTTAATTCTTCCAACAAACCTATGCAGTATAAGTACTATTATTATTTCCATTTTCCAGAAGACTAAGCTAATCCATAGAAATGTCTTTAAATTTACTATAGATTATATACCTAGCAATGATGAACCTGAGATTTGACCTACCATGTGGCTGTAGAGCTCTTTCTATCAGCCATTCTACTATACAATTTCTTTTCTGGATGCAACATATGTAAAATTTCCTAGCCTCTTTTATAGATGTGACTATTTCAGATGATAAATAACAATTGAATTAACAATTGGACCCAACTGCACATCTACCATTTGCCACTTCCTGCATAGGTCGTTCCAAACACGTGTTTTGAATTAAATTGAGTATAAAAGTCTTTGAAATAAATTTTGGAAATAAGAGTTGACCAAGTAAATTCGAGAAGGGATACACTCAAATAGAAATGGACCCTGATCAAGCAAGGTATGTTTTGTTAGTTTACTAGTGATGTCCAAAAAAGCATTACAAATTATATTTGGATCCACCTATTTCAGATAGATCTCTATACCGATACCTCTCAGTTTTATTTTTTTTAAATATTGGTTTAGGTTAGAAAAATAATCTATGATATTCATGGACATATAGGAAACATGAAAAAGCACAAAGGAGAAACTAAAAATTCACCATTATCCTACCTCCCCAAAATAGTCGTTCTTAATAATTGAGTTCTGTTAACTTATAGTTTTCTAGGGAACAAAAATATTACTTCATTAAGAATCATTAATAATTATATAAAAACATAATTTTCAATGATTGATAATTGAGGATACTTGAATCCACAGTAATCATGGAAAGCAGTTTGGAGATTTCTGAAACAACTTTAAATAGAGCTACCATTTGACCCAGCCATTCCATTACTGGGTATATATCCAAAAGAAAACAAATTGTTCTATCAACATGAAATATTATCCATAAAAAGAACGAAATCATGTTCTTTGCACCAACATGGATGCAGCTGGAGGCCATTATCCTAAATGAATTAACACTTAGCTCTAAGAAATAATTAATGTATTCACAAATATACATATGCAACAAAGTATTAATAATACATAGGCATAACTAGGAATATAGGCTTTAGAATCATGCGTTCAAAGAGCTAGCTATATCCTTGCCAAAGTATACAACTTTCGTCAAAATAAGTAAGTTGTCTATGCCTCAGTTTCCTTGTCCATAAAGTAGAAATAATCAACTGTATGTTGTGGGCCTTTTGGGAAACGTTAGAAGAAAAGATGTGTAAAAAACTCTTAAAGCCATTCCTGGCACATGAGGGCACTTCATACATTTCATTCTCCCCTTTTCTTCCTCTCTATACTTTTGGGTCAGGAGCACATTTATCTCTTCAACGGTAAATGACATTTATTTACTTATTTATTTATCTAGCTAGTAATAGTGGGTTCAGTGAATATTGAACTCAACTCAAGCATGGGTGGCCTCTACTAAAGATTTATTTATGCTCATTTTCCTTCATTTCACAATCATTCATAACATGTCCTAATATGACAGTATGCATTTAAACTTGAACAGCTCTCAAGTATGTAACTGATGACTTTGACTTTAATTAGAATTATTGATCTAAAACTTCTATGTCAAGCCCAGCAACAGTCAGCTCTTTGCTGAACATGTCAGCTGGTTAGGATGAAGAAATTAGGAAATTAGGGAAAACAATTTTTTTCTTCAAAATCTCAGGTGGGCTGCAAGCCAATTTAAGATGGGATTAATTTGGTCACAAATCATATGTTGGACAGCCATGGTTTAAAAAAATTGTTTGTCTGGAATGACTAGTTAGTATCTATCATGACTCTGCATTAAACATATTCTTCTTTGACCTCTTAGATCTGTTAGGATCTGAGATTTCTCTCTCTGTTTCATACTGATTGGTATCTGGGCAGGTTTTGTGTCAGAATTGGCTCCCTGATTACAGAGTTCTCAAGCTCTCTGCCTGAAATTACTCAAATTTGGAATCATAAGGGTTTTCCACAACGACACAGATTTGGTCAGCCATATTCCTATTATTCTGACAATTTCTGATCCTATTTACTATTACACAGATTTTTGTAACATGGGAGATTCTAAAAGCATGACACTCTGAGTGTAAACTTACATGTTGATTTTATATATAAAATATCTCCTTTTGCCAGTGAATGGATCTGTCGGTGCCACTATGAAAAGATTATATTATTTTCCCTGTCTTTACATGGGGAAAAAAATGAGTACTAAGCTGTTTCCTGGAAGATTCTTCTCTGTTACTCAACTTTCCACTAGAATTATTTCTTTTTTTGTCTATCAAATATCTCCCCAACTCTCAGTTGCAGCAGTTAAGGTTAAAGCTTGTTCTTTATGTGAGTTTGTGCCTCATGTGAGTTTATTTAATATACATATATGTATATGTGCATACATGCACATATTATAATATACATATTTTAAATATATATGTATATTTATTATTTGTGAGGTACATGTGTACTCATCTTACCTTAAGAAACAGTATCATTCAACTTAAATGATGGCAAAATTGGTTTTCTAATTAAATCACTGCGTGTTGTTTTCTCAGCAGCTCTGCTCTCATCTGAATCCCTTGCTCTCCTCAGTCCCACGCACCATCCATAGCTTGTTCTCTTCCTTCCCACTGTGCTGTCTTCTATCAACCAGAGCAGTCAAATCAACCCTTAGAGTGTTCTTAAAAGCACCATATGCCCAACAGAAGAGCACTTGAATTACTCTGTATACCAGAACCTGCTGTACATCACAACAGATTATTAACAGAGACCAAAAACTAGGACACTGTGTGATCTTATAACCCATCTGAAACTACCACCTGAGAGCACTTCTTGGTCCATTTATTGTATTTCCCAGAATCTCACTTCTACCAACTAAATTAGTCAGACACTTACAGGCAACTTGGATGCAAATGACTTCTGACCTAAAGCTTAGCCATCCTGCTCCTTTCTTTATAGGCATCATATATATATTTTAAAAGAGAGTACTCCTTAGCAAGCTGCCTTCTCCAGAATGAAGAAAAGCAATAAAAGCAATAAAAACAAAGAATGTTTTCTGAGTAACTAACTTGAATGTCTTTCTCTGTGGAGTTTCCCATAATAAAAGAAGGAAAATGACAGGGTCGAGATAATTTGTTTAAGAACACAGGCAAATAGCATGTATTTTTTTTTCTTTTTTAATATATAAATGCTCCTGATAGCTTTATTTGGTTTTCTGATTTGCGTTCTCTGTTCAAGGCCTAGTCCTGCCTTGTGAAAATTTTTCAGATTGCCTCCATTGTGCTATTTAACTTCCTCAGACTTAAAAACAGTATCTTTTTCATGGAGGCCTGACAGCCTAAAGAAGGCTGTGTTTCATTACCACATCAAATGATTTGGGGTCAGAAAAACAAGGTAGCCTCCCTCCAGCCTTACCTTCCTCCAGAAGAAAGACACTGAAAGAATACAGGAATGACAATCTATTCTTAACGACATTACCCTACAAGGCAAAGTATGTGATAAAGTGATCTTAGATGGTATAACTTACATGAATGCAGTTGAGTCTTGTGAGATGTGGCAGCTGAGAGGGCTACAAAAAGTTTTACATGATGACACCAAAGGGAGAAGGCAGGATAGGAGATAATCACTTGAGGCAGCCTTGGGAGGAATGGTTGCGTGTGGACACAAACATGGAGATGGGCTTATTTCAAAAAGAGAGACTGTGGAATATTACAACTTCATGGCCATACTCTTTATACATACACATTTTTCCTAAAATATACATAAATATCAATAGAGATGAATGGTTAATCTAAAACGATTATTAAACTGTAGTGTCTAAAATAGACATTGCAATGTAAAATAGATTAAAACTCACATATCAAAGTTGCAAAAGTCACACAACTATCCATCTGCCAGTTATATAAAATTATCATAATGAAAAATTAAATTCATAACAGTATATCAAATTATATTGTTGTGAATATTTGTTTGCAGGCACTTTATATTGTCTAGGTGTATTAAAGGCATGGTTACAAATTATTAATACTAATAATATCCTCTAAGAAGAAGAATATTGATCTTCTTTAGTGTAGTAGAAAACAATTTATTGAGAATTCAAAGACCTGGGTTCATATTCCATTCTGCTCCATGACTGAAACATGTCATTTTGTTGCTCTGATCCTGTCACATGTGCTTACAGGGATGCCTTCAGAATCAAGTACACTGTGAGGTACCATATAAATGAAAGACATCAGTACATAAAGGTTTGGGTACTTAAGAAAAGTTAAGTATCTTACACACACAGCCATAATGGATTGATTATAGAATCAAAATACTTTCAATGCTGTTCTTGTACACTTTTGCTTACCACTGAATCAATTTCTTTCTCAAGAGGATGTGGATATGGCTGCCAACTTCAGATTAAGAGCACATTTTATGCCGAGATCTATAATATTTAGATAATATATTCACATATATTTGCCTGTTTTGCATTTTATTTTAACGCTGTATAAAGTGGCATTAGTTGAATGCTAACATAGTATGCTGCCATATGAAACATACAGGGCTAATCTCTATTAATTCAGGTAAGAAACTGATTAAAGATGGAAAGTGCCCTCCTTTCTTGTGAGAGGGAAAGGCAGGTCAGCAGGTGCAAAGATCTAAGTAATACAGCAGCATCCAGTTGCTCAAGAACTAAAATTAAGTTCCTGGGAAAAATGAATTGCTGAGGAGAAAGAAGAAATTAACAATGAGAAGCAAAGATGATTATTCCTTGTGGCCTCTAAGTAGAAGATAGGTATCAAATCCCCTTAAGTCTTGAGATATCTTCTAAGAAAAGCCAGTTCTTCAACCTTCGTCTTATTCTGCAAACAAGTTCTGCATGTCTCTACAGTGAAGCTTCAATGGGGTTAGAGAGAGCAAAGTTTTGCCATGGATATACCTTCAGGATCCATTCTGACTTCATTGTGCCTTCCTGGGCTGCCGACTATATCCCTCGGGCTTTCCTGAAACCAGAATTCAGGAGCAAATGAGGTTTCCCCAATCAAATGTCAGCAAAAGCATCATAGCGTGAGGTTTTCTTGGTTTGGTGTTCAGTGTCCAGTGTCTAGTTTTCTAGGTGTCACGAGGCAGTTGCACAGGGAAATGATAAACATTTTAGATGATGGATATGCTAATCACCCTGATCTGAACACGGTACATTACATGTATCAAAGCATCACTATGTACCCCATGAATATATACAACCATGATTTGCCCATTAAAAAAACTTAAAGATGTCATTTGTTATCTTTTCACCCTTTCATTTTTTTTTTTTAGACAAAGCCTAGCTGTATACCCAGGCTGGAGTACAGTGGTGCAATCTCAGCTCACTGCAACCTCCATCTCCGGGGTTTGAGCAATTCTTGTGCCTCAGCCTCCCAAGTAGCTGGGATTCCAGGCATGTGCCACCACACCCGGCTAATTTTTGTTATTTTTAGTAGAGATGGGGTTTCACCATGTTGACCAGGCTGGTTTAAACTCCTGACCTCAAGTGATCCACCTGCCTCGGCCTCCCAAAGTGCTGGGATTACAGGCATGAGCCATGGTGCCTGGCCTCTTTTCACCTTTCTATCTGTAACACCTAGCATGATGTTGAAACATACTGAAAATACTCATTAAGTAAATTGAATGATATAATCGTAAAAAGAAAAGAAAGTAAGAGGCAATGGTGTCTGTGGGAATAGCAGCCGTATTCTGTATCCCACTGTCCAGTGAACAGCTTCCTGGGTGCTGAGAGTCAGGGATGGTAATGCCAGCTTTCTGATTGCAGCTTTCTCATCCCTGGCTTGCAGCTACAGCAATGTGTTCTGGAGCGTTAGAATTTTCTGTTGTAGCCTCCTGATTCCTTCTGTTCCCGACTGCAGCATCCGACAGTTTCCTGGGGCCTCAGTTCTGCAGTCCTCCAGGAGTCATTCCTGAAGGTCAGGCCTGAGGCCTGCTCCTCCAGCCCTTCTAGCAATGTTGCAAGCGCTTAATATCCTGTATTACATTCCTTCCTGCAGAAAATATCTAAAGCGGGTTTTATTTTGTAAACTGTGCCCTGATGCCAAAGGTTTTGACACAAATGCCTACTTAACTAATTGTCAAGGACTGCCTAGCGCAATGTATTAAGAACATTGAAACTGAGTCCAAATTCAGTGAAAAAGATTTTCTATGCCTGGCATGGGAGAGTCATTACACGTTTGCCACCTTATAATACATCAGCCTTACCTAACAAATCTCCGTGTGTATGTACTAATAAATATAAAATTTAAGATAGATAAAATTTCAAAATTTTATTCCTATGCAAACGGGTATAGTGAAAATAAACTAGACCAAAATTAAGCAAAGATCGCATAGAAGGAAATGTTAAATTTATTCACAGGAATGCTAATTGAACCATATGCGAGTTACAATTTATCAAACTCGAAATAGCAAAAGTTACTTCAATACAATCCCACTAATCTAAACCTACTCTTTAAATATAAAATTGTCTGGCCATTTTGTTCTTTGAAATTGCTGAATTGCGCACTGCTGGAAAGGATTTTAAAGGATTAATTTTAAAGAAACTTCAAATCAAAAATCAAACTATCAGAAAAGAATATAACAACAACCCCCCAAAAACCCTCTGTTCCTGTTCCTTTATAACAATTTACCTTGGTAGGTAGGTTGGTGAGGGTTAGCCCCCATTCTGAAGGGTAATCATTCTTCTCCTGAGAGTGTTAATACTTCAGTCATTTAAGCTTCCTAATTTGATGCTTTTTGGTTAAGAAGGAAACCTTAAATGAGGAAAGGAAATGCTGAGAGGAAATTACTTGAACAGAATTTAATAGTTTTGTGATGTGAAGCTGTGATCACATTTTTTTCACAGTATGAGTCAGTCATATAAATGTTTGGTTTACTTAGTTTCTTAATTTGATTTGAAACTAAACGAAGCAAAACTTGTCAGCAAAATGTAATTTTTCATGAGTTAAACTACACTGATTTCATTATAATATAACATTCATATTTGTAAATGAAACTGGTTTAAATGGCTTTTGGTCAGCATAAAACTCATTTTTAAAAGTATGTTTTTAAATGAATTTGTGGTCCATGCTATAATTTCAATAAATCTGCCTCCTACATGGGGATTTGAAGATCAAGGTTATAGTTACTATTAGTGTCAACACAATGTAAGTAGAGTTCATTATGAAACTCACTGGGGATTTCTAAAGTGATTACATGCTCTTTGTAATCCACAAAAAGGAACTCTTCAAAAGATAACAATTCAATGAGATGAGATGGGAATCATCTGGTTCACTTGTAAATCATATCCTCATTTTTTTGTGGTATGTCATTGCTGTGCTATCCTATTAGCACCAGAGAATGAAATTCAAGAAGGTTGTTTTTTATTTTGCATCCTTATAAAAATGGAGAGCGGACTGAGCATCAGCTCTTAGGGTAGCTTCCTACCTAGTCTCTGGCAGAGGCCTCCATCAAACCCACAGAAACTCCAAACCACCTTTTTTAATGCAATCAAGTACGTTCCCCAGTGGTTTCACGTTATAAGCAAATACTCAGTACTAATTTTTCCTTTTAAATTTTACACCAATCTTTTTTTCATTTTTCTATTCCCCACATATTATTCTCCTCAAGCGGTCAGAATGAGCAATAACCAACTTGATACCTCAATGCTCCCATGACCAAGCATTGTTTTAAGCTACTACATTTGTGGTAACTTGTTAGAGATGCAATAAAAAACCAATACAGGAGTATTGTAAGAAAGCATAATTACAGGGCCTACTATAGTGCCTGATATATATTAAGCCCTAAATAAGTCTTAGTTTCCTCCCATAACTTATCTAGGAAACTCCAATTCATTTATTCACCAAAAGCTTAGTAATAATAATAATAATAGCACATTCTATGTGCTGAACACAATTCTAGAAACTCACGGAGTTTACCTCTTAATCAAAGGAGCAAAATCACTTTATATACTTGAGGTGATTGTTCACACGCTATCCAGATCAGGCTCAAGGAGGCGTTTGTTTCTCTCATCTATCACGCCACAGGCTCCCACACATGCTCACACATGTCAACAAGACCTACCAACAGCTGCTCATTTCCTAATCTTTGACCTGCTTGTTTTGGGTGAGTTGGTTTCTGTGGAATTTTAAATGGAGAGACTTAGTTATGTTTTGTTTTGCATTCAAGAAGCAGATGAAAACTAAATGCTACTGATAGATTTGGTCTTCGTGTGCCTATCTCTGTTCACACAACCACAAAAATTCCGAAGGTCCAGCCAAAAAATCTCTATGACCTCTAATGGCCACAAAGCACAGAAGTTCAAATCACTCTCCTTAAATGGTAAGACAGGAGACAGGGAAGCCCGGAAGTGAGGATGGGGGTGGAGTAAAAATGAAATTGCTGCTATTCCCCTTAAAGGTTTCATAGTTGGAAACACTGAATCAAACATCTATTTTGGTAAGTTCAAACTTACAACCTCGAGTGCAGGTGAGCCAGGGCATAAACTCAAGCTGTTTTTCCAAAAGAACTGTAGAACTTGCTAGGGAAGAGTTGATTTAAACAGCCAAGCATCCTGCCTTTGCCTTCTCCTGCTCCACCTTTCCTAGAAAGCTTGCTAATTTATCCAACGAACTCAAACCCACCACAGAAATGAAACAGTTCTCTGACTAGTCCTTGGGACAAAAATGCTTCCGGATGCAAGGGACTTAGAAAACCCTTCATTATCCTGCCAATGCTGGACGCTGCAGGGTCCTCCACCCCAGACCAATTCCTCCTGGTAGGACTAAGGTAGTTCTGCTTCTATAGTCACCATTACAGTCCCCTTTCCAGAGTTCAGAATCCTACCCAGACATGAACAGCGGGGAGTTAGTCACCCCTGAGGAGCACTCAGTAGAACACATTCTCACCCTGTGACCTTTGTAGTTTGGCTCTGCTTCCAATTGCCTCCTGCTATATTTGGGTCCCTGTGACTAAAGGGAGGACCTACTGGAGAGAAGCAGACTTTTATTAGAGCAGGGATCCTGGTCAGATAGGTTAGGGTCTCCGCGGGGGGTCTGCCAGCCTCATAAACTGATGTTCACTCTGCGATTGCAGCATCTCACTGTCCAGGGAAATCAAGTCTCGCTGTCAGAGAAGGAATCTAGCTGCTTTCCTCCGGAGTGATTCTGAAGGTCTTTTGGTTTGCTGGAGCTCTCTCTTTTGCTTCCCTTTCCTCTCTATGTGTAAATGTCTGTGTGATACTTTTTTCATGTTTTTATTGATGTTGAGAAGTTGGTACAAAAACAATACTAACAGTGTACGATTTGGTCTCCTGGTTTCCCACATCTCCCCATCTCCTCTAGCAGCTGGTATAGCTGGAGGACTGTTTATTCCATGGCTTATTTCCCCTTTATCTTTGATGTCCCAGGATGTCAAAGGTTGTAAATTTAATATTGATTTTATAAAGTAGTTTTACTCTAACATGTCAGTTATGATTAACTTCAACCTGGAAGAAGCTCAGCCACCGATCTGGATTCGCACGCAATGTGGCTCCCCAGCTCTCAGACTCTCTGAGTGAATGCTTTATTTATTAGAGTACACAGCGGGTTTGTAAAGGCCAGAACAGCCCTAAGCCCCCAGAACCTGGGCCCTTACATTAAGCTTGAAAATCTAAGTAGATCAGAGAGACATATCATTTGCTGGTATGTCAACAGACAGAAGAGTTTATAGATCACATTATACCCCAGTGCATATAACCAGGGAGAGAGGAATGAGAAGTCTTACTTGAATTTCAACCCCTCCCTCCCTTTCTCCAGGCCTCCAGTGCTCTTATGTTCCACCACCAGGATGGGGGTTATTGCTGTAATAACAGTGATAAAAGCTGACACTTATTGAACCTTTTCAGTGTGTTGGCCACTTAATAAGCATCAAGCCCAGTGTTAAGAATTTTCTATGTGCCATCTCATTTAATACTTACATCAGTCCTATGAAGAGAGTATTTATGATTATTATTATCATTATTTATTATTATTATTACCCACATTCTACAGATGAAGGAACTAAGAAATCACACTGCTGCCACTTTGGAAGTTAGAATTCAATTCCAGGCAGTCTGATCCCCAACAGCCCACATTCTAGTCCCTAATGCCATAATGCATTACATATCAGAAAACTGGAAAGTGACATTTTTGCACCAATCATGCTGAGATGACATCTTTGGCTAAATTAGTATTTTCTGCTCTTTTGATGCAAACTGATCTTCAAGCAAAATAGTATAATTCATCCCCAAATTCCAATTCATCCCCAATCTCTTTGTCAAGTGAAGGCAAGTGGTGTTTTTATCTGGTGATACTAAACCTCTCTCCCTCCTCACCCTCTGGAACAATTTCTCCCTGGATGATGAAGCTCAGGATGTTCACCACTTTGTAGCGGGAAGCTCTTCCTGAAGCCATGTGACCGTGTTCCTGCTCACCAGCTGCTCACTGCAGGTGCTGCAAAGGGGCCACTCAGGTTAAAGATATGGATCACAGCCTTCTTATCTTGGGGATCTCGGCTTACAATATTTGAGCATTGCAGAGGCCAATACAACAGGGAGCTGACAGAGGTGTACTTGGGTGCTTTATCACCCAAGTTCAATGTACTGCTTGAGCTTATGCATGGCCTAAGTCCTCCACTTCACCCTCCAGGCTGAGACAGAGCAGGCCAGGATTCTGTCTGGGACTGCTTTACCCGATATTTTCCTTCTTCCTTTTCCTGTATTTTAACAGCGGGAAAAAGGATAGATTGAGGCAGATTGAAGATGGTGCCAAATTCATTGAAACACCTCTCATCAAGAGGTGGAATCTCTGTTTCATCCCCTTGAATCCGGGTGGGCTCTGTAACTCCTCTGACCTATAGAATACCATGGAAGGAATGCTGAGTCCATTTCTAGGCCCAGACCTTAAGAGACCAGCAACCTCCACTTCCACTTACATGCCACAAGTAAAACCTATCCGGACAAAGAAACCATAGGCAAGGCCCTGAGATTACATGGCAAGGGACAAGGGCCCAGCTGAGCCTGCCAAGGCATCAGACATGTGAGTAAAGCTGTCCTGAACCCTCCAGACCAGACCAGACACCAGCCAAATGCCACCAAGTTATGCCAGTTAAATGACAGGGAGCAGAATTGCCTGAATTCCTGCCCTGCAGAATTGTGAGACATAGTAAAATGGTAGCTGTTTTGTGGTAGTGGGTTACATAGCAGTAGATGAAAGCTATAGGTACATAGGTGCCTGGAATAAATCACTTCAGCTTTGAAGGCCCCTGGACTTGCAGCTGGCATTCACAGGTGGAATGGTGCTCTGCCCAGCCCAACTTGATGCATTCAAGCATAAAGAAGAGCATGCTGCCTTCTCCAAATAACTCTTAATGTGTGACTGGAGACCATTTCTGTGAGACAATCACTTGTGTGCTGTCCTGGGGAGCAAGTCTTCCCAAGTGATTACACATTGTTAATGAAAGATTAATCCTTTAGCATATTAGCATCTCATAATTCATGGGCCAGTTGGAACCCAAACCTAAGCCAAACACACTGAGCCCATGCTTTATTTTTCCCATTAATTTCCTCAGCTACCACATTACTTTCAACAGACAGAAGGTAACACTCTTCACTTCAGAAGAAACACATAGAAAGCCCTGCTCCCAAGTGGATAAGGAAACACAATCTTTGTTGTAAGGCCTAACAGTTATGGTGAAAGACATAAAGGTAGGCTCTTTTAGTCAATAGTTTTCAAAAATAATTTCATTCTTCTATTTAATGACATGTGCTTTCACGTACACTGTCATTTAAATGACTGAGAAAAAGCAGTATATTTTGGAAACATAATGCAAAGTCTTTGAATATTCAGTTTGTCAACCCATAATATACTTTCATGGAAATGAAATTATTAAAAAACAACCCAAGAAAAAGAAATAACGGAGACTTGAGCCCATTTATTTGACAGAAGATGCTGAGGCTCTGGAGGTTTGGGGTTTGATTGCCAGACTTGCCATGTATCAAAGGTGTGATTTGGCACAAGTGACTTCAGCACATCTCTGAGTCTTACTTTCCTCCTATGTAAAATACCTACCATATGTGCTTGCACACATGCAAGTCCTTGTCTCCAGCTCTGCCGTAGGAGGAAACCAAGCTAAAACACCACCTACAGGGAAATATTAAGTTGGCAGGATTTTATTATTGGAGGAATATATAAAATTGACCATACACTGAAATATACAACTGTATTAGTCCATTTTCACCCTGTTGATAAAGACATACCTGAGACTGGGTAATTGATAAAGAAACACAGCTTTAATGGACTCGCTGTTCCACGTGGCTGGGGAGGCCTCACAATCATGGTGGCAGCTGAAAGGCACATCTTACACGGTGGCAGGCAAGAGAGAATGAGAGCTAAGTGAAAGGGGAGGCCCCTTATAAAACCACGAGATCTCCTGAGCCTTATTCACTACCACAAGAACAGTATGGGGGAACCACCCCCATGATTCAATTGTCTCCCACTGGGTCCCTCCCACAGCACATGGGAATTATGGGAGCTACAATTCAAGATGAGATTTGGCTGGGGACAAAGCCAAACCATATCAGCAACCATTAAGAAGAGTGAGAGGGCCAGGCACGGTGGCTCACGCCGGTAATCCCAGCACTTTGGGAGGCCGAGGCAGCCGAATCACGAGGTCAGGAGTTTGTGACCAGCCTGGCCAACATGGTGAAACTCCATCTCTACTAAAACATACCAAAAATTAGCTGGGCTTAGTGGCAGCCACTTGTAATCCAAGCTACTCGGGAGGCTGAGGCAAGGGAACAGCTTGAAGCTGGGAGGCAGAGGTTGCAGTAAGCTGAGATCATGCCACTGCACTCCAGCCCAGGCAACAGAGTAAGACTCCGTCTAAAAAAAAAAAAAATGAAGAGTAACAGAAATCAATCCAGTTGATTTGAGAAATTTCCATGACATATTGTTGAGAAAGAAAGCAAGATGCAAAAAAAAAAAAGAAAAACCTCAACCTTCTATCTGTATATAAGCATACTTATTTTTAATTTTATATATGTGAACTATAAAAGGGTACATTACTCATTTGCTAAATGTGGTAGGGGGTGTGGAAATGAAGGGGAGGAGGCTAGGAAAGCAAAGCAAAAGAGGACCTTAAAAACGCCACATGTATGGCATGATGACGTGACTCCATTCACGTAAAATCGCACAGTCATGAATCCAGGCCTAGGACGAATGAACAAGAGTTGTCAACATGCTAATGGTAATTATATCTGGAATATGGTACTTCAGGTAGGCATTTACTTTCTTTGCTCTTTTCTTGTTTTAAATTTATAATAAGTATAGATTAATTATAAAATCCAAAAAATATTAAAGCAGTAAATATATACACAAAAACCAAAGAAACAGTTTAGCATAGTGGTTAAGACCACGGATGCTGGGGCCAGATGACCACATTTAAATTCTGGCTCCGTCACTTATGATTGTGTGGCCTTGAGTGAGTTATTTCATTTCTTTGGGCTTCTGTTTCTCCATATGTATGGAGATAATAATAATGTAGTAATGGGCTATTAATAAAATTAAGTGGCCAGGTGTGGTGGCTCACGCCTGTAATCCCAGCACTTTGGGAGGCCAAGGCAGGCAAATCATGAGGTCAGGAGTTCAAGACTAGCCTGACCAACATGGTGAAACCTCATCTCTACTAAAAATACAAAATTTAGCCAGGTGTGGTGGCGCACGCTTGTAATCCCAGCTACTTGGGAGGCTGAGACAGGAGAATGACTTGAACCTGGGAGGCGGAGGTTGCAGTGAGCAGAGATCACACCACTGCACTCCAGCCTGGAAAAAACAGAAAGAAAATTAAGTGAAAACTATAGGTAAAGTTTTTAGAATGGTGCCTGGTCCATAGTAAATGCTACACAAAGGCTAGCTGTTATAATTTATTTTTAATTGATTGTTAAAATGGGAAAACTGAAGGGCTTAAATGCTACAACCTTTAGTTTGTCAGGGAGGGAAGATATGCCTCACCGTAGTCATGGCCTGTATGAACATCCATACATAGCCATTCTACTCTGGCAGCTAAGGCAGCTTCTATTTCCAGAAAGAAAGAAGAAGAAAAAAGAAGAAGAAGAGAGAAGGAAGAAAGAGGGTAGACAGAGTTGGAGGAAGAGAGGGAAGAAGGAAAACAGAAACGGTTTAGGGAGAGAGAAGACAGGAGGAGGAAGAGTAGGAGGGAAGTAGAAAAAGAAAAGAATAAAATGCTTCAAAGAGTCCACTTGGATGCTGGTGGGATAGTGTAGGTCTGACAAACTCTCCCTTTCCCCAAGGTGTCCTACCTAGCCTGAAGAATTCACTTCCCAGCTTTCTGGTCACCCTAGTTCTTCATGAGGCATGCAAGTTCATGTTAGTGATTTTATTTTTCTTAATTGAAATGTAACTGTTAGTATAGTACATTTTGCTGACATTCATGTCACATTTCCTGGATACCAGATAAAAAAACTTTTAATTAGTTATAAATGAGAATGTATACACAACAATTCTGAAAGTGTTTCTTCATCAAAGTTTGCTTCCAAGTATGATACATGTGACTTTAGTGCCAATTCTTATTAACTGTGCACTGCAGTGTGTGAACACCCATGACACATTTCCCCAAATCCAGTCACAAAAATATTTCTAATTAGCCGTAAATGAGAATGTACACACAACATTTCCAATAGCCACTCTGTTCCTATCAAAGTTCACATCAGAGAAAACTTAAACTGTTGCCGCTGAGCAGACTTGCTCCGATTCCAACAACTCCTGTTTCAGAAATGCCTAGAAAATTGACTCTTTAGATCTTGCTAGGTAACAGATCTGAGGCAGATTCATTTCAACCCAAGTCCTTTATTTGATATACGTGTGCTCCTGAACCCACCTAAAATGCATACCATAGCCCTTCAAAGGCAGTGATAAAATTACTTGGTTAAATATTTTGGCTGGATTTCCTGTTTTCAGAGGCCTGAGCTTTGCAATCTGCAGCTTCTGCATCTGCACGTGGCCACTGGGGCAGTATTAAATGGCACTACAACTGCCAACCTCCAAAAGAACCAGGTCTCACAGGGAAGGTTCCAGGCCCCCATCCTCCACTGTGAGTCACACTGACCAATGACTCCAGATCTCAGTAACTGCCTTCAAATCCTTGGACCACCTTTAGCTTTCTATAGAAATGCTTGGCTTTAAGCCTCTTAAGATGATCACAAATCATAAAGTACCCTCCTCGGTTCGAAGTGTCAAGTTTGTAAAATCACGTTGGTTATAATTCAGATATTCTCCATCCTCAAGGTTGTGAAGCATTCTGATCTGCTCTTAGATTTCTGTATAATCTTTCCTTAGTTTTATAACAGGCTTTGTCTTCTGTTGCTCTGTGCAAATAGCACCCCTTGACAAGTCATAAGGCCATGATATGCGCACGGTACATCACAGTGAAAGAGGGGCTTTATGTGAGGGGAGGAGAAACGGTTCTGTGCGACTTTGCTTACTTTCACTACCTTTAAAAACTCATTAAGTAGGATTCTGCCTTTTACTTGCTGAAGTGTTTAAAATCCATTTTAATGAAAAATTCTAATCCTATATAATCACGCCATAAGTACCTTCTTTCTGTTCAAAGAGGAAACAGTGTTAAATTTTAATGCATACCTCTGGCAGGCTATAATAAAAGTGTTCAGTCAGTTTTAAATCCGATTAGTGTAACTGTTACAGATTAGAAAAAAAAAAAATCCCAAGTGATTGGAGCAAGTCCCCAACTCAAGGAAACTAACTTAGGGGGCCTTCATTTCAGACTCAAAGAGAGCATCAAGACCCTAGAATTTGTTCAGAAGCGAATAAAAGCAAGGACTTGTGCCAGGGATTGCAGGGATGTAAAGACAAGCTTGCAAATAGGAAGTAGATAGGACAGAATGCAACCTGGAACGAAGTGGACTTAGAGCCAGAGAGAGAAAACTGGGAAATCCTACGGGAATTCTGAAAGGACAAAAGGACATTCCAGGGAGAGAAGCATTGAGAACTTTCAGAGAATGAAAGTTCTAAAAGAGGCCTTAAAAGACAGATAGAACTCCGTAGATGAGGTAACAATGGCATTGTTGCTAAGGTGGGAAAGGTAGTTTTCATAGAATTAGGGAAAGTTCCTTTTTTCTTTTTTTTAGAACTTAGAGAAGGGGAGGGGAATTCCTCTTTGTTGAGCGCTGCAATTGCACAGGCACTAGACACATACATGTGTTTTCTCGTTTAATCCCCACAGCATCCCGGTGCGGTGGGCATTTTATCCCCATTTTATAGATGGGAAAACTGAAGCTCAGAGAGATTGTAAGACTTGCCTAAGGTCAAACAGCTAGCCACTGGTGGCACTCAGAAGAAAACCACAGTTGAGCCCCTCTCAGTATTTAGTCTCAGGAACTCCTTGAATCACACCTTCCTCTTAGCCATCATGAAGGCCTAACCTGTTCTAAAAGAGTTTCCTGACCTCCTGAGTCAGAAATGACATCTCTGGTCCTGAATTCACAGCATTCCGATTTTCTATTTCCCACATGGCAGCAATTGCACCCTGCCTTAGGTTGTTATTTCTCATGGAAACATCCACCTCAGTGCTTCCAAATTGGTAGGGTCAGCTGAGTAGGGCAGGAATGGTTTTAAAACCTGAGAAAATGCACATATATGCACTTAAATATTTATATTTATAAGACTGCCCTCTCACTCACTTCGCCTCACTTTCTCCCATAGTCTAATACGTACAGAGTGGGTGACAGCTGTCTAAACCCTGAAGGCACCAGCAATGAACTCTTAAACATAGGCTAAAACCAACCCCACACAGGTGAGGACCAGTAAGCTAACTAGACTCAAAATCAGGTGACTTGATGTTGGGTCCTAATTATGACATTTACTAGCTGTGCCATCCTAGACAACTTACCCCCTCTGAGATCCAATTTTATCATCTATAAATTAAAAACCATTGTATCTGCTTTACCTGCACGTTAGGACTATTGTGCAGATACGATGGACAAACCTGTAAAGTCATACACAACGTTATGGTATTAATGTGTGTGGATTAGAAACACATTGAAAATAGAACCCTGCATCTTGCTTTTTTACACATATCGTCAGTGATTGCTCATAGTAGATATCTAATAATAGGTGTTGAATCACAGACGGAACTCTTATAACGTTGGGGAAGTAACAGCGTATCCAACCATGATGTCAGGAAAGGTACTGAGATGTCCTCCACCTGAGATAACATTTGCCATCCTTGCCTCCCCAGCCTAGATACGTTTTGAAGGCAATGCCTGTTTGAAAGGCATGGCTGTGTGGGGCTTTGTGCCTTGAAATGAAAAGTTTTGGGCTCTAGATGATGATCATTTACCAACTTTATTCCATCGTGCTCTCCATTTTTTACCTCCAAACCAAGATGCTCACCTATACCTCTTCAAAGCCAAGATGCAACTTCTGCCTTAGATCAGTTAGTGGCTGTTCAAGAGCAGAGGACACTTTTTACCTTTCAAAAAAAACTGCTAATGGGTGACTTAAAAACTTCATTTCCTCATTAAAAAAGGACCAGGAAGGGGAAATGAAAGCCAAATACAAACCCCCACAGTAAGAGAAAAAAACTGTAAAAAATAAAAATAAAAACAGGGAATCATGAATGCAGGAAGAAATTAAAACCAACCTGTAGGCCCTCATAAACACAGCAATCAGGCAGCTCCACACATGCAGCCCACATTTGAATTTTTATTTTACATGGAGTATTTTTGTATCTGCTTTGCCTAAATTTGGCCTGTTACCAAAGCCTAATGACGCTACTTTATGTTAAGCTTTTCGAATGAACTAAACTTAAAACTAGGGGGAAAAAAAACTGTTAATTTATCTTGCAGGAAAAGGTGTTATAATTTGAATGAAAAACAGCAAGCAGACAGATAAAAAGGAGCTGGCACAACACTTGGGCAATCAGTGATGGTGTTTTGTACCTGCAGGCTGAGAAATTGTCTCCCTTGTTGTATGATGTTATTACCATTGCTTATTTTCACTTGTACATTAGGTTCAAGCATAATCGTGCGAAGATTTGAATGTTCTCCACAGATTTACTATTTTAATAAGCTCATAATGTAAAACGCTATGTGTGTTGACAGTGGTACTTACCCTGTATTAAGAAAACAAATCAAATCATTTTCTTTAAAATGATAAGTAGCCTAATTTGACCTTTCTACAGGCTCTGGTCAGTAGAAATGGACCCCTACAATAGTCTTCTCTCCCATCTTCCAGTCTTTTATCGCATCTATCAATAAGGATACTATTCTCACAGACCATGTTGCCTTATCATTTTGGAAACTGCCCTTGTCCTACTGAAGGCCATGGGGCAGAGTGAGACAACAATAAGCTATATTCATGAATATTCATGGAACCAAAAATATTTTCAGATATGAGAAAGCAGATGTGATATCTAGTTCATAAATCTGGATTATGAAGTAAAATCTATGGCTAAGTGGGTGATATGCAAACAGCAGTAGACATAGAATCAATGCATGAGCAAGGGGGAGAATCATTGGCATAGGTAAATTCAAGTTGCAGAGGAAACTGGAGGCTGACATTGAATTCAACATGGAAACAGAGAGAGAGTAGTGTATCCAGTCTCAGTGGGTCCTTTTGGGTCTCTATTTTGAGAAATAATTTAATAGCATTTTTAAAGATATGGGCTCACTGTAAAAAAAAAAAAAAATTGGAAAATATAAACAAGCATGAAGAAATCTATGGGTCTATTTCTCAAAAATAATCCTTGCTACTGATTTCAGATCTTATTATTCTAGGCTTCGGTTCATCGGACACATACTGATTTTTAAATTACCTTTTTCACTTAATGTCTGGTTAACGTCTTTTCATGTGATTAAATATTCTCCAACTGCAGTAATACTTTAATAGCTATATAATATTCCATTAAGGAACACTATGCTGCCTGTGGTTGGGTATTTAGGTGCCTCCACAACCTAAGATAGTAATAAACTTACAGCAAGTTCTTTTTGAATACCAAAGTCTGACCATCCCCCACTCCTCACAAGACATTTTGCAGCTTTCTTAAAGCCCCTGACTCTTGCAAATTTAGTGACTCAGACTTTCCCGTCGACTTCTATTTAATTTTAAGGATGTATTACACACACATCGCTCAAAATAAAGCTCCTCAAAATAATTGCATCTACATCAATTAGCGTTTTTATTCTGTAATTCCATAAGGGTATTTCATATATACCTCTATTTTCTTCTGCAACAACAACCTTAGAATAAATATGATATGAGAAAGTATACACGCTTAAGACGCACTGCACAATTACTTCCACCTAATCCAAAGACGATTTTCATTTATCTATTGATTCACTCAAGAAATATTTATTAAGCACCTATTGTATGAGTTGCAATGTGCCACATGCTGAGACAGAAATATTTCAGAATCTACATTGGGTATGTCTTGACTTCAAAGCCAAAGCCACAAGGAAATGTTTATGTTTTTCCTATATTTTCCTCAGATATTAAGTACAGAATCAGTACTTAATTTATGTTATATAAAGATGTCACTCTACTTTTGAACAGTATGTGAACTTTTTCAGCTTGTTGACTGATTGATTGATAAGAAGAAAATCTAATGAGTCTCTCTGGACACAAAAATAATTGTACCAGTCAGGGCCAAATCCCAAGGTTTTCAGCAGTTCTGTCCTTACGTGACCCTTAGATATCAGTTATGCAAGACACTCATCTTGATAATTGAGATAAGCAAATGAACAGTTATGTTAATAATTTTCCCATCACTTCCCTCATGACATTTTAGGCCCTGTTCATCAACATTCATCCAATACTTCCCTTGTGTCTCCTCATGCCAGCCTATGACCTTTTATCCCATCATTTCACTTACACTACATCTGCCCTTATTTCTCAGTTCTTCACTGGTTCAGCTCTAAACCAAAGGCTCCACCCATTCCATCTCCCAGCCTTCAAACACCCTCCAAAACTCCGATCAAACTAAACAATGGCCTTCTCCTCCTAAGTACTTCAAAGAACACTCAAAGCTGGCCTCAAAAATCTTCCCTGACTGGTTGGAAGGAAAAGCAGCTTTCCAAAGAGTTCCATCTCAACAGCATGCCATTCCCCATGGAAAGTGTATTTGGATATAGATAGTGTTGTTACATATGTATGAGAATATGTCTTACTTATTCACCTGCCTTTTTTCAGCCTGATTGTGAGCCCCTGAAGACTGAGAACATGTTTTCTCTGTATTCTATAATGATCCCATCCCCACAGAGTCATACTGCTAAATGTTGGTGCCACCTTTCTTCAAGGCAGCTATCAGTAATAACAATATTTTAACTGGTCAAGTCTAACTGGGAATACAGATTTTTAGAGCTGGGAGGTGACATTGCAGGTCACCTAGTCCATCGCCCTCTCTTTCTTTAAGGTACATTTCTTATCTACTGTGTGTCACACACCATGCTAAGCTCTTTAAGTGAATTATCTCATGTGATCCTCAAAAAAGCTCCAAGGGTAGGAATTCTAATCATCCCCATTTTTGCGTGCATACCAAAACTCTCCTCATGCTGTTTCACAATGAAATATACATAAATGAATGAATATTAACAGCTCAGCCAAGATCGGGACTTGAGTAAGACAGAAGAAGCACCTGGGGAACAAAATGTAAGGAGACACTCACTCTCAGTGTTGTGAAAGCGCCTCCTTCGGTTTTGCACTCTGGGTGCCTCCCTTGCTTCACCCCAGTCCCAGCCCCAGCCTAAACCTTATTGCATGTCAGGTACCGCTCTAAATATATTTACATTTTTAATACTTACAACAATCCCATGAGATAAGAAATATTAGTATCTTCTTTTACAAATGAGGAAACAGATTAAGTAATATGCTTAAAAATCTCAGAGTTAGCAGAGACAGGGACGGGATTCAAATCCAGTCATCCTGACTGGAGGTAGACATATAACTGAATGAATACCTGAATGAAGGAATAAATAAATAGAATGCTATAAAATGTTGGGAAATGCAGAAACCTTTACATTTTATATTTACTTTTTATATATTTACTTTTAATCCACTTCACTGTTTCAGTTAACAAATAAAGCCAGCATAGTGAAATGGAACAAGTATAGACTTTGGAGCTAGACAAGACTGGTTTTGAACAGTGCTTCTGTGTGAACTTAGGAGAGCACTTATCTATCGGCTTTAACCTGCATTATCTCGTTTTGTAAATTTTTATGAGTCTTCACCAAAAAGTACATAACCAGCATACAATACCTAGAGCTGGGTGCAGTGTTCATGCTTGTAATCCCAGCACTTTGGGAGGCTGAGACAGGGAGACTGCTTTAGGCCAAGAGTTCTAGGCTAGCCTGAGCAACATAGTGAGACCCCATCTTTACAAAACAAAAAAATTAGCAGGGCATGGTGACATGTGCCTGCAGTCCTAGATACTGAGGCAAGAGAATCACTTGAGTGCAGGACTTCAAGGCTGTAGGGAGCTATGATCACACCACTGCACTTCGGTCTGCAAACATTTGTCAAGTACTCAATGTAAGGTAACTTTTATTATTTTATCATGTATACTTTTGGGACAAAAGAATCATACTGTAGAAACTATGGCAAATTGATACAATAGTCACAACTCTACTGTAAAATATGGCTGCCATGGACAAATCACATATTGAAGACTCATGTATCAGTCAGGATAGGCTAAATTATGCTGAAGTCACAAACTAAAAGCCCACTTCTCAGTGGCTTCATACAACAAAGGTTTGTTTCTTGTTAACTGTACATATCTGAAGCCAGCCATCAGGGGCTCGGCTTTAGTTACTCAGGGACTGGAGGTGACAGAGGTATTATCTTATAATAGCCGCTCCTTCTGGAATGTGCAGTAGCCTCAGTCACCAGCAGAGGGGGTGCTAGAGGGCCTCACATTGTTAAGTACATATTAGTATTGGAAATGATGTATGTCACTTCCACCCACAACCAACTGCGAAAACTAGTCAACGTGCCCCCATCCAACTGTAAAGTGGTAGAGAAATGTAGTCCTCCCATGCTTGGAAGGAAAAAGCAATCAGACATGGCGAGAGCTAGATGATTTTCCCACAGACAGGTCCCTTAGCCCACAATGCTATCAGAAACAGTCTTAGATTATGCAAACAACTGAAGGACTATTTCCCAAGTTGGTTTATTCTCATTGTTGAAGAAACGAAGTGTAGAATTGGGTTCATAATCTAGTTTTTGTTTTTTGGTAAGAAATGTGTTTTATCCTCATGCTGACTTAGCACAGGCTGATCTGGTCAGTTTGGGTGTGGGGAACAGCCTTATATACAGTCATTGCTGGAGTTGTCCTAAGTATGCCAAAATAAAAAATGCTGTCAGCTAGAAAGAAACTTTGCACAACAAAGTGTTAAATGAAATAGTACCAGGCAAAATAAGGTAATGCTCTTTTGCTGTCTAGCACCACATAAGATGCTAACTGAAAGAGTAAATAAAAACACTCAACGTGCATTTAGCTTTCATAATTTACCTTCTGCAAGGTTGATTTCAAGTATGCAGAATGTGCCACATTATTTAGGCTGTAAAAAGGAGCTGCTTTACACTACCTGCCATGTACAATTATAATAATCTGTCAGACAAATATAATTAGGGAGTGTGATGTCTGTTTGAGTGTGAAGGCTTTGATTGTGTGGTATTGTCTGCTTTCCCCTGTGGCACAGCATAAACAATTGTACCCAGTGGTAACTCTCAGCCAGGACTAATGCTCAGAGTCAGCAACGCCCCATCAAATAGCACAGATGGTTGGGTTTAGGTTTGAGGTTGTTGGCTTGTTTGCGTCCACCTCCCCACACACAACCCTTTCAAGTTTTGGTCAGCAAACCTGACTAAAATGAAGCCTTCTGCAGTACAATCTGGTGGGTCTCCAAGATATTATATTAATAAATCATAGTTAATAAGTCATAAAAGTAAATGGGAGACTCAGGCAGAGTATGGTCAATTAACAAGTCCCAATCACTTCAGTGATGAAAAACAGGCTGAGAAAAGAATGCGTGGGTCACTTTAATGATTAAAAAAAATTAGGTGACACTTTGTGGATTTAAAAGATAAAGTTGTTATTATGTGGAGTAAGTTGTGATTGTAATTTGTTATTAGATTCTCACACCAGCTGGCAAAAATAGAAAAGGTAACCATCATTACAGCCTTTCATAATAGTATTTAGTAAACTAGATTGGAAGCATGTTTCATTTTAAATTAGTCAGTAGTCTTGCCATTCCATCTCTACTAACATGAATCAGCCTATTTTACTTAATTTCATTTTGTTATTATTTTCTGAGACAAAGTCTCGCTCTGTCACCCAGGCTGGAGTGCAATGATGCAACCTCAGCTCACAGCAACCTCCTCCTCCCAGGCTCAAGGAACCTTCCCACCTCAGCCTCCTGAGTAGCTGGGACCACAGGTGCATGCCATCACACCTGACTAATTTTTTGTATATTTGATAGAGACAGGGTATCCTCATGTTGCCCGGGATGGTCTCAATCTCCTGGACTCAAATGATCCTCCCACCTCAGTCACCCCAAGTGTTGGGTTTCAGGTGTGAGCCATTGCTCCCAGCTGATCAGGCTATTTTAAATTTTATTGCCTAATTGATTATCTTTTTATTACTGTAACCTTCATAACCAGAGATTTTGCTGCGGGACTTCCCTACAGGAGACCATTTTTGCTCTTTAAGAGGAGACTTACTTAGATGAGACTTAAGAGATATCAACTTACCAAATTCTGCTGTGTTGTAATTCATGTGGTAGAGAAGTTTGGTATTATAATCCAAAACACAGCACCTAAACTAATGGTCAACCCAAAGGAACAATGAGGATTTGACAATTTGTTTTCTTTTAAACTACAAATATATAACATTCTAATGGTTTCTGGACCAACTTAGAAAGATCAACAACTTTGCATTAACCACAGAGGTTTCTTGCATTTACGAGACAGCATTAATATTCTCTCTCTCTCTGGCCAAATGAGAAAAGAACCCCAGAGATGAATTCTTATATTTCTGGTACCTTTATGCTAGCTATAGATGTGAAATAATTTTCTGGTTGAATCCACTACTGAGAAAGAATATTATTTTTACAATATTTTGATGTTCGAGTCTGCCAATGTAGACTCTAAGAAATATAACAAACCAATAATAAAATAATGACAGATCATAAAATCTTTGCATTGGAAAGACCTCTTCCCAAGTCGAAATGATTATTTCCTCCTTTGGATCCCACTGCACCTTGTACAGTTTTCTTTTCTGGCTGTTATAAGGATATGTCTAACTCTATTGGTCTACAAATTTTCTGATGCCAGAGATTATGTTTTACTTCTCTTTGCCTCTCTAAGGCTTAAAATAGTGCCTAGGTTATCATGAATAGGTTACCATGAATAGCTGAATTGATAGATGGATAGATGAAGAGAACAAATTCTACATTGTAATAACGGGTATTTGTTGGCCCCTCCCCAGAATCCATTTCCTGCCTTCCTATCTCCACTTTTCAACAGTTCCAACTTACATTCGAAGACTCAGGTGGTTCAAGGGAAGCACTTATCATCTCCAACTCCAAGAGTCAAATACGCAACCTATGTTAAACCAATCAGCACATTCCATCCAGCTAATCAGTGACTGGCTCTGCCTTGAGCACGTGACTTGAGTAAAGGCTTCCATTCAGAGTGAACCTCAGGATTATTTCTGGAAAGGAAGAGACAAAGATGCTCTTTGCTGTTGGCTGTAAATGTGGAAATGTGTAGTCCTGGAAGCTGATGGCAGTTATCTCAGGACCATGAGGAGAACTAGTCTTAGGATGGAGCCAACAATAAGAAAAGTATAGCAGAGGCAGAAAGAAATTGGAAACCTCACTTGAACCCAATCTTATCTTTGGACTCTTCAGTTACAAAAAAAAAAAGAAGAAGAAGAAGAAATTTTCTTATTTTTTCATATCAGCATGGGTCAGATGTTCTGTTCTTTGCAAAATCATGTAACCTGATACAATTGTGAATATCATCATTGAGCAGATGTGATTTAAACAAACACAATGTACTTCAAAAATGTTGACAAATCTTAATCCAAAAAAATATATATACCATTTCTGCCAACTAGAAGTGTTGAATACCCCTAATTCCCATTTTCCACTAAAAGGGACCAGGACTCCTTGAAGAAATGATTGATTCTAGGTTTGGACAGGAAATGTACAAGTTCAGCGTGGAACATGTGGTTATGCCAAAAGTCAGGAAAGTTCTCAAAAGCTGCTACGTCAAAGATCTTAGAAGCCAACTTGAAAAGGTTCCCCAAAATGGGACAACTTGAGGATCAACAACATAATAATAATTTCCATGGCTTAAAATTAATCAAATATAAACATCCACACATTCATAATGGTATGAGGGGAAACAAATCGCGTTGATCTTAGAGAATATTATGAGACCGTCTACATAAAGAGAAACAATCAAGCACATAACCTGCTTTCTTGTATGAACTGTATCCCAGGAAGATCTAATCATTATTGTGGAAAAGTTTCTCCCTATAGATGTGTTCTAGCAAGGAAGTGAAGAAAGCCCCACGTCACAAACGCTTAATGCAATAACAGATTGAGGCAATGAGCATCAGTGGCTGCTAAAATCCCCCAAAATAGAAACAACCAGACATGTATGCCTCTTAATGTAAGTACACCGTATCACCAATGACGTGTTCTCTTCAGGTTATCAAACCTGAATGAGATCAAGCCTCTAAATCTAAATACTATTTCACAGGAAATTTTAAAAGAACGCAATCAACAAAATCCAAAATGTGAAACTCTGTAGAGAAAATGACTCAATTTTCGTCAATAAATAAATTGCAAGAAACAAAAAGAAATGGAGGAAGAACTTATGGATTAAAAGATTTATAAGAGACATAACAACCCAAGGTAATAGGAGGACCTTCCTGATATTTGGATTTGAACAAACTAACCATTTAAAAAATGAGATAATCAGAGACATTTGGAGGCTGACTAGCTATTTGATGACATATTAAGGAATTAGTATTAATTTCAATTAATACTAATGATTATTTTTATTGGATGGTGATGATTTTTTAAGGATTCTTCATATTTTACAGACTCATACAAAAGTAGTTATGGATGCAAACGTATGGTGTCTTGGGTTTGCTTCAAAATAATACTTCAGGAATGGGGGAGAGGAGTAGTAAAGATTAAACAAGATTGGCCATGAGTTAATTGTTGAAGATGAATGATGGGTATATGAGAGTTTATTAGACTATTATCTCTCCTCTTGTGCAATAGTTGAAATTTGCCATCATAAAAATTGTTTAAGTATATCATTCTATTATCATTCAAAATCATACACATATGTCAACCTTCCTTGTTTTTACATAAACAGGCTGCCATTCTTCAATCACATTCTAATTTAACCATGCTCTATTTCACCTGCATGCCTAGCCACCATCACCGCAATCTGCCTGCCTTCTTCCCAGACAATGAGCATTGTCCCACACGTGCACACTCATTCCCATGGAGGTGGTCATAGCATATCCACCATTCTCCCAGACCACACACAAAATTCATTTTCATACACGTGGTTTTCTTCCATTCATTCTCTGACACCTCTGCTCTACACCCATGGCACTGCTCATTCCAATTCCCGTATCTCTTTTAAAAGGGACATGCTTCCTAACTCATGCAGACAGAGACAGAGCGAGTGCTAGTTTGAAGAGTTGCAACATCCACCTTCCTGTGGGCCTCTATACATAATCTGGCTCAGTCTAAACCTCTTAAGTGAAATGCTCTCCTGGAAATAAAATCTGCTGTCTACGTTCTATTTTATTTTAAACTCAATACAAAGCAATGGTCCCCAAAGAAAAGTTATGCTGGAGTTAGGTTCACACAATATCCCTGAAATGTAATATGAGATTTAAACACAGATGATATGACTGGTTAATAAATGTCACCATTGAGCGGCTTTGTTCACCTAATAATATCATTCAGATCATTATAAACAAATTGAAGGGGTTCTTATGTGAAACAAACACGGCGGGACTTATTCCTGCGTAACACAAGACCAAGGCAGGGCAGCCAATCCTAACGGCCTGCGAGAAGGGGCAAGGCCGGCATGCAGCTTTGTGGTATCCCGGGAGGATTTTATTTCCAAATATAAAATCCATGCCATGCTCACAGGCAGAACCTTAGAATAGTCATAATGATCTAATGACAGCATTACCATGGAAGGCTGCTACTAATACCTTCAACTACTGCCGTTCTATACAGATCCAGGGATATGATTTCAAAGCTCATGTGGAATGAAGCCTGCCCCAACTGAAAGCAATCCACCCAAGTAAAAAGGAGAAGGAAGAAAAGAAAAGGGCAGAATGCAACTGAAGCCCACAATTTGGGATATCTAGGATGGGGAGGTCAGAGTTGGTTCTTTGTGGGGTTTCTTTTATTATTGTTGTAGTTTGGGGAGGGAGTGGTATTTTATGGCAAAGAAAGAGAAAATGTCTCTAAATTGGACAGCATTGCCTTTCTCTGACTTTTTGAATTACCTCTAACTTAAAGATTATAAAGTATTTATTTTTCTCTTCCAAGAAGGGAGGGCATAGTAATTTCCTCCATTACCCTCATGCTCTCCTCCTTCTGCTGTTGAGGGGACAGTTCATTGATGACAGCTCTCTTGTGCTCAGTCAACACCGATGGCAAAAGGAAAGAAAATAAATAGCATATTACCTGTGAAAGAATGGGGAGCCCCTGTAAGTCCAACCTAATAAACATCCAAGGACTATTGGGCCTGTCACTTGACATTTTGATGGAAATGGCTGTTGTTGTATTTCTAGAAATCAAAGGAAACATCAGAACCTTTGCAAACAGGAAAGCTGCATAACATTTCAAATACCGGTTAAGCGCCTATATTTATAGATAGTGTTCACTGTTTCAAATATAACCCTGCAATTCTTTTGGAGAGAGGTTCTGACAGGGCTAACAGACCTGTTTAAAAAAAAAAAATATATATATATATATATGCATATATATATCATTTTAAAATGATGCTGAAATTTGCTTTTATTCCTTCAATAATTTGCAGTTGGAATTCATAATTTTAGCAGTATTTCTCACATATAATGCCAAATTCGGTAACACCTACTTAAAGTGCATTGTAGCATGTGTTTAAGATACATTGAGCTCTTTGCAGAAAAGGTGCTATAGAAATCTAATAAATAATAAGTAGATGATTGACAAAGGATAATATTAGGAGCTCATTTTTGAAACTTTATAAAAATACATGCATTTGGGTTAATTCTCAGCTAGACAATCTCCTTGGCAGGTAATGTGTAAGGGATCCTACATGCCCCAGAAACCTAAGACATTAGTTCTGGAATATGACGGGGAGGAAAAAAAGTCATGGCCTACAGAAGATAGTTCTGAGGTTACAATAGTTCTCAACAAGAATCCAGGCAGGAATCCTCCCAATTTTGGCCTTGAAAATGCATTCACTGATGTTATTTGGAATGTGAAAGAAATCCAAAATATGTAGAAGGTAGAGTTATAAAGGGCAGCTGGATTCAACCACATGGCCAAATTTGAATCAGCAAACTGACATTCTCTAAGATAACACACATTATGTCCTTTAAAATTAAAAAGGAAAAACAGGAGCCAAGTATCATTACTCATTTGTTATTTTGTGAGTTGGTTCAACTCAAGAATGCATAATTTTCTGGTTCTAATGCAAACTAAGGAAGGACGAGAGCCAGATATAAACAATTTCCTCCTTCTGGAGTAAAATATATAGCTATCCAGGGATTCGATGTGATTATGAAAAGAGACCAGATGCCTTGAATCTTGGCTGCTACAGGACTTGGCTTGGCAGCCTATAGGTTGATCTCAGAGAGGTAAAGATGAGTCTAAGAGGACTACTTAAAAAATGGAAATAAAATGCTTTATAAGTAAGCTAAAGTAGGAACACGTTTATCATAAGCAGAGTAAGCTGATGAAGGTGCAGGTAAAACTTCATCAGAAAACCTGTGTAGTATCATTTATGCCAAAGCATGACATTTGAATCTTCACATAGGAGTATGAGTTTCCAATGCATTTGGTTTTGGGATTACATCTTGGACAAGTTCTTTCTCTCTTTTTTTTTTTTTTTAATTTTTCTTTGGTGATTTTGTTGACTACTATGTATTAGCAATATATACATGTAGCCTACATAGCAGTTAAGTAATATGTGCATTTTGTAGAGAAGTTTTATATATGCCAACTAAATAAAATCCTTCATACATGTCTCTGAATGTTGGACAAATGTAGATACATTGTTTATGCTAATGTCACTTGTTACATTGAAGTTGCACTGATCATTTAATCTCCTTGTTTATTGTGGTTGGAAATACTTTACATACTACCATATCATCTACAATTTGATCCTATACTATCTTATTTTCTTCTTCTAAAAGTGTAACATGATATATTATATGTGCCTCCCTAATGAGAATACAGAAAGAGACAGGGAGCCATCTTGAGACCATGAGAAAACAGTTTGCAAACCAAACCAATATACCAAGGATGGAGGAGTGGAGAGAAGGAAAAAGCCTGAATCATAATTGACATGGCTGTGCTATAAACCAACCCAAGAATTGTCCCCTGTCCCCACCTCCTCTTATATAATATCATTAAATCTTTTTACTATGGAGGCTACATTTTAGTTAGGCATTCTGTTTTTCAGAAGAAAGCATCAGAATTAATAAAGTAGGGTTTGAGGTTTCAAAATCCTAATCCCTGAAAGACTCAGAGCATAATATTTATGCCAACAGATTTGGAAGCTAAGGTCAAGCCAATCTGATCTAAAATCTAATTCCTTGGGGCAAAGAAAGAGAGAGAGAGAAGAAACTAAGAAACCTAAGACATTAGTATTTCCTAAGAAGAAGTCATGTTCCTTGCTAAATCCCTGTCCTAATCTCAGGGAGAAGAGGAAATAAGAGAAATTCCAGTTACATGTGCACAGAGAGGAGACAGAAGGAGTCAAGAGAGAACAGGCCAGCATAGCTTGTGATCTGGATCAGGAAGGTGTAGCCATTTGAATGATCAGTAAATGGAGACCATGCAGGAGTGAGGGGGCTCAGGGATGCCAGACTGGACAATTAGGGACCAAACATATCCCATCCCCCACCCTCATTTACATCAGTACTTCATAACCTGCCTGAAACCTACACAACCCTTAGGGAAGTGGGGGCTGGAGACAGCAGTATAGGAAATCTGAATTGATTAAATTTGAGAATTTAAAATAGAAACTTTTCAAAAATAAGAAGAGTGTCCAGACCAGAGCTTATGGTTTGACATTTATACTCACTAATCAATTAATTAACTGCTGGTAATAATGATAGAATGCCAGTTCCTACACTCAAAAAGTTCACAGTTTAATAGAAAAGACAGGCAAGAAAACAGTCAACCATGACACATGAAGTGTTTGATAGATAAATATGCAAGACGGCAGAGTACAAAGTGGGGGTTAGGGGTTGCAACTTGAGCTAAGTTTTGAAGAGCAAAAAGCAGTTAACCATAGATGGTGTGGGGAAATACAGAGTTCTATTTGGGTCCTGTTGCATCTGAGGAATGGTTTTTGTTGTTTACGATCAGGGAAACTTGGGAGTTTCCACCTGTTAAGGGGAATGAGGCAGTAGAGAAGTGGAAGATGAAGAGAGTGGCTGGAGGTTATGTCCCGAGAGCTCTGAGGAGGCAGAGAGCAAAGGGACACAGATCACAGGCTCAGAGGTTGGCTTTGGCCCGAATAAGGAAGCTGAGAAAAGGCATAGATGCAACACTGTAAATACATTGTACACACCTTGAGAGTTGATAGGAAGATAAGAGAGTTCACTCTAGATGGCCTCTATTTTATGTGAGAAGTGGAAGTATGCAGGATTTTAAGGTGGGGAGCTATGTGGACAGATTTGTATTTTAAACATCACACACCAGGTCCTATTGTGGGGAGCGGGGAGGAGGGAGGGATAGCATTAGGAGATATACCTAATGTAAATGACGAGTTAATGGGTGTAGCACACCAACATGGCACATGTATACATATGTAACAAACCTGCACGTTGTGCACATGTACCCTAGAACTTAAAGTATAATTAAAAAATAAAATAAAAATATAATATAATAAATAAAAAAATAAAACACTCTGGTAGAGAGTCAAGGAATGAATTTATGAGAGAAGCTGAGAAAAGACTAAAAGGTGACAGACTTATTAAGAGATTATTGGAGTCATTCGGTGAAAAAAAAATCATGAAGGCCTGAATTAAGACAGTGACATTGGAAGGGAATAAGAGGGAATCCACAGGTATTTCTAAGCCAAAATCATTCTAAGAAGTGATTGTTTAGCTCTCAGGAATGAAGGAGAGAGAGAAAAGGAGGAGGATACCTGGAACATATTTGGTTTATCAGAAATCTGAGCAGGAACAAGAAGAAGTTTTAGGGAGAAAATAATGAGCTTAACTTTGAACACATTGAGATTTTGATAAAGATATTGATGAATTATAGATTTAGACAGAAATTGATTTAGATGTAGATACAGGCAATTGGATTTGTGGCTCTAGAGTTCAAAAGAGAAGGTTTTAGCTGGAGAAAGTGTGGAGAAATCTGTTCCCACCAGAATGGTGGTTGAAACAATGGGGATGTAGGTGAGATCAGCCTGTAGGAATTTGTGAAGAAAGGGATTTTACAGCCTTTGTTTTTAATCCATTCCTGTAATTCATCACTTCGTTCACCTTCTCTATATTCAATGATTCCTAAATATCTACTCCACTTTCACACTTGGAGTCGATATTATTTCCTTTCATTTGGTGCTCCTATTGGTCAAGGGAGCCTCCAAAAACCCACACAAGCCATGGGAAGTAAGATCCATGATAAACATGTCCTATTATAATGAATTTATTTGTTAATAGTTGTACCATGAAGGCTTAAGATTACCAAATGACTATCTCCTTAGAAGTATAAAGCAAGCCTAGTAAGCTAAGAGTCAGAATCCCCTTTTGTCAACTCTGACACTAGTTATGGCGTATTGGACAAATTTATGCAATATCTGGTTACTGAGGCTGATACTCTTATTATGAATACAGTACAATGTATTGTTTTGCTCTTTAAGCAATCTTATATACACAGACATGAAATTATCAAAAATGCTTTTAATCCATTTCAGTGCATGTATTATAATACACAAGATAAATATATTTCCGTTTTTCACCACAGAAAGTCAAAAGGTCTGTTTTTCTTGTAGTATCCATAAATGACCTTAAAACTGACCCAAATGTAACCTACTAATTACCCTCCATGTACCTTCCGACCCTGATTAGTTGTATTTAGCATTTATGTGAGACTGTGACTCTACTCTGGAAATCTTCCGTATAGCTTGTAACTCCCAGTGGAAAAAAAAATTGCTGTGACCTATACAGTTGGTGAAAAGAAAACACAGCTACACGTTTCCAAAAGCAGAACAAAGCAATGAAATAACATACCTTTCACTAGGGACTTGGTGTTATCTGAAACCCTATAATCCACATCCCATTCTGCTTTTTCAATAGGTTGGATGATTTCAGTGGGCGAGTCAGAGAACTAATCAATTTTGAAACAGCATCTGCAAAAATAGATAACGTTCATGTAAAGGGCAACCTAGTCATAAAGCCTCATTGGTGTGAGTAAATAAACACACAGGCTTTGTATAGAGGGGTTCCCCTAAAGAGAACAGGAGTTCAGGATTGGCAGTGTGATATCGCATCAATCATCAAAAGAATTTACCAAGCACCAACATGTAGAATGAACTATGTGATTAAAATGACATGGTCCCTGAGCTTCTACAATGTAATTTAACTTCTGTGCTCCTAATGGAACATTTAAGAATCTAAAACTCATTGGGTCCCAAACTAAACTTTTCTCCCAAATTGCTTTTTCTCCTGTGCTCTCTGTGCTAGTGAAGGAATCCATGGTATCCAAGATTTCTTTCTCTCCATTACCCCAGTTACCAATACATCTTTAAAGTTTATTGGCTCGACCTCTTAATGATCCCCAGAACCATTGCCTTTTGCTTCATTTCTATAGCCATCACCCTTTTCACTAAGAATATTGTAACATCAATTGCTCTGAACTCTCCTCTTCCAATGTATCCTTCACACTGTTGCTAGAGTGATTTAACCTTCAAGTCTCAGTATATCGCTCGTCTGCTCAACTGCCTTCCAGTCAAAACTCTCTACCTTTTCTTTTGTGCCATTCCTACTCATCTTTTAATGTTCTCAGATCATTCAACTATTCATTCACTCAATAAATATTGATTAAGCACAAACTTCATGTTACACACAGTGCTAGGCACTGGAAAGACAGTGATGATATAGTCCTGGTCTCACAAAATTTGCAGTGGCAAGAAAGTAAATGAAATAACAAAATATGGCCGCGCGGTGGCTCACGCTTGTAATCCGAGAACTTTGGGAGGCCGAGGCGGGCGGATTATGAGGTCAGGAGATCGAGAACATCCTGGCTAACACGGTGAAACTCCGACTCTACTAAATATACAAAAAAAAAAAATAGCCAGGCGTGGTAGAGGGCGCCTGTAATCCCAGCTACTCAGGAGGCTGAGGCAGGAGAATGGCGTGAACCCGGGAGGCGGAGCTCGCAGTGAGCCGAGATCGCGCCACTGCACTCCAGCCTGGGCGACAAAGCGAGACGCCGTTTCAAAAAAAGAAAAGAAAAAGAAAAGAAATAACAAAGTGTGATTAATATTGTGAGGAACTAACTTTGGTAGAAACAATTTATAAAGAGCTCTGGAGACCCCAAATATTTAAGGTGTGGGTAGAGGAAGAAAGGTCTCCAGAGGAATGGAAAGTAAGGTGGGAGAGAATATGCTGCCCTGGAATGTCAAAGAAAGAGAGTATTTCTGAAAACAAAAGAATAATTAAGAGTATCAAATCCTGCCAAAAGGTCAAGAAAATAAGAACTGAAGATTATCTTGGAATTTTGCAAAGACAATTGAAAACAATTTTGGTGGAGTGGTGTCGCCCAAAGCCAGCATGAAGTGAGTTGAGGAATGAATGAGAGATAAAGAAAGGGGGATAGCAAATATAGAAATTCAGCTGTGATGGAGAGAGATTTGGTAGCTGGAAGGGAATTTAGGGTTGAGGGAGCCTCCCCAGAAGGACACATGCAATTTTTAGTGCCTCCTTAATAATATGATTATTGTCTTGTGTTATGTAATATTTGGCTTTCTGTTCCAGCACTAAAAGGCAGTAAACACATTATTTCATCTTTGTATCTGCAACTCTTAGCACAAGTTCAGGTACAAATAAATACTCCATAAAAATCGGTTTAAAGGCTGAATATATTAGCGATCTGCTGTAATCCAAATTTGAAACTCATTCTTCAATTGCCATCATCCTTGACTTGTCTCTATTTTTCCTCTTGTCTGCCCTTCCTGACTAGCAGCCCCAAAGGTTACACAAGTTGTGGGTTCTTGGACTCCTGTTCTGACCTGTGTACACTCCTTCTGTACACCAACCCCTGGAACTTAACACTTGTGCAATTGCTCCCACCACTGTTCTCCCCCGTAAGTCAGCCAGTCTACTTTCCAACTTCTCTAAGACTTTTTATACTCAGAGGTATTTGAGGACTGTTCTGAATGTTGTGTTCCAATCCTTGCTTGTTCAGATGTGGTCATAGATATGGCTAGACTTGAGCATAGATCTTTCCATATTCCAAAAAGGCAGGCTTCTGCTTTTCCTGAATAATAAGTTATTGCTTTATTATATATTCCATCAACACTGTATACCAGATGTTTGCTTGACAAATTACGACTCTGAATTCTTGATCCAGCATTTTACCTGATGAAGAGACGTATTTTAGATATGATTATCTACCACAAAATAATTTACCAAGAACCATATTTGATTATTTGCATATTTACTCACTTTATATTCATTACTTGTATTTTTATTTACTTTCCCAGTCTTCATTACTCTAGACTGGTTAAGGTCTTAAGGTCATAGGCTAAAGTTAAACACTGTTAACATAGAGACTCCCTGCATCATAGTATTTCTGCAAAAAATTAAGACAGTAGGAATTTTTTCTGGACAAAGCACTTTTAAAAATCCAGGGGGAATATTTCCTTCTTATTTTTGTGACACCACTTTTTGATGAGCAAAGCATATGCCTTATATATTTGTTAACACAAAGACAGACAATATTTCATACATAAACAATAAGATTTTATCAGAATAACCTAAGATGATCTAGATTTGGCCATTTTGTGTTAGCTAAACACGACCTGAAATAAGAACTTTAGCTGTAATAATGTAGTGATTCTAAAATGTAAGATATTCTTTTAAAAGTTTCCTCATTCAGTTGCCTCATGTATTTAGAGGATGCCTCAGAAAATAATCATTGTTCAATAGTGGCTTCATTGACATTTAGCTTAATTTAGTTTCACATCTTAACATTTTTTAGCCTCCTCCAGCTAATTCCATTTAGAAAGTAAACTCTCCTGCTGTGCTGGTTAGTTCCTCTGGGAAGCAGACACCATGATGCAGTCTATCATGCAAGAGATATGCCTGAGAAAGATAAAAGGGAGATGGGCTTAGGCCATATTTGCATGTACTATACAAAAGGTGGAGAACATGCCAATTACCCATGTCAAAGGATTTGGAGGCAGTGAGCCAGTGAAGATCATGCAGGGGCTAAATTCTCTCCTTGGCCACCTTTGACTTAGACACAGAGTGGCTGTTCAATCAATCCTAGCTCATTTGAAACTTCATTGAGCAACAGCAAAGTTAAACATTTACAAGGTCGCACGCAGTCTCTTCTGAATTATAAAGCACTTTTTTAACATCCACAATGTCAAGAAGGCAAACTGAGGCACAGTTCATGGACAGAGCCAGGCAGAGCCGGGAGCTCTTGCCCTCCAACGGGCGATCCTAACCCAGCACATTCATTCCCTTCCCCTCCCCCTGCTCCAAAGCTTGATGTGTGTTGAATACACTCAGTAGTTCTCAACATGTTTTTTCCTTACAGTTCTTTATTAGCAACATTCATTTAGGTTTTGGACTCTTGTCAAATGTAATGTGAATGGAGACCAGATGCCTTTTCTGAACTCAACAGAACAAGAGGAGAGTCACAGAGCCCATCTTGCCACAATCAAAACTAGAGCTTACAACAACACCCACTGTTGGTGACAGGCTGTGTGGAACAGGGCCAGTGCTGATCTAGCAGTATATGCCAGCTCAATGAGTCAGAAAAATGTTTCAGATGTGCCAGGTTGCTCAGAAATCCCCATCAGTTCCTGGGCAGAATAATTGTTGTGTTCTCCAAGAGCAAGGAACCAAGATGATCAGAAGCAACATCCCTGGGATGGTGTGTGTCATTCGTGTCCCTAGCTGGCAGCAGAGGGTCATTGCTTTGAAAAGGGCACCGTAGACCCACATGAAGGGCTGCAAAGGCTAGGGGTAGGGTATCTGGCAGCCATTCAAAAACACAGGATGGGGGAGAAGCAATTGTGGGAAGGAATTCAAGGCAGACAAAAGGATTAACAGCAAAAAGATGCAGGGTGTAGGGGGATGGATGATTATCGTTTGCTGTGGGTTTAGCAACACTAACATGTTTTTATGAATATTTACAAGAACATTTGGAAGCTGTGTCTTCTGCCCACACAGCCTCCGCCCCCAAGCCTCTTGGTAGGAACTGCATCATATTTAATGAGGTTGGGGGTGGAAGGGGGAACCAGGTCTTCTTTCCCTCCAGGTTGCCATTACCGAGCCTAGTTGCCAAGACTCCCGGGGCAAATATTAAGTGAAGGAACGTTCGAACAAGAGAAGCCAGGCCTAGGTTTCTCTGCTTGTAATATGAAGCCTGACAGGTGATGAAAGGAAATGAGAAGTGAAAGCAACGGTATCAAAAAGATATGAAAGAGATGAAGTGAGAAAGTCTCAGGAGAAAGGTCCATCTTGATGCCGGTGTTCTTGACTTCTTCAGTAGGGTAAAGGAGTTTATCATCAATGTCTCTAAGTTAAATGAACTGTTAACAAAATCCCATCAATTCTCATTTCCTGTGAGTGGACTAACAGGTCAGACTCCTGTCCCTTCTGACTCCTGATGCCTGGCTTTAGTCCACTTCATTCTACCACTACTTCCACCACAAGAGGCTTCTATCCTCATTGATTTTCTAAGTTTTCAATCCCCTAAAGCATGTATCTAATTATGTATTGAGGCAGAAGGGTAGCAGTCAGGACCACAAGTTCTGGAACTACACTGTCCCCAGTCTAATCCAAGCCCCATAACTCTGGGAAAGTTACCTAGCCTCTTTACACCTCAATGTTATCATCCATAAAAAGGAGCTGATAACAGATAAGGGTCAGTGGATGTAAACCAAGGAAAGCATTTGACATGCAGTAAGAGCTCAATAAGTGTTAGTATTATTATTATGGACTATCCTCAACTTTCATGCAACAAGCGTCTTGCATATGACCCATGTTTTCATACATGACGCATTGATACCCCTAAAATACTGAATTGAGACTTTCAAATGTCAGTTGACTCACAGTAGCGTCTAGTTAATCAAGGCACTTGACTACCAGCTACTGAGAGAGAACAGGAGGTTTCATGCGTGGGAATCTCTGGCAGTATTAACCTTGGGACTAACGCAAAGCAAACTTTCTGGCAGATTTGTGATATCTCTTCAGTCATGATCAGCTATATTGTAGAAAATCATAATTACGGTTGTTTTTTGTTGTTGTTGTTTGTTTGCTTTGTTTTTGTTTTTGTTTTGAGACGGAGTATCCCTCTGTCGCCAAGGCTGAAGTACAGTGGCACAATCTCAGCTCACTGCAACCTCTGTCTCCCGGGTTTAAGCAACTCTCCTGCCTCAGCCTCCCGAGTAGATGGGACTACAGGCACACACCACCATGGCCGGCTAATTTTTGTATTTTTAGTAGAGATGAGGTTTCACCATGTTGGCCAGGCTGGTCTCAAACTTCTGACCATGTGATCCACCTGCCTTGGCTTCCCAAAGTGCTGGGATTACAGGTGTGAGCCACCGCACCTGACCTAATTATGCTTCTTTTCTAATAAAGTTGCAATTTGTTTGTCCTGGAGTTAATATTCACATCTTTTTATTGTTGTTCATTTGTTTGTTTCTTTGTTTGCTTGATTTTCTATGTTCCTTTCTCTAAACCTTTCCAAACTCTTTAAAAGAAACGTAAAATCCCTTTTGTCAAAATTTTCCACATAATCAAGTGATCAAATTCATTTCATTTAACTGAAGACAGACTTGCTGGAACTTTCCATCCTCCTGCTCTGATCTGTACTATTGGCTGTCAGCATTCATACTGAAATTTGTTCCTAACTATCACCTAAGGGACTTCTTATCTCTCTCCCACATTGGATTCTTTATTTGTTGTGTCACCTATATTTCTCTCTGGTTCATTCCTCTCCTTTACTTAAGCACAGTCACAAATAGCTTCTTAGGAAAGAGTGCATTGAATGTAAGCTTTTTGAAAATTTGTATACTAAAAAAATTATTTATTCCCCTTTGGCACTACAATGATAGTACGGCTGCTGGGTGAATAATTTTAGGTTGAAATAATAATTTCTCAGAACTTTGAATTCATGTTTCCACAGTATTCCAGTCCACTGGAAGGTAGACTTCCAGTGTTGCTGTTCAAACCTCAGATGTCATTCTCACTCAACCCTTTGATATGATCTGGTTTTGTTCTTCTTGGAAGCATTTAGTGTTTATTCTTTATTCCCGGCGTTCTGAAATTTCAGGATGATGTTCTAACATGTGAGTCTTTTTTTCTTTTTTTCATTTTGCTGGATACTTAAAAAGGTGATTTCCAATCTTTAGACTCATGATGTTCAATTTGAAAAAAACTGTCTTTTTCTTTTGTAATTTCTGCCTTATTATTTTCTATGTTCTTTCTTTTCAAACTTAGATGTTGACCTCTTGGATTGAACCTCCAGGGGTTTTTTTTTTTTTAAATTTATCTCTTACTTTACTTTTTTTGTCTCATTCTGTTTTCTTGGGGCTTTTTTAAATTTTGTCTTCTTAGCCTTTAATCAAAAAACATTTCTATCACATTTGTTTTGGTTTCTTTTTTTTTTTTTTTTTTTTTTTGAGATGGAGTCTTGCTCTGTCACCCAGGCTGGAGTGCAATGGCACGATCTTGCCTCATTGCAACCTCTGTCTCCTGGGTTCAAGCGATTCTCTTGCCTCAGCCTCCTGAGTAGATGGGATCACAGGCACCTGCAAAAATGCCCAACTAGTTTTCTGTATTTTTGGTAGAGACGGGGTTTTGCCATGTTGTCCCGGCTTATCTCAAAGTCCTGACCTCAGTGATCCACCCACCTCATCCTCCCAAAGTGCTGGGATTACAGGCATAAGCCACCACACGAAGCCACACTCTTTTTTTTTTTTTTTTTTTTTTTAAGTATCCTGTTCTGGTTCCATCAAAAGATATTACAAAGTGTTTTATTTTGTTGTTTACATTGTCTTAATCCTTGATTCTTTTTTCCTCTGAATTCCTTAGTGAGTTAGCTAGTTAATTCTGTTATTTTGGTCTCTGTTGGAGGCTTTCCTTAAATGTCTGGCAATCTGTCTGTCTACAGACATTTAAGAGTGGGACAATAAAAAGCTGACTGGAAGCCCTTGTTGACCAGTATACTTTTCTCATCGGCAATTAAGCAGAAATCCAGACTTGTCTTTAGGAAGCACTCCAGATGTCAGTACCCATAGGTCTTTTCTAGGAGCTGGTCTCTAATCTTCTGTCAGTTAGCATTAATGGAGCTTAGTAGCAGAAGGAGGCTGAGAGGAGCTACTTATTTTCCACTGTAAGAACTTTCATTCAACCTCTCTGTTTCTAGTGAGGCCCTTACTCCTGTCTTCCACTGTGCCTGGTGCACCAAAATCCAAAGGCTCTTTGATTCAACATATCTAATAAATAAATAATATAGTCACGTTACATATACATATACACACACAAATGGGATTATACCATCCACATTACTCTTTATCTTGCTTCTTTCTTTTAACAACTTGTCAGAGATACTTTTCTGTGTCAGTACACACAGCTCTACTTTTCACTAAGAGTACCTGTTCCCAAGAGGCATCATCCTTAAAATGACAATTTGATCTGAAAATCATGTTACCTCTTTAAGGAAAAATGTCCAATCAGAAGAAAACTCATTTGCCCAAAACTTAATACGTGATATTCAACAGACCTATCACATCAAACATGATCTAAAACAGCAATGAAAAAGTGTCAAAGTTTGTCATCATTTATGTTCGTTTATTGTATTTATATCATCATTGATATTATTTGGACTTACATACATATATCTCTACTACCTTCCCACCACTCCCCAAATCACTACACTGTAAGAACCTAAAATTCCAAAATCTTTTCACGGAAAATCCAGCGAGTGTTCTACCCATAGGACTCCATTTTAATCCCAATAAAGATTTTCATGTAAAGCAATAATGAAAAACTGGAGGCAAAAAGTGGGAAGATGCAGAACATATAAATACATTTTAGGCTGCTGATCGATTGTTTAGCTAAGTAAATTAAGAATCTTTCCACACCCCCTCCAAAAAAACTAAAAATAGAAAACGAATTTGAAATTTTTCTTTAAAATATGTTAATTTTTATATTCTTCCCCTTAGGGGTTATATTGGTCAAGTCACTTGGTTGCAATCAACATAATCCACTCCCATTACATTAAGCAAGAAATTGATATATTAAAGTATATTAAGTAACTTACAGAATTGTTGGGAAGGCTGAACAAATGGACCGGAGGCTAGTAGTCTAAAGTGAAATCATGCCAGTAAAGTGGTCTGAGAAGAAAACTGCCACTACGCCATCAATATCCCTAATGCCACTTCCTTGTCAAGAGTTCATCCTTGCAACTACTTATGTCCCCCAAAAGCTGAATACCTCTAACACAGGCTAACAGACTGGAAGCTATTTTGTTTTGTTGCTCATTTCTGAATTGACATATTGCTCAGATGGTCTGCATCCTAGATTAAAAGTGGCTGAAGTTTTTTAATAATTAAAATAATAACTATGTTTATTGAATGCTTTCTAAGTTAAACTATTGTAAGTACTTCCCAGGTATGAAATTATGAATGCAAACATCATCCCAGCTCTCATGTTTACCATAAAAGTTGAACTATTCTTTCAGTCCTTTTAAGATGCTTTTCCTTTTGGTCTTTGTAATTTTTCTTCAGCTTTATTAAAATTGGTAATGCAATAAACTGCACATATTTGAGGTGTATTGTTTGACAAGTTTTATTGTATAACTTACTGTTGATAAGAGTAGTCTCCTGTTATCTGCAAAGAACATGTTCCAAATCTCTCAGTGGATGCTTGAAACTGTGGAATGGTATCAAACCCTAGAGGTATACTGTTTTTTCCTATATTGAATATATATGTATATACAATAAAGTTTAATTTACAAATTAGGTACAATAAGAGATCAATAATAATGAATAATAAAATAGAGCAATTACAACACTATACTGTAATAAAAGTTATATAAATGTGGTTTGTCTGTCTCTCAAAATACTCTCACCTTTTCAAACCACAACTGAAACCATGGAAAGCAAAACCACAGATGAGGGGGAACTATTTTATACACCTATGACATTACCATGAAAATCATGAATTTATCCACTACATCCAAAATTTCTTCACAACCTTTGTAATCCATTCCACCCGCTTCATACTCCCCTATTTATAGTCAATCACAGATCTGTTTATTGCTCATATAGATTAATATGCATTTCCCAGAAATTTTAACAAATGGAGTCATTTAGCATGTATTTTTTGTCTAGCTTCTTTTATTCAGCATAATAATTTTGAGATTAATCCATGTTGCTGCATGTATCAATAGTTCATTCATTTTTATTTCTTGATAGCATTTCATTGTATAGATGTAGCATATTTCAGTTGTCTATTTATCTGTTGATGGATATTTGGATTGTTTCCAGTTTGGGGCTATTTCAAATAAAGTGCCTACAGACATCCATAGGCAAATCTATGGGCAGGCATATGTTTTCATGTCTTTTGGGTAAACACCCGAAAGTAGAATGGCTAGGTCAAATGGTAGGTATATATTTTACTTTCTAAGTAATTGCCAAATTGTGTTCCTAAACGGCCATACCATTTCCAAATGGCCATAACATGAGCAGTCTATGAGAGTTTCAGTAACTCCAAATTCTCGGCACTTAATATGGTCAGTCTTATTAATTTTAGCCATTTTATTGGGTGCTTATTATAGTTTTAATTTGCATTTCCCTAATGACTGTGATGTTGAGCATCTTTTGTGTGTTTAATTACCATTCGTATCTCTTCTTTGATGAAGCATCTGTTAGAATCATGTACCCACTTTTAATTGGATTGTTTGTCTACCTATAATTAAGTTGTGAGATTTCTTTATATATCCTACATAAAAGTCCTTTGTCAGATGAGTGTTTTCAAATATTTTCTCCCATTGTCTCACTTGTCTTTTCAGTTTCCTAAACATTGCATTTCAAAAGCAAAAGTTCTTGATTTTGATGAGGCCCCACTTAACTGATTTTGGAGCTTGTGATTTTTGTAGGGTACTTATAAAATCTTTGCCAAACCCAAAGACACTAATATATTTTCCTATGTTTTAGTTTAGGATTTTAAAAATTTTAGCCATTATTTTTAAGACTATGATTCATTTTGAGTCAAATTTTTATGTGGTGTGAAATTAGGGTGGCAGTTCATTCTTTTGCATAGGGTTATCCAATTGTTCTAGCACCATATGTTACAAAGATTATATTTTCTTCATTGAATTTCCTTAGCATATTTATCAAAAATCACTTGACCAAACCTATTCAGATCTATTCATGGACTCCTGATTCATTGAGCTGTACTTCTAACTTTGTACCAGTACCACACCACCTTGAGTATTATAGCTTTATAATAACTCTCGGATCATACAGTTTGTACTTCTACTTTGTTCTTCTTTTTCAGTGTTATTCTGCTGTGTGTGTGTGTGTGTGTGTGTATTATTCTAAATGTTTTGCATTTTCAAATAAATTTTAGAGTTGTCTATTCTAAGCTGGACAATTTGTACAAAAGCCAACTGGAATTATGATTATATTACATCTATGCATTAATTTAGGGATAAATGACATCTTAATAGTAAGATGTCTGATCCATGAAAACAATACATCTCTCCATTGACTTCGGCTTTTTTTAGCTGCTTTCAACATTTTGTAGTTTTCAGTGTATATGTCTTGTGTAAATTTTGTCAAATTTATCCCTAAGTATTTCGTATTTTTGATGTTATAAATGGCATTGTTTTTATGTTAATTTTAATTTCTGCAAGGGAAAATGACAGTGATTTCATATATATATATAAAAATATATATATATAAAATTAATTCTCTTCATTCTTCATCTAGTTCATCCTTAGCTCAAATTATTGTTGTTTCATCAGCTGAATTCTCACTGTAGGTCTCTATTTTCACTTACTTATTTAAAAAATTGATGTTGTTACTTTCTAAATATGTTGATAACTAAGCCATCAAATGAGTCATTTAATCTATTCTGATTTTGTTTGAATGTTCATTAATACATAAGTTATGATTAATTACATATTTTATGTATAAATGTATTTTGTCAATTGATTGAGTTAATTGATAAACATACCATGCCAGTCCATTTACTTAAGTTAATCATTAGAGTTAGAGGAATAGCAATGTCAGAACTAATATATGTGATAACATGAAACAAATGAAAAGGGGAGAAATAAGTATTTATAAAATCTAATCTACTTCAAAATGATATTTTTAAAACTGTACCTGAGTAAATGGAACTACAGCCTGGAACTGTGACTTCAAATAGAGCTCAGGGTCCAGTCTCTTGACACTCAAACATTTAAAGCATTGGAGAAAATGAGGGCTTCTCCAAGGAGATAAGCCATGACAGGTTTATCGTGACTGAGCTTCTCAATGAACCAAAAGCACATACAACAACTAAATGGATTTCAACATTTTGAATGGAAATCTGTGTTGTTAATGGTTTTACTGCATAATATCCACAAAGATGCCTTGATAGTGAGCAAATGATCAAAATCAATGTCAATATGCAAAATAATTTAAGTCAAAATACACATGACCCAAGCCTTTTAGTAGGTAACAAGTTGTCTTAATCATTTCAAACTATACTTAAAGAAGTTATTCAAAATGCAGAGTGAATAAAACACTTTTTTCTTTCAAAATCTTTTTTTTAAATTAGCTTGTCAAGGCCAAAATGATATATCATTACAGACCTTCAATGTGACTGCTTTTCAAACTCAAAATGTCTATTACAAATTTCAGATTTGCCTGATTAAATTAATATGAGGCTTTTTGTAGAGAAAAAATTTTTAATAAAAGACATATTTTAAAATATAGTCTCTTGCTTCACTCCAGATGCCTTCTATAAAATCAACACATTTCCAACAAAAGTATTCAATTATTATGTTTCCAAGCTCAACCAAAATGAATTTGGATTTTGATATTATAGCTGTGCTTCCAAATTATAGATATATGAACATTTGGCCAGTTTGAAGGCTGGTCCTAGACAAAACATTCATCATAGTCACAGCGGTCCTAAAAATAGGAAAGCAGTGTTATCATCTGCATTGAACCTTTCTCCAACTCAATAATCACCATGGGAATTCTAAGAACTGCATTTCCCCAGGTGTGGGGAAGACAGGAAGTAGCCTGCCCTTGTCCTAATTGGCTTTGACCAAATCAAAGCTATTACTTCTATTGTTTCTACAACAGTGGAGTGCTTTAGGCAGTGACAACTACTCATAAAGCAGACACTCCTATGGGATTTTTGTTGTGGTCGTCAGAAGCTTCCTTACAAAATATACAGATATTATAAGAAAAAGACACACAATACAGAAGTCAAGAAAGAGGTGTTACAAGGGGAAAGTTAAATGGTGAAGAACATCATAACAAATAGGTTAGAAAATATAAGCATGTCTTTCTTAATATAAATTTTACATTTAAAATTGTTTGTAATGATAGCTTGAGAGGGAAAAAATAATATGTAACCTACATGCCTTTTGTTATACAACTTCTCATAGGCAAAGGGTGTTTGCGCCAGGGCCAGGAGTTTTATAGGTTAGTAGATAAAAAGAAAATACTAAGCATTCACAATATTCCAGCCAGAGATAGTACTTGTGCTGGTTAATTTCTGTTTGGATTGCTAGATCCATTCACCATTCTTCTCTGCCCCGCTCTGTACACCGGAAGGCTGATCCCTAAGGACTGCATTACCCAGGCTTTTCATATCATGTGCCCAACCAGGAGCTCAGAACATCAGAGTGTAGGAAAAGAGCTGGTTTAGGATCTGTCACAGCTTCAGCTCTTTCCAGTCTCTGGTAATCATCCCTGCTTTTGGTCCCTTCAAGACTAGGGGTGGTAGCCCTATCCTCTGCTCTTATGATTCCCATAACTCTGCCCACATCTCTATAAATCATCCCTTCTTCAAACTTTCTTCAGCTAAACCTTACGGAGTATGTCAACTGTTACCTGCTAGGACCCTTTTCTTTGGATCACCGCTAATATTCTGTTTTAATCCCATTTAGTCTTTTAAGAGTATACTTCCATTTTGAATAATGTATTATATAGTAAGCCCCTGTATTAGTCAGGGTTCTCTAGAGGGACAGGACTAACAAGATAGGTGTATATATGAAAGGGAGTTTATTAAGGAGTGTTGACTCTCACAATCACAAGGTTAAGTCCCTCAATAGGCTGTCTGCAAGCTGAGGAGAAAGGAGGCCATCTGAGTCCCAAAAACTCAAAAGCAGGGAAGCCAACAATGCAGCCTTCAGTCTGTGGCCAAAGACCCTAGAACCCCTGGCAAACCACTGGTGTAAGTCCAAGAGTCCAAAAGCTGAAGAACTTGGAGTCCGATGTTCAAGGGCAGGAAGTATCCAGCATGGGAGAAAGATGAAGGCCAGAAGACTCAGCAAATCTGTTCTTTCCACCTTCTGCCTGCTTTATTCTAGTCAGGCTGGCAGCTGATTAGACGGTGCCCACCCAGATTGAGGGTGGATCTGCCACTCCCAGTCCACTGACTCAAATGTTAATCTCCTTTGGCAGCACCCTCACAGACATACCCAGGAACAATACTTTGCATCCTTCAATCCAATCAAGTTGACACTCAATATTAACCATCACAGCCCCCATATTATTGAAAACTTTTTACAAATATTATGTGAACCTAATTTACTTAACTGTCTCCTGGACTATGAAAATTTGAAATAACATAAACAATGCTACAAAGAACATTTTTGTGTATAAATTGTTGTTTGAATTTTTTATTCTTTCCATAAGATGAATTTCTAGAATTTAATACTGGATCAAGAGTAAAAACACATTTAAAATTCTTTATATGTACTGCCAAATTGCTTTCCAAATTGTACAGATTCAGTTACTACTGTAAGTGCTCACCATGCTACATCATTGACAGCATTGAGTATTATCATTTTCCATCTTTGCTAATTCCATGAGTGAACAGGCATGTATCTTTTTCATTTGCATTTTTGTGTTGCTTGTAAGAATAAATTTTCTAACACTGGTTAGTATTTTTTCTTTGATTTTTTTTAAATATCTTTCTTTGTTTACGTACTACAATTTGTATGAGCTCTTCATATTTACAAATTTAATTATATTCTTCTTGTGTTATTTTTCTTGCAAATATTTTCCTAACCTATATTTTTTCTTTTAATTTTGTTAATGATTTTACTGCTTTTTAAAGTAATCAAATCTATCAATAATTTGTGTCTTCCTTTTACTAAGCTTGCAAAGTTCATCTTCACTTGAAGGTCAAAAATATATCCACTATATACATTCTGTAGCATTGTTTCAAAACATTTTCTAACTCAGAAAAGTTGCAAGAATAGCTTGAATCACTCATCTATTCTTTACCAAGATGCATTAATTTTTAACATTTTGCCACATTTGCTTTGTCATCTCTCACTCTGTCTCATGTATGTGCATGTAATGTATTTTTCTAAACTATTTGAGAGTAAATTGCTACACCATGACCCTTTGCTCCTTGATAAATGAATGTACATTTTCTAAGACCAAGAATATTTGGTTTACATACTACAGAACAGTTATCAAATTCAGAGAATTTAATGTTGAGATCATATTTTTACCTTATCTGCAGTCTATATTCCAATCTTTTCAAATGTTTTCATAATGTCCCTTATGTCATTTTTACCCCTCAGGTACAGGATCCAGTTGAGATCATGTATTGTATTTAGTTGCCATGTCTCTTTGGTCTCCCTTCATTTGGAACAATTTCTCAGCTTTTCTGTATCTTTCATGGTATTTTAATTTTTGAATAACGCAGTGAGTTATTTCATAGAATATCCTCAATTTGAGTGTATCTGTTTCCTCAAGAGTAGATTCAGGTTACACATCCCCAGTAATGTTTTCATCCTTCTCATGGGATCACATCTAGAAGCACACAATATTCATCTACCCTCATTGGTGATTTTAATTTTGATTTTCCAGTCATGGTATTGTAAGGTCTTTCTTCTGTGTAATTAAGAATTTTTCTTTTGTAATTAGTAACAAGCCATGGGAAGATAAATTGAGACCAAGAAAATATCATCTTCATCATACTTTCCCCATAGATTTAGCATCCATGGGTGACTTGCTCTAACCAGTCTTTACCATATGGTTGCAAAATGCTGATTTTCCAATTCCACTTCTCCCTCTACACTTAGTGGACAGAAGAGTCCTCTAACCTTCCATCATTCACTCACTTATCTATTTTTATCACTATGTATTCGTAGATTTCTTTTTTATTCATTGTTTATTCTATTCTTAAAATTGATTTTAAATCTTTGGTCTGCTTTGTTAACTTTTAGCACAGTTGATTTTATTATGATAAAAAAGCTTTCTTCTTTGAGAATTTGTGCTACTGTAATTTCAAAATATTTTCATAATCATTATTCATTTTATCTTCATTTGAACTGTCTATTGCTACATAACAAACCCTTCCAAAATCTAGTGGCTTAACACAACAACAATTTATTATTTCTCACAATCTCACTCATGCTGCCTCAGTTAACTGTAGGAAGATCCTGGAGGGTCTCACTCACATGCCTGGCTGGTTAGCTGGGTCTCTGTCAGCACAGGCTCTTGCCTAGGCCTCTCTGCATGGTGGTTTCAGGGCTCCACGAGGGCAAGCGTGGAAGCTGCCAGGCTACTTGAGGTCTTGCTTCGAAGTCAAATGTCACATCAATTCATTAGAACAAGTCACCAGGCCAGCCCAGATTCAAGAGGCAAGGAGACGAGTTATTCCTCCTGCCGGGAGGAGCTGCAGAGTACTTGTACCCATCTTTAATTCACCACAGTTCCAACAGTAATCCCAAAAATGAAGACAGCTGGTTATTATCATTTGTCTCTAACAGATGAGGAAACTGAGGTACAGAGAGATACATCAGTATAGTATAAAGCAGTGTCACTTTGAAAATGGACTGCACTCCAGCACCATTAATATGAAAATTCTCAGATCCCACCCCAGGCTTACTAAGTTAGTATAGAGATACTATCTCCATACTATGTTATTACTATAATAATAGAGATGTTACAGAAATAGACACCATAGTATCATTCCATAGTAATACAGATGCCATGCCTAGGAATAGGTACCAGGAATCCATGCATTAATAAACTCTTTAGGTGACTCTTATGCACCCTGGGGTTAGAGAAGCAGTGATACCAGAATGAATGAATTGGAAGTGAGTGAAATCACACTTATGGTCCAGCCTTGCCACCTCCTAGCTGGGTGACCCTAAGTAGATCACGTATCCTTTCAGAAGTTCAGTTTTTCTTATTGGAAAAAAAAAAAAAACTGCCAATAATATCTGCCTTGCCTTCTCTGGCAGCCTGATATGAATATCAAGAGATGTTGCATGGAAAAGCAGGCAGTGTAATAATGATGAATACAGTAATATTGTCTAAGGTTAAAGAATATATTAGTAAGAGAATAAAGACTAAAACAGCTGATTTTTCTGGTCTTAAATCTCTTCAACAGCAAACACTAATTGGGCCAGAAGCTTTTCAGCCTTTTCTAGATCTTCAGAGCTATAGCAAACTGCAATACTAATTACAAAGAGCAGGCAAAGAGTCAAGTGTGACGTGCTTTCAATGAAATAAAGAATCACTTTTCTCTCCTCTCTTCTTCCTCAGTGGCACAGACCACTTCATTCCCTAAACAAGCTCACAGACCATCACAGCAGGGCATGGCCATCTTCCTTTTCATGGGAAAGGATTATTGAGTGGGAAGTGCTCAGGATGAGTGAGTGTTACTGGGGAGTAGGAGGTGGAGTGACAATCCTGGCCTAGATTGTGTTTTTCAAGTTTGATGCATGTCAGTGAAATGGCATCCACAGCCTGCTGAAGCTTTTGGAGAGTCAGAATTTGAGAGCTTGTGGGTGAGAAATTGCAATCTCTCCCTGATTATTCACCTCCTCCAATCTATATGTTTAATTCACCCACTCTCAATCTAATCTTCCCTGCAAGCAATTTTCTAAATTTCAAAAAGCTGGTTGCTGTCTTCTCAACTGTCTCCATCTTCCTCAAACTCAGCTTAATGTAGAAAGGAGGTAGGAAAGCTTAGATAATTCCCTCATCCTACTTAACCATAAACCTAATTTTCCAACCGAGAAAAAAGGTGATGTATCCAGGCATTGAAAAGAAGTACCACCTATAAAAAAGAAGGCAGCATAGATTTCCAGGGTTCAAAGCCTAGCTCCATCCATCCTTTAATGACCTTTGGCACTTACTCTGTTCCTGATTTCCTATTCTTTAAAATGAGAATGATGATTATAACACAGAAGTATTATGAGAACAATGTAAGTTAATACATGTGAAGCCCTTAGAGCAATGTCGGCCATATGAAATGACAAGCAGCATCATAGATTTTTCTATACCGTACTAGATTACCACAGCAACTGCCTATCTGGTCTCCCACCTTTAATCTTTCTTTGCATGTCATCTATCCTCCTATGATGAACCTTTCTCGATCGCTGTTAAGACCTCCTTCCCCTAACGTAAAGAATGTATTACCCACTGCATGCACTACAAACTCCCTTGCTTACCATTTAAGCCATTTACTCTTCTCATCAGTCCCTTTAACTCTATTCGACCACATTACCCCAATATCTCTACAACACAGTTTCTTACCCTCCGTACTATTGAAATTTGGGGCTAGACAATTCTTTGTTGTGGAGGGGTTGTTCTGTACATCTCCTCAGGCATGTTTAGCAGCATCCCTACCTCTACCCACTAGATGCCAGGAGCAACCTTCAACTGTGACAACCAAATAAGTTTCCAGATATTACACAATGTCCTCTAGGAAATAAAATTCTCCCCCTAGCTGAGAATCACTGCTCTACAACGACCCTTCTCTATTGCTATGCTTTCCTTACCATTTCTGAAATGTGCCTGGACCGATCTCATTTAGCTTCCTTTTCTCAAAGAATATGTTACTTTTTTAAATTTGGCATAATATACATAACATAAAATTTACCATTTTAAGTGTACAGCTCAGCGGCATTAAGTACATTCACATTGCTATGAAATCATCACCACCATCTATCTTCAGAACTTTTTCATCTTTCTAAACTGAACTCCTTACTCATTAAACAATAACTCCCATTCCCCCTTCTTCCAGCCCCTAGCAACCACCATGCTACTTTTTGTCTCTATGTATTTGACTACTTTAGGTATCTCTCAGAAATAAGCATCATAGGATAGTTGTCTTTTCATGTCTGCTTTATTTCACCTAGAATAATATCTGCAAGGCTTATGTGTATTAAGAAGGGGTCAAAATTTCATTCTTTTTTTGTTTTTCTGTTATTTATTTATATTTTATTATATTTTAAGTTCTGGGATACATGGGCAGAATGTGCAGGTTTGTTACATAGGTATACACGTTCCATGGTGGTTTGCTGCAACCATCAACCTGTCATCTACATTAAGCATTTCTCCTAATGCTGTCCTTCCACTATCCCCCACACCCCGACAGGCCCCAGTGTGTGATGTTCCTTCTCTGTGTCCATGTGTTCTCATTGTTCAACTCCCACTTATGAGTGAGAACACGTGGTGTTTGGTTTTCTGTTCCCTGTGTTAGTTTGCTGAGAATGATGGTTTCCAGCTTCATCCATGTCCCTGTAAAGGACATGAGCTCATCCTTTTCTACAGTTGCATAATATCTCATGGTGTATATGTGCCATATTTTCTTAATCCAGTATATCATTGATGTGCATTTGGGTTGGTTCCAAGTCTTTGCTATTGGGAACAGTGCTGCAATAAACATAAGTGTGCATGTGTCTTTACAGTAGAATGATTTATAATCCTTTGGGTATATACCCAGTAATGGGATGGCTGGGTCAAATGGTATTTCTGGTTCTAGATCCTTGAAGAATCGCCATATTGTCTTCCACAATGGTTGAACTAATTTATACTCCCACCAACAGTGTAAAAGCGTTTCTCCAGAAATATCTCCACATCCTCTCCAGCATCTGTCGGTTCCTGACTTTTTAATGATCGTCATTTTAACTGGCATGAGATGGTATCTCATTGTGGTTTTGATTTGCATTTCTCTAATGACCAGTGATGATGAGCTTTTTTTAATATGTTTTTTGGCCACGTAAATGTCTTCTTTTGAGAAGTGTCTGTTCATATCCTTCGCCCACTTTTTTCTTGTAAATTTCTTTAAGTTCTTCGTAGATTCTGCATATTAGCCCTTTGTCAGATGGATAGATTGCAAAAATTTTCCCCATTCTGTAGGTTGCCTGTTCACTCTGATGATAGTTTCTTTCGCTGTGCAGAAGCTCTTTAGTTTAATTAAATCCCATTTGTCAATTTTGGCTTTTGTTGCCGTTGCTTTTGGTGTTTTAGTCATGAAGGCTTTGCTCACGCCTATGTCCTGAATGGTATTGCCTAGGTTTTCTTCTAGGGTTTTTATGGTTTTAGGACTTACGTTTAAGTATTTAATCCATCTTGAGTTAACTTTTGTATAAGGTGTAAGGAAGGGGTCCAGTTTCTGTTTTCTGCATATGACTATCCAGTTTTCCCAACACCGTTTATTAAATAGGGAATCCTTTCCTCATTGCTTGTTTTTGTCAGGTTTGTCAAAGATCAGATGGCTGTAGATGTCTGGCATTATTTCTGAGGGCTCTGTTCTGTTGCACTGGTTTATATGTCTGTTTTGGTACCAGTACCATGCTGTTTTGGTTGTAGCCTTGTAGTACAGTTTAAAGTCAGGTAGCGTGATGCCTCCAGCTTTGTTCTTCTGCAAAGTCAATGGTAGCTCGATGGGAATAGCACTGAATCTATAAATTACTTTGGGAAGTATGGCCATTTTCACAATATTGATTCATCCTATCCATGAGCATGCAATGTTTTTCCATCTGTTTGTGTCCTCTCTTATTTCCTTGAGCAGTGGTTTGTAGTTCTCCTTGAAGAGGTCCTTCGCCTCCCTTGTAAGTTGTATTCCTAGGTATTTTATTCTCTTTGTAGCAGTTGTGAGTGGGAGCTCACTCATGATTTGGCTCTCTGTTTGTCTATTATTGATGTGTAGGAATGCTTGTGGTTTTTGCACATCGATTTTGTAACCCGAGATTTTGCTGAAGTTGCTTATCAGCTTAAGGAGATTTTGGGCTGAGATGATGGGATTTTTGAAATATACAATTATGTCATCTGCAAACAGAGACAACTTGACTTCCTCTCTTCCTATTTGGATACCCTTCCTTTCTTTCTTTTGCCTGATTGCCCTGGCCAGAAGTTCTAATACTATGTTGAATAGGAGTGGTGAGAGAGGGCATCCTTGTCTTGTGCTGGTTTTCAAAGGGAATGCTTCCAGCTTTTGCCCATTCAGTGTGATATTGGCTGTGGGTTTGTCCCAAATAGCTCTTATTATTTTGAGATATGTTCCAACAATACCTAGTTTATTGAGAGTTTTTAGCATGAAGAGGTATTGAATTTTATCAAAGGCCTTTTCTGCATCTATTGAGATAATCATGTGGTTATTGTCTTTGGTTCTGTTTATATGATTGATTGTGTTTATTGATTTAAGTATGTTGAACCAGCTTGCATCCCAGGGATGAAGCTGACTTGATGGTGGTAGGTAAGCTTTTTGATGTGCTGCTGGATTCAGTTTGCCAGTATTTTTTTGAGGATTTTCACATAGATGTTCAGCAGAGATATTGGCCTGAAATTTTCTTTTTTTGTTGTTGTGTCTCTGCCAGGTTTTGGTATCAGGATGATGCTCACCTCATAAAATTAGTTAGGGAGGAGGCCCTCTTTTTGTATTGTTTGGAATAGTTTCAGAAGGAATGGTGCCAGCTCCTCTTTGTACCTCTGGTAGAATTTGACTGTGAATCTGTCTGGTCCTGGGCTTTTTTTGGTTGGTAGGCCATTAATTACTGCCTCAATTTCAGAACTTGTTATTGGTCTATTCAGAGATTCGACTTCTTCCTGGTTTAGTCTTGGGAGGGTGTATGTGTCCAGGAATTTATCCATTTCTTCTAGATTTTCTAGTTTATTTGCATAGAGGTGTTTATAGTATTCTCTGATGGTAGTTTGTATTTCTGTGGGATCAGTGGTGATATCCCCTTTATCTTTTTTTATTGTGTCTATTTGATTCTTCTCTCTTTTCTTCTTCATTAGTCTGGCTAGCGGTCTATCTATTTTGTTAATCTTTTCAAAAAACCAGCTCCTGGATTCATGGATTTTTTTGAAGGGATTTTGTTTCTCTATCTCCTTCAGTTCTGCTCTGATCTTAGTTATTTCTTGTCTTCTGCTAGCTTTTGCATTTGTTTGCTCTTGCTTCTCTAGTTCTTCTAATTTTGATGTTAGGGTGTTGATTTTAGATCTTTCCTGCTTTCTCCTGTGGGCATTTATTGCTATAAATTTCCCTCTAAACACTGCTTTAGCTGTGTCCCAGAGATTCTAGTATGTTGTGTCTTTGCTCTTATTGGTTGCAAAGAACTTATTTATTTCTGTCTTAATTTCGTTATTTACCCAGTAGTCATTCAGGAGCAGTTTGTTCAATTTCTATGTAGTTGTGCAGTTTTGAGTGAGTTTCTTAATCCTGAGTTCTAATTTGATTGCACTGTGGTCTAAGAAATTGTTTGTTAAGATTTCCATTCTTTTGCATTTGCTGAGGAGTGTTTTACTTCCAATTATGTGGTCAGTTTTAGAAAAAGTGCAATGTACTGCTGAGAGGAATGTATATTCTCTTGATTTGGGGTGGAGAGTTCTGTAGAAGCGTATTACATCTGCTTGGTCCAGAGCTGAGTTCAAGTCCTGAATATCCTTGTTAATTTTCTGTCTCATTGACCTAATACTGACAGTAGGGTGTTAAAGTCTCACACTATTATTGTGTGGGAGTCTAAGTCTCTACGTAGGTCTCTAAGAACTTGCTCTATGAATCTGGGTGCTCCAGTATTGGGTGCATATATTATGTACAATAGTTAGCTCTTTTTGTTGCATTGTTCCCTTTACCATTATGTAATGCCCTTCTTTGTCTTTATTTTTGTTGGTTTAAAGTCTGTTTCATCAAAGACTAGGATTGCAATTCCTCCTTTTTCTTTTTTTTTTTTTTTTTTTTTTCATTTGCTTGGTAAATATTCCTCCATCCCTTTATTTCTTTTTTTTTTTTTTCTTTTTTTTTTTTCTTTTTTTTTTTTTAATTTATTTATTATTATTATACTTTAAGTTGTAGGGTACATGTGCATAACGTGCAGGTTTGTTACATATGTATACTTGTGCCATGTTGCTGTGCTGCACCCATCAACTCGTCATTTACATCAGGTATAACTCCCAATGCAATCCCTCCCCCCTCCCCCCTCCCCATGATAGGCCCCGGTGTGTGATGTTCCCCTTCCTGAGTCCGAGTGATCTCATTGTTCAGTTCCCACCTATGAGTGAGAACATGCGGTGTTTGGTTTTCTGTTCTTGTGATAGTTTGCTAAGAATGATGGATTCCAGCTGCATCCAAGTCCCTACAAAGGACTCAAACTCATCCTTTTTTATGGCTGCATAGTATTCCATGGTGTATATGTGCCACATTTTCTTAATCCAATCTGTCACTGATGGACATTTGGGTTGATTCCAAGTCTTTGCTATTGTGAATAGTGCTGCAATAAACATACGTGTGCATGTGTCTTTATAGCAGCATAATTTATAATCCTTTGGGTATATACCCAGTAATGGGATGGCTGGGTCATATGGTACATCTAGTTCTAGATCCTTGAGGAATCGCCATACTGTTTTCCATAATGGTTGAACTAGTTTACAATCCCACCAACAGTGTAAAAGTGTTCCTATTTCTCCACATCCTCTCCAGCACCTGTTGTTTCCTGACTTTTTAATGATTGCCATTCTAACTGGTGTGAGATGGTATCTCATACAGCCAACAGACACATGAAAAAATGCATCCCTTTATTTCGAACCTATGTGTATCTTTGCACATGGATGGGTCTCCTGAATACAGCACACTGATGGGTCTTGACTCTTTATCCAATCTGCCAGTCTGTGTCTTTTAATTGGGGCATTTAGTCCATTTACATTTAAGGTTAATATTGTTACGTGTGAATTTGTTCCTGTCATTATAATGCTAGCTGGTTATTTTGCCTGTTAGTTGATGCAGTTTCTTCATAGTGTTGATGGTCTTTATTTGGTATGTTTTTGCAGTAGCTGGTACCAGTTTTTCCTTTCCATATTTAGTGCTTCCTTTGGGAGCTCTTGTAAGGCAGCCCTGGTGGTGACAAAAATCTCTCAGCATTTGCTTGTCTGTAAAGGATTTTATTTATCCTTCACTTACAAAGCTTAGTTTGGCTGGATGTGAAATTCTGGGTTGAAAATTCCTTTTTTTTTAAGAATGTTGAATATTGGCCCCTACTCTCTTCTGGAATGTAGGGTTTCTGCAGAGAGATCTGCTGTTAGTCTGATGGGTTTCCCATTGTAGGTAACCTGACCTTTTTCTCTGGGTGCCCTTAAAATTTTTTCCTTCATTTCAGCCTTGGTGAATCTGATGATTATGTGTCTTGGGGTTGCTTTTCTCAAGAGGTATCTTTGTGGTGTTCTCTATATTTCCTGAATTTGAATGTTGGCCTGTCTTGCTAGGTTGGGGAAGTTCTCCTGGATAACATCCTGAAGAGTGTTTTCCAACTTGGTTCCATTCTCCCCGTCACTTTCAGGTACACCAATCAAACATAGGTTTGGTCTTTTCACATAGTCCCATATTTCTTGGAGGCTCTTTTTGTTCCTTTTCATTCTTTTTTCTCTAATACTGTCTTCACGCTTTATTTCATTAAGTTGATCTTCAATCTCTGATGTCCTTTCTTCTGCTTGATCAATTTGGCTACTGATACTTGTGTATGCTTCACGAAGTTCTCATGCTGTGATCTTCAGTTCCATCAGGTCATGTATGGTCTTCTCTAAACTGGTTACTCTAGTTAGCAATTCCTTTTTTCAAGGTTCTTAGCTTCCTTGAGTTGGGTTAGAACATGCTCCATCAGCTCAGAGGAATTTGTTATTACCCACCTTCTGAAGCCTACTTCTGTCAATTCGTCAAACTCATTTTCCATCCCTTGCTGGAGAGGAGTTGTGATCCGTTGAAGGAGAAGAGGCTTTCTGGTTTTTGGAGTTTTCTGCCTTTTTGCACTGGTTTTTCTTCATCTTTGTGGATTTATCTACTTTTGGTCTTTGATGTTGGTGACCTTCGGATGGGGTTTCTGTGTGGACATCTTGTTTGTTGATGTCAATGCTACTCCTTTCTGTTTGTTAGTTTTCCTTCTATAAGTCAGGCCTCTCTGCTGCAGGCCTGCTGGAGGTCCACTCCACAACCTGTTTGCCTGGGGTATCACCAGTGGAGGCTGCTGAATAGCAAAGGCTGCTGCCTGTTCCTTCCTCTGAAGTTTTGTCTCAGAGGAGCATTTGCCAAATGCCAGCTGGAACTCTGCTGTATGAGGTGTCTGTTGACCCTGGCTTGGAGGTCTCTCCCAGTCAGGAGGCACAGCAGTCAGGGACCCACCTGAGGATGCAATCTGTCCCTTAGCAGAACTCGAGCGCTGTGCTGGGAGATCTGCTGCTGTCTTCAGAGTCACCAGGCAGGAACTTTTAAGTCTGCTGAAGCTGCGTCCACAGCCACCCCTTCCCCCAGGTGCTCTGTGCCAGGCAGATGAAAGTTTTATCTATAAGCCCCTGACTGGGGCTGCTGCCTTTCTTTCAGAGATGCCCTGCCCAGAGAGGAGGAATCTAGAGAGGCAATCTGGCTACAGTGGCTTTGCCAAGCTGCGGTGGGCTCCGCCCAGTTCAAACTTCCAGGTGGTTTGTCTACACAGTGAGTGGAAAACCGCCTACTCAAACCTCAGTAATGGCAGACACCCCTCCCCCAACCAAGCTCAAGTGTCCCAGATTGACTTCAGACTACTGTGCTGGCAGTGAGAATTTCAAGCCAGTGGATCTTAGCTTGCTGGCCTCCATGGGCTTCAGTCCCCTTTCCAGTGCAGTGAACAGATCTGTCTCGCTGGCATCACTGGGCTATGAAAACAAAAACAAAAACAAAAAACTCCTACAGCTAGCTCAGTGTCTGCCCAAATGGCCGCCCAGTTTTGTGCTTGAAATCCAGGGCCCTGGAGGCGTAGGCACTCGAGGGAATCTCCTGGTCTGTGGGTTGCAAAGATCATAGGAAAAGTGTGGTATCTGTGTAATAGCTACATCCCTCATGGCACAGTCCCTTATGGCTTCCCTTGGCTAGGGGAGGGAGTTCCCCAATGCCTTGCAGTTCCTGGGTGAGACGATGCACCACCCTGCTTTGGCCAGCCCTCCATGAGCTGTACCCACTGTCTAACCAGTGCCAATGAGATGAGCCGGGTACCTCAGTTAGAAATGCAGAAGTCACCCACCTTTTGCGTTGATCTCTCTGGGAGCTGCAGACTGGAGCTGTTTCCATTCGGCGATCTTCAATCCAGGATCCCAGTTTCATTCCTTTTTTTTTTTTTTTTTTTTTTTTGAGACAGAGTCTCGTTCTGTCACCCAGGCTGGAGTGCAGTGGCACGATCTCAGCTCATTGCAACCTCCACCTCCTGGGTTCAAGCAATTCTCTGCCTCAGCCTTCTGAGCAGCAGGGATTACAGGTGTCTGCCACCACACCCAGCTAATTTTTGTATTTTTAGTAGAGACGAGGCTTCACCATCTTGGCCAGACTGGTCTTGAACTCCTGTCCTTGTGATACACCTTACTTGGCCTCCCAAAGTGCTGGGATTACAGGCGTGAGCCACTGTGCCTGGCCAATTTCATTCCTTTTTAAGGCTGAATAATATTCCATTGTATGTATAGAGCACGTATTGTTTACAATTCATCTGTCAATGGATATTTGTTTCATTTCCAACTTTGGCTATTGTGATAATGCTGCTATAAACATGAGTGTACGAATATCTGTTTGTGCCTCTGCTTTCAATTCTCTTAGATATATACCCAGAAGTGAAACTGCTAGATCATAAAGTAATTCTGTTTAATTTTTTGCTGAATCATCATACTGTTTTCCACAGCAGCTGCACTATTTAACATTCCCACTAGCAATGCATTGGAATAACTTCAAGTAACTTCATAGCCATTCTCACTGACAGTTTTATTTTCTGTTTTTTAATAATAGCCATCCTAATGGGTATGAAGTTATTTTGATTTGCCTTTCCCTAATGATTAGTGACTTTGAGCATCTTTCTATGTGCATATTGGCCATTTGTATACCTTCTTTAGAGAAATCTCTATTCAACTCTTTGCCTATTTTTTAGTCAAGTTGCTTGGTTTTTTGTTGTTGATTTGTAGGAGTTATTTATGTATTTGGAATATTAATCCCTTATAAGGTATATAATCGGCAAATATTTTCTCCCATGCCATCAATTACCTCTTCACTCTGTTGATAGGGTCTTTTGATGCACAGATGTTCAAAGTATATTGTTTTAATTTAAAAAACTAAATTAAAATTAAAATTAGATTTTAAATTAAAAACAGAAAGTCCTTGAAAGAGCTGTCCGGCCAGGTGTGGCGGCTTATACCTGTAATCCTAGAACTTCGGTGGGGCCAACGCAGGACGATTGCTTGAGCACAGGAGTTTGAGATCAGTTTGGGAAAAATAGTAAGACCCCATCTCTACAAAAAAAAAAGCCAAAAAAAATTACCCAGGTGTGCTGGCGCATGCATCTAGTCCTAGCTACATGGGAGACATAGGGGGGAAGATGAAATAAGCCCAGGAATTTGACGTTCCAGTAAGCTATCATCACACTGCTGCACTCCAGCCTGGTGACAGAGCAAGGTGCTATCTCTAAAAATACAGAAAGAGCTGTCCTCAAACAAACACAAACCTTCAATGTGTAATTTAGTACTACCTTCATAAAGCATGTGTTGATTTTCTGTCACTGCTGTAATAAATTACCACAAATTTAGTGGCTTAAAACACTACAAACTTATGATCTTACAGTTCTGTAGGTCAGAGTTCTGAAATGCGTCCTTCAGGGTTAAAATTAAGGTGTCAGTGAGGCTGCATTTCTTCTGGAGGGTCTAGAGGAGAATATGTTTTCTTGCCTATTCCAGCTCCTAGAAACTAGCCATATTTCTTGGCTCATGGCCCCTTCTTCCATCTTCAAAGCCAGCAACTTTGCATTGCTCTCTGACCATTCTTCCACAGCCACACCTCCCTATGACTCTCACCTCAGAGGAAAGGTTCTTTTAAGAACTCATTTGATGAAGTTGGGGTTACTCAAATAGTCCAGGATGATCTCCCCATCTCCAGGTCCTCAACCTTTCTCACATCTGCAAAGTTCCTTTTGCCATATAAAGCAACATATTCACAGGTTCCAGAGATTCAAATGTGGATATCTTGGAGACTCCCTTTTTCTTTCTGTCACTAAGAGTAAAAAAAATATGAAGCATAAGTAAACCTGGAATTGGTGTTGTTATATGACTTTCTGAACACATTTTCTCTCTCTCATCTCAACTGAGCAGCATGGTAACTCTGCATCCTCTGGACTTGTGGATGCTAAGTGAATTTCTATAGACTCTCATGACCATCTGCTTTACTGACCAAGATATTTTATGAATTCACACTCTCTTTTCTGGTTTAGAATAATCAATATCAGAAACAGATGGGGTGAAATCTTCCGAATTTTTTCATAACTAAAGTTATCATAACTAAAGTTTGTCATAAGTGAAACAAAAGAACTTAGAAAAATCTAGAAAACTTGAAATGCTACCTCCAGATTAAGTTTTAGTATATACACTATAAATATATCAAGTATTCATAGAAAGTATGCTAATTACCTATATAAGTATGTAATAGATGTTCAACCAAAAGTAGACAGTGGGATTCTCCTTTAAGTATTAATACTGCAGAGATACCTGGCACTAGACAATGTAGACAGAACCATCATATGTAATTATGTAGGTTGTTTTCTGCACAAAATGCCTAAAATCCCTCTTCTGTTTCATCCCTAATCCATGCCCTCAGGACCATAGAGAAGACGACGTATTAGTCCGTTTTCATGCTGCTGATAAAGACATACCTGAGACTGGGCAATTAAAGAAAAAGAGGTTTAATTGGACTTGCAGTTCCACATGGCTGAGGAATCCTCACAATCGTGGCAGAAAGCAAGGAGGAGCAAGTCATGTCTTACATGGATGGCAGCAGGCAAAGAGAGAGCTTGTGCAGGGAAACTCCCCCTAATAATACCATCAGATCTTGAGAGACTTAATTGCTATCATGAGAACAGCATGGGAAAGACCTGCCCCCATGATACAGTGACCTCCCACTGGGTCCCTCCCACAACACATGAGAATTCTAGGAGCTACAAGATGAGATTTGGGTGGGGCACAGAGTCAAACCATATCAGATGGAGAACCATTTTCCTGGTTTTCACAAAGCTTTCATATAAGCTATTGGTGGCCTGACTTGGAGGACATTAGGTAAGAAGGAATAAACACCCTTAGCAGCTCCTTACTGGGACACACAGTTAACCATCTTCAGGACCCTAAGAGAGGCTCAACATACACCTTCCAAAGTATTCTAGTTCATGGCCAGAAGAGTATGGAGTAGCCAACAGTGATATATAACTCCTATCCCTAGATACATAGCTGAAATATTCTGTGCAGAGTCAAGCTCACAGTCTCCATATGTAGACATCAGTCTTTCATGGCCTACACCTTAGCTTCTATCATCCCATTCTATATCCATTTTGGCCAGGTCTACCATGAACTGTTCATTTAAATTCAATGGTCCGTTTACAAATTAATACAGATAGAGCACCAAATATAGCTGCTTTCTGAGAGGAAACAGCAGCTTATCTAAAATCAGCCCCAAAAGTGACAAGGGGATCCACCAAAGTAAACCCTACTTACATAAAGCCAATCATTTTTAAGCTTCTCATTTTATCAAAATATATTTGACTAATCTCAATGTCAGTCAGTTTAGAACTATAGGCTAGCCACTAAGTCTGGGGACATAGGTTAAGAAATGACTGATTAATAGCAAAATATATATAAAATAATATTATTGTGTTTCCAGACTTTATTGTTACCCTGTACACAAGCAGAGAGGTAGTGAGGTGGGGTGGGAGAGGAGACAGAGAGTTAGAGAGAGAGAAAGATGCATTAGAAACCACCCAGCATAACCTCATATACAAAGATAAAATTCATCATCATCAAAAGAATTCTGTGAGATGCTTTTTGTTAAGAGCCTACAATTTGCTTTTTCCCATGCAAAAATGCACTATTCAAACACTGACAAACAATATCTAAGAATCCCTAGTGGAGATAATGCTATACTACTGGCTTGTCATTCATTTTAAGGACTTTTTATTGTAGACTAGGAAAGAGCTGATAGAAATGATATGGTTCTGTAGAAATAAATATTTTAGTAAAATCACACACATTTCTACAGATCCATACACTGAATGTCTGTTTCTTTTAGAAAATCAAATACAAATCAATGTTGTTGGAAAGAAATGTATCGGAATTCCTTTTCAAAATCTTTCTTTTCCTTTTGTATACATCTTAGAAGAAATGAAATGCAATCCTTTACAGAGGCAGTGAAGTGAGAGCCTGTCTAATGAGTCTAGGATTTTGAGTAAGACTACACTGTAGCACAATATTCATGATGAACAAATAAAGATGCAGTTTGCAGTCTGCCTGGTTGAGATTTCCAGGCTCATGTGCAGCCTCTCCCCGATGTGTGTGGTCATATCTCTAAGCACAGCAGATTTCCTACCATGTCCTGAGTTTTCTGACCTTCAGTCCTTTGGAGAGACTCTTCCCACTGTCTGTAATCCCCTTTCCCCCTTATCAACCTGACAAACTCCCATTTATCAATTAAGGCCCAGCTGACATGCCACTTCTTATTGGTTTCCCTGACCTTTTTTCCACCTTTTCCCCTACTGTGACTGCAGAATTATTAACTTAGCGTTTGTGTTTCCAAGCACTTATATTACGTGTGCTTCTATTACAGCAACTATCACAACGCATTCTTACTTGTGAACATGTACATATGCCATCCACCTCTAGGCCGCCTAGCTTTTTCAGGAAACTTTATTCCTCATTTTTCCAGTACCCAGAAGCCAGCACATTACATGACATAGTTTGGTGAATAGAATTGAATAGAGGAAATGTATAATAAATGAACTTTCTTTTCCCTGAGATGATATCTGTCCCAGAGAATATAGAGATATCTTTACAAGACCAATAATGAGCTTAATGGTACTTAATATCAATTATGTTCAATCTTCAATTTCAGAAATAGCTTCAGTTAGGGTTTTTTTTTTAACCAATAGCAGTTAAACGAAGATATTAAAGGAAATCTTATTGCAGCAATTGCTCAAGTTGAAACAGGTTTGAGAACAAATCCAATTTAAATACATGCCATTTACTTCTATTTACCTATAGGATGTTTAAAATGGAACACTTTGAGGCAGAATTATAAAAGTCTCCATCTTCAATTGTGAGTTGTGATGAAGTCTTTTTTACAGCTTTTCAAACATTATACTGTGGTTGGTTATTCAAAAGTTCAAATTATCACAAATTGTTCCACAGTCATAGATTCCTAACTATAACACTTATTTAAATGAACCTATCCTCTATGGAAAGCCCTGATTCCAAAGGATTAGCTGTTGACTTCCATAAAATAGCACAGATTAGGACAATTTTCCTAGGCCCTCTCTGTACAATTTCATGCTCTCGTAATGATGGCCAGCAACTCAGGGCACCAGTTAATGAAAAGAGGTGTATCTCCTCCAATTGGGGTTTTTTAAACACCTGTGGCTGCAAAGATTTTTAAAATTTTAATACCCAGCTAGTGACATTATGGAGAAATTAGCATTCTCATAACATTTTGATGAGTTTTGGTAGATCACAGGAATAAAACTAGTTTGGAGAGCCACACCAAGAATATATATCAAGGACTTTTTTAATGTTCAGATGCTTTCTACTGAATTGTATCCCTAAAACTCTCCCATAAAGATCTCAATGATGCCAGATGCAGTGGTTCATGCCTGTAATCCCAGTATTTTGGAAGGATGAGGCAAGAGGATTGCTTGAGGCCGGGAGTGTGAGACCAGCCTGGTCAACATAATGAGACCTCGTCTCTACCAAAAACAAACAAAAAAAAATTTAATTACCCAAGCATGATGGCACGCACCTGTAGTCCCAGCTACTCAGGAGGCTGATGTGAGAAGATCACTTGAGTTCAGGAATTTGAGGCTACAGTGAGCAATGATCACACCACTGCACTCCAGCCTGGGTAACAGATTGAGAAGTTATCTATAATCAGAGACAAATAATAAATAAAAGGATCTCAATGGTGATGTTTCTAGGTGCTCTCTGAGTCCTTGCTGTGTTTAACACTTATTTCTTTGTGCCATTTGTTTTCTGAGAGCAAGTTCATCTTCTATTTACCCAAAAGATCTCAAAGCAGTGCCTATTATTTATGAGGTTGTCATGGCTGCTTTTCTACTGGAGTCAGTTTTTCTCTCACTTGAGTGGTTATGCAAGAATATTAGTCATTATTTGAATATCTTGGTCATATTTTCTTGCATTTATAGTATAACATATTCTGCTTTGGATCATTTGTAGCAGCAAACACAAAACCGGGTTTGATTTCAGAACAAATCCAATTGAGTTGTTCAGCTGATGGCATCTGGGGGAAAAGAAAAAAACTAGACTTGAAAACTGTCCCTCTGTTTTTAAGTTGTATAATCCCTTATCAAAGGAAATCTTAGATGTACGTGAAAACAAATATTTGTCTTAAAAAGCAGAGCATCTGTGATGGGAGAAGAAGTCAAGAGGCACCAGATACCATGATGATCCCACCTCATTCCCTCGCCTGCTGCTTGACCTCCTCTGAACACAGTATGAAAAACACTGTCCTATTGTCTGTAAGTTCTTTTTTTGTTTTTGTTTTTGTGACAGAGTCTCACTCTGTTGCCCAGGCTGGAGTGCAGTGGCACGATCTTGGCTCACTGTAACCTCCACCTCCCAGGTTCAAGCAATTCTCCTGCTTGAATGTCTGTAAGTTCAAGCAATTCTCCTGCCTCATGTCTGTAAGTTCTTGATTGAGAATTGAAGCATTCCAGTTTTGGTTCTCTGTATTTGAGTATAGAGAACTTTCATCTCAAACAGCACTTCTTGTATAGAGACCAAGAGGAATGCATAAATGGACACATTCAAAGATGTATTGCTTTTATTTTCCATTATTTGAGTTCTTAAACAAAATGCTATTTTCCCTGATGAGTAGTTTCACTCTCTCCAGCAGTATGGGTCTTCTGAAATGCTTGCTCCCCTTTCCACGTTATGAAAAGAAAAGAACAGAGCAGGGCAAAGATTTCTGTGGTCAGAAGACCGGCATGGCAGTCCTGGTTTTGCTTTTATCACCAGGTGACCTTTACTGAACATTCACCTCCTGGTGTGTTAAATGAAACTAGCAATATTTACCTCACAGAGTTGACATTTGTATCTGATTAAATGAAATAACATAGAAAGGGCTACATAGAAGTCCATTTCTGCTGTCCACAGTGATCTTAGAGTTGGCTTTTGCTGCAGATATAAAAGATGCAAGACAATCCCTAACAGCCATTGTTTTTACCACCATGGACTGATTCTCTTTCTTTCTTTTTTTTTTCTTCTTTTTTGAGATGGAGTCTCGCTGTGTCACACAGGCTGGAGTGCAGTGGCGTGATCTCAGCTCACTGCAGCCTCTGCCTCCCAGGTTCCAGCAATTCTTCGCCTCAGCCTCCTGAGTAGCTTGAATTACAGGTGCCCGCCACCACGCCCGGCTAACTCTCTTTCTTTTAAAAGACAAAATACCTAGCATTGTCCCTTCCTAATTTTCTGGATGAGGCAAGGGGTTGGCTTTCCTAAGAGCCCAGAGCTTGTCCAGGACCTCTAAAACTGTTTACCAAATGCACCCCGCCATGTGCCTGAAGTCAAATTGTGAAGTGGCATTGGTCGCTCAAGTGTCCCATCATCCTTAGGACATTTATCCAACTTCAAATAGCCACCTCCTTTTCCCAACACATACACACAGGAAAGCTTACCTATGTTTCATCTCATCTCCTCAGGAGCCCTCTTAGCACAGCTGGCAGGGCGTGAGTCTCATAATCTGAAGGTCCTGATCTCATCTCCTCAGGGTACCCTTAAGTTGTCTAAATTAATGAAGAACCTGTGGGTTAAAAAGTGGTTCACGTATACATTTCACTACTGACCTCTTATCATTCCTATCTTCAGATCAACCTTCCTCATCGTTATCCTTATCTACTCAAAAGCCTTCCATTTCCTCCTGTTTTAATTCTAATTATATTGCCCTTGAGATCCTGGCACAATCCTAATCATTCAGTTATTTTCCACTGCTCCTGTTGGGTTCCTGCCATTCAAGTCTTCAACTACCAATGTGACAAGGTCCTGGGATGATCTCTCTGCTTCTATCCACTCCCTAAAATCATTCCCTCCCTCAAGGCCTGATCCTCAGACTCTGAAACCTTCCTCCTACTCCAGGCCTGCCAGACCTCTCCTCCCCCAACTTTCTACAACTCTTGGAAATGAGAACACATAGTTTAGTTATTAATTAACTACTGCCTTATCTTTATTGTTTTGTTTTAGTGTCTCTTATCTGCCTTCTTTCTCCATTTACATTTTAAACCCTTTAAGACAGGAGTAATCCATGTTTGTGTCTCTCATCCTTCCTAGCACATGGTAGAAAATGTTGGTGTTGTGTGTGGCTTACCTTGCCTGGTATTTCATTGTAAAGGTCATGGTAACCACACCAGTGGAGGAAATTGCAAGCCAGGAAGAATGCTTGGGGGAAAGATGAGTTGGCCCTCAGCATTCTCCATGCATGCTATGTTCCCTTCTTTCCACATAGAGATCAGACCTGGACACAAGTTCACATTTTTTGGCTCTAAGAATCACTATGAATTAACTCACTGCTACGTCTCACTGGAAGTTCCCTGGAAGAGGTAAGATTAGCTTGATTGATATACAATAGAGACTCAGCTATCTAGAATACATGGGTAACAAATGAGACTGCATAGTTACATTTCCAGGTAAACAACAATTTACTCCTAAATTTAAAGCATCATCATCTTTTGTGTTTTAACCATTTGAGGAAATGTGTGCTACATTCTAAAATGTGCAATATATTTCCCTGTTTTCTTAAACAGGCTAACCTCAGTTTGATTTAATAACAGAACAAAAGCTCTCAAATTTTTCTAGACAACCTCTCCTACCAGCAGAAAATGGTAAACATCTGTCTCCAAGAGAATAGTCACAAAATGCCCCACTTTTATCTTAAAATATCATCTAAATTTTGTATTTAATACTAGATCTTTGTTTGTTGAAGAGTGAAGTCAATAATTTAAATCAATGGTTCCTTAATATTGGTTCAAAGTGAAACTTTGCCACATGACCTCTTTTAGGAGGTTTACATCCCTCCTATTTAGTTAGTATTTTTAAAAGCCTTCCTTTATCAAATGATGTTAACAGATGCCCTTAATTGGAAAAAAAAAAAAAAAAAAAAGAGTTCCTCCCCTTTTAGTTTACTAGTATTTAAAATAAAGAAAAAACCAGGACCTGCTATTCCAGTTTATAATAAAGCTGGGAAAAAAAGACATTTCAGAAAGGTGTTCACATGAGTCCCACATTTTCTATACCCCTAGCATGCTGCCTTATGTCCCAAGAGTATGCATCTTTATGAACCTGAGCTTTGGGGTTTGCTCTCAGGACCTCCAGAAGTAGGTGGGTTCCCGGCTCTACACTGAAAATCCCAAACCGTGATACTTGGCAGGTTTTCCCACTGGCCATCAAGTCATAGGCTGTCTGTATTTCCTTTCGTGTGCATGCTGGAACAGACTTTATCTCACTTTTACATTTTTATGATGAGGAAATCAGCCTAGCTGATTATAATACGTTATCAGCCTAGCTGATTACGTTATATTGAACGTAAGTGTTAGAATAAGTATACCTGAGTGTCTGAAGAATTCTCCTAGGAATAAATACAACAGCTAGTGTGCGAACATCATATCTATTTGGGCCGCTCGTTATAGCTATAGTCCTCTCTTCTGTATTCTTGGCTACACTACAGATTAGTAAGGTTCCTGGCAGCTAAATTTTGACTCGATGAATTATTACTGAACTTAAGCAATAGTATAAACAACAAATTTCCCACTTGAATTAAGAAATACTACTTAATAGGAAAAGGCTCTGAAAAAATAATCAGCCCCAAAACTCAGTGGCATGCAACAATAAACATCTAGTCCAATGCTCATAGATCTGCAACTCAGCTAGGATTCAACTCATCTAAGCTAGGCTTAGTAGGCAACTTTGCTTCAGACTGAGGGTCTGACTGGGCATGACTCTGCTGCAGACTGGGCTCAGGTCTGTTCCATGTGTGTTCATTCTGAGATCCAGGCGGAAAGGGTAACAGGTACCTGGAGAAGCTCTTCTCATGGTGATGTCCACTACTTAAGCACATTTCTTAATGTGCAAGCCCATCTACTTAAGCACATTTCAGGCCTCCACTAAGGCATGTCTGCTAACATCCCATTGGCCAAAGCAAGTCACATGCCAAAACCCCAAAGTCAAAGGATAGGAAAGTATTCTTCACCCACCATGAGGCCATGGCAAAGGTATGGATGTATAATCTCCCTACAGGAGAGTGAAGAATAGTGAGAAATTCAATCTATCACAGGCTGGATAACTTCTGACTATAGCCACTAATCATAACGGACTTTCTAGAAAAAAGAAGAAACAAGTTTTAAGGCAATTTCTGAAAGTGGAAGGGAGATACCTATTGGATATAAAGTGAAAGCTTTCAATTATGATTTGTTGAATAAAAGACATTATGAAAGAAACAGAAAGTCATGCTTCCTAATGTGGCAGTTGCATTAGGATGCGTGTAAAACTGAGTTTGCTATAGGCTGGTTTTATAAGTGATAATTGATTGCAAATTATATTGACAGTTATTGAACATAATTATTCACCACAGGAACCATCCTTAATCAATTAGTCAGGGCACAATTCAACTTCTTGCATGTGGGAACAACCAATTTTTTTTTTTTTTGCTTTTTTTTCTTTACCTACTTTGTTTGCTGTTGTTGAAACATTTTAACAAATTAATTAGATGCTAATTCTTAGCAATAAATGAAACCCTTAAGGTGCTCAAATTGTAAACCCCACAATAAAACCTGTTTATTCTCAAAGATGTGCCTCAGATTCTGAATGAACACAGATCTCTTCCAGGGGTTGCATTCAAGGGATGGGTCCAAGGTTCTCATTGCCATCAGCCAGGAGAGATATCCCCAAGGACATACTATAGGTCTATCTGTTTTATTCCAATTTTAATCAAATACTTAAATAAACACACTGAAACCAGGCTTTCTGAGTTTTCAGCTGGCTCCAAGATAGAAAGGATGGGTAGCATATTAGACACAGACTTAAACTTCTGAACAGGCAGAATGATACACAGACGCTTACAAGATAAAACTCAATAGGGAGAAAAGTAATGCCATGTTTTCAGTAGTGTTGCAAAGTCAAAGCCTCCAAACAGGATGGAGGAGATAAAAAGAGAGCCACTCACATTAAAAAAAAAAATCTAGCTGTTTCAGTTAACATCAAATAATAGAAATCAGCAGGGAAATGTAACTTCAAAAGCACTGTTGAATACGTGGGCTAAATGCATATCAATAGCGCCCAAAATAAGAAATGTAATAGTCTCATTGTCTTCTGACCTGGTCAGACTCCAGGGAGAGTATCAGATTTAGTTACCAGTGTTATTGTTTACAAAGGAAATGAAAATACAGAACTGGATATACAGGGGGCTGAGATTAGGGTAGAGAAGAGTTTCAACACCAGATTAGATGAAGAATGATGGGAGAAAAAGAAGACACACTGCATGAGCAAGGGAGAAGTCAGGAGAGACACGAGAGGTGTCTCTAAATAGTTATAGCATTGGTCTGACGGAGAGGGATGAAATTAGATTCTGAGCGGCAATCTCGAAAATCTGAGAAAGTCTTCATGGACAAAACCTTCAGGAAGGCAGCTTTCAGCTCAATATGAATCTTAGACGTCTCCTACCAATCTCTTTGTCTCATGGAAGTGGCCCTCTTTTATAAGCACCCTGTGACCTAAGGCCCATGTCAGCCCCACAAGTCTCAAGATTCTGTACAGGAAGAACAGATGTGTCAAATTTGTTATTACACTGAATTTTTAAAGTTCTTTCCTCTATTGAGAAATCAAGTACATCTTTGCAAAATAAAAATAGAATTTTATTATAGCAGTACAAACATTTTATGCTATTCTTTATAGTTTCAAAACTATGAATATCCAATCAAACTTCATAATTGCTTTCATAAATGCCTAATTAAACTATAAATATTATTAAATATATCCATGTACAATAAGAAATGGAAACATCTGGATGAAAAATGAAAATTTAGACAAGCAGCTGGATATTTTACCTACACAATGCTAGACACCAAGATATTCAGAAACATCAAATGGCTGATAGAATTTTGGCATTTCATCTGGATATTCAACTCTATCTTCAGCTTTATTTCAAATTACTTCTTAGAGTCTCAGCTTCTCTATTTTTTAATGGGAATATTTTATACACTCCTCCTACTGAATAGCATTATCCAGTCACAGATAAAACACTGTTTCTCTTCCTCTGCCAGCTCCCCCTACTCTGATCCCACCCCCCCCCTTCACTTTACTATTCTACAGGAATACCAGAAATGCAGGAAGAATCAAGACAGGGGCTTTGGGGATCCTCCCCTCTTGCAGCCTCCTCTTACAGGCCATGTTGACTGACAGAAAGTCCAACATGACTCTCCAATCTGGCTTTGGATGTTCCTCAACCCCTCACCACGTTGGCCCTCACTCTGTGTTTCCATCTTAAATACCAGTGATTCATTTCCAATTCCATATCCTCTCTCACCTCAGTTTCCAAGGCACCATCTCCTTTGATATGCCTGATGGCCCATGCCTTCATGATGCCCACAGTCAAAACAATATGATGAAAATAGTAATTCCAACTTAATGAGCACTACATTACATTCAAACATTGCTGTAAGTGGTCGACATGAATTAACTCATTTAATCTTCACAACTCTCCTACAAGCAGGTACTGTTAACATGCCCGTTTTGCATACATGGAAATTGAGGCAAGGTATTTGATAACTTACCCAAATTCTCATAGCAGCCCAGACCTCCAGTACAAATTCTGGTTTTCTCACTTTGGAGCTTCTCTCTTAGCCACTATATTATACTGCCTATCCGGTCAGTCTACTCTAATTTGTAAACTTTTTGCCAAAATTAAAGTGTTCTCAAACTCAAAGAATATGGTTGTAATGGAATATTCCCATGTTTCAAGCAGTATCTGAAACTCTATCTCTTTCTAGAAGCCTACATGTATTTGGTACACGAAAGATGACATTTTTTTCCTAAGAAATTCCAACAACTGCCTTCCAAGGATAAAAATACTTGTCCCTTATTTGTTCTCCTTGCTTTCAGAACAATAAAAATGCAGCGGGTAATCTTGTACCATTTAAAAATTTTACTTGTTTTATTCACATGGTTAATTCGCATGAATAAAATATCTCAGTTAGTCAGTCATTCATTTAACAAGTATTTACCAAACTGTTCTGGGCACTGAGAGGACAAAAATCTCTACCCTCACGGAGCTGGCATTCTGGTAGGGAAGACATAATAAGCAAGATAAATATATAAATGATACAGTATGTTAAGTGATGACACATGCGAATGAGAATATAAAGCAAAGAAAGAAGAGATGCAATGCCAGAGAGGGACTGAAATTTTAGATGCCAAATCCAGGGACAGCATCGCAGAGAACATGACTTTTGAGTGAGACCTGTAGGAGGGAGGGCCTGGCCATGAAGCTGTGGAGGAGAGGAGCATTCAAGGCAGAAGGGACAGCCTGCGTTTGGAATGGGCCTGGCACATTCCACAAACACCAGGAAGTCAGTGTGGGCAGAAAAGAGAAAATGAGGCAGGGTGGGGATGGAGATGAAGGCGAGAAGGATGGAAACAGAAAATAAAACATAAAGGCTAGGGAGAAAATAGGGAGGGGGATCTAGAACATGAAGAATGTTTTAGGCCATTCTAAAGAGTTTGGCTTTCAAGAGAGGGCTGGGAAGCTACTGGAGGGTTTTGAGTCTGGGAGTGGCAAGATCTGACTTACGCTTGAACAGGATCCTCTGACCAATGTTGAAAACAGACAGCAGCAGAGCAGGAGATGGAGAAAAGGGGCCAGGGGAGGAGGTCAGCACAATGATTCAGGTGAAAGATGGGGGTAACCTGGGCTAGGTGGTAGCAATAGGGGAGATAAGAATTGATAGAATCCTATTTTGAAGATAGAACTGATAGAATTTGCTGACAGATGTGGGATATGGAAGAAAAAGTGGAGTCAAGAAAGACAATGAGATTTTTGGTCTGAACAAATAGAAGAGGGTTGATTAAAAACTCCTTGGAGAGAGAATCAGCCACATGTGTTCGCTTAATACATAATGAATATAAATTTTAAAATAGTGAAATGAATTGAAATTCCTCCAGAAACTGTTAAGTATGTGTAAAGTAAAAGTAGAATAATATGAAGTTGTGTTATTAAAATATAGGATTCTTCTCCATTTAAATATGACATTGAGGGTCCTGTGTACCCAGTAAATAAAAAGAAAGGCTTAATCTTTTCCACAGTGCTGTTCAGATAGCAGATACTGAACACAGCATTAAATATTTGCCAGAAAATCTGATAGTCAGATTTTGATATTTATTAAAGACTTTCCATATTGAGTTTAATTAAGGATTTGATTATGAATTCTACCTTGAAGGCATGATTACTACTTATCTCTTCACTCTTGGGCCAAAGAGAATTACAGATGCTGAATCTCTCTCCATTGCATCCATGAAATAGTCATTAGTTTGAAAAGACATCTCTTTTCTCAGTGCTGAAAACTGCCTAGAGAAATTTAACTCATTCAGCTTTTATGGTACTCTCGTAAGGAATACTGGATGTCTTTTTAATACCAGAGCCAAGAAAATAAATGAATCATCCCAACTAATTTCCTGATAAATACACAATTGTCTTTTATTCCCCTTTCATTATCACATATTAGTTTTTTATTCCTGTTAATACTGTGAAATATGGCAGGGAAATAATGCTACTTTTTAGAGAGTATGTATAAAATTCACCACTCTCTTTCATTACATAACTTGGCATCTTCTGTTCCTAGCTTTCCCATTTCCAACGTGTCAATGGAAAAACCTCACCATGGATGGAGAGACTCACTCTTTAAGGAACCTTATTATTAGCTAAATATCTTGGTATCATAAAAAACTGAAGGGTTATAGCAGCCCATTTTAGCTCTTGGAAACTTTTGAAATGCACTATTAAATGTCTGAAGAGTCATATGGCTATTCAGCAAAGAAGGAACTTCTGGGACATAGGTGGTGTCCCTTCCCTAATGGGATCCAGTAAAAAGGCTAGAATATCATAAACTGGCAACCAATGGCAGACAATCTCTCAAAAAGTAAAGGTTCACTGCCAGAAGATAAAGTATGCATCCCCATCACTCAGATTGCCAACTATTTCTCGGGGTTTGATTCCCCGGCCTGGGACTCTGCCTTTGATTCCCCAGTCTGGGACTCTGCCTGAGGAGGTGGCATGGGGTGGGGTCCCTTCTCAGTGACCTAGGGCTCTGGTTTTCTTTCTAGCTCCCCACTCCCTCTTCCCCAGCCCAAAGAAAGCCTTTATTTTCCCCCTTTGTCATGGGAGTATGGGTGAGTGGGGAAGCACAGAGTCTGGCTTCATAAATGTCTTTCATATCCATCATTTATACAGTGGTTTGGTTGTGAGTTAATTTGGCTTCCATGTGGCCTCCCCAGCTGTAATTTATCTCTATTCCTTCTCTAGCAAATCAAGCAACTGTACAACTTCTCACTTGATTCATCCATCACCAGTGTCAAAATATAACATAAAAGTTTTTCTTTCTAGTTAAAATATAAAAATATGAAAGGAAGTCTATTTTCTCCGATCTTTCTCTAACATGATTCTTGATCCTGTCAGAATCTTCAGGTTCTCTCTTCTCTTCTCTATACTTGTCCATGGGTTAAGTGTCATTTATTAGTGATATATCCCCTTGGTTTTAGAAAATGTCATGACTGTAACCATAGGTAACCTGTTTCTCCAGAACTATAGCCTAGTTTTAATCTTCACTCCTTTCTCAGTAATCCTGCTGGGAGCTATCACATATTCAGATAGCTTTTGCAATCTCTACATTGCAGTTGGTTTCTATAACATTCCTTTCAAAAAGACAGCCTCATCATAATACTGAAAATAACTATGTTTTCAGATGTTTCTCTAATTGTCTTACACATAATAATAAATATAATTATAAAAAGAAGAAACTGCAGTGTATCCATTTTGGGTATTAAAATTAGTTGAATCACTTTTCCTGCTAATATTCTTCTATGAGAATTACATTCAGAACTTACAAACTGCAAATGTTTATTTTTATTGAAGAAAGGTAGCTTGCTAAACTTATTGAATATCAGGAATAAATATGAATTTGTGAGAGAGAGAACTGATTTAGTGCCAATCATGTATCATTGTTTCAAAGATCAACTAGAGAGCTTTATCCAAAACAAATTTACATAAAGTAAAAACTTCTTCTCTCTCTCTCTCTTTGTAGCTCATAGACAAATATTTAAACATAAATATGCAAACCAAGGGATCCACCTTCTTCTGGGTAAAAATGGATGCTGAAAAAGTATTGAGAATAAGAGATATCCTATGTTAGGTGCCAAATGTTTGGGAGCAACATTAAAAAGTGTAGATTACAAGAGTTTTAAAGAAGAGATCATTCTGGGCTAAGATTATCCACAAATTTTTCAAGAAGGAGGCAGAATTTGAGGTGGGTCTTTAGGACAGGTAAGATTTAGATAACTGTAGAGGAACTGGGAGGCATTTTTCAATGGGAAGAGTGACATTAGCATAGTGAGCATACTGAGATGGTTGTGAAAAATAAAAGGCAAATTCATCTAGTTAGAATTGATAACATAAGCAATCACGAAAGATCATACTAGAAGACAGATTGAGAGCAGACCTGGAGGACCTTAGATGGCCAAAAAATGTGAACTTTCAAGGATACTACCCAGAAAGTGAAAAGAAAACCCACAGAATAGAAGAAAATATTTGCAAATCATATATCTGATAAGGATCTGATATCAAGAATATATAGAGAACACTAAAAAAATCAGTAATAAGGGAAATAGCCCAATTAAATTGGGAGGAAGAAGTATTTGAATAGACATTTCCCCAAATAATAAATACAAAGGACCAATAGGCACATGAAAAGATGTGCAGTATCATTAGTTACCAGGGAAATGCAAAACAAAGCCACAATGAAACTTTACACCTACTAGGATGGCTATGATGAAAAAGGCAGATAATAACAAGTGTCGGCAAAGATGTGGAGAAATCAGAACCATCATACATTGCTGTAAAATGTAAAATGATATTCCAATCTGGAAAACATTTTGGCAGTCCTCAAAAACTCAAAATAAAAGGGCCTCATGAACTTACATTTATGTTACCAGACAACTCACTAATTCCATACCTAGGTATATGCCCAAGAAAAATAAAAACAAATGTTCACACAAAACAACTTGTATACAAATGTGCATAGAAGCATTATTCTTAATAGTCAAAAGGCAGAAACAACCCAAGTGTCCACCAGGTGAACAGTAAATAAAGAAAATGTGGTGTATCTATACCATGGAATATTATTTGTCCATAAAAAGGAATGAGGCCGGGCTCGGTGACTCATACCTGTAATCCCAGCTCTTGGGAGGCTGAGGTGGGTAAATCACCTGAGGTCAGGAGTTTGAGACCACCCTGGCCAACATGGTGAAACCCCATCTCTACTAAAAATACAAAAATTAGCTGGGCGTGGTGGCTCATGCCTATAATCCCAGCTACTCAGGAGGCTGAGGCAGGAGAATTGCTTGAATCTGGGAGACAAAGTTTGCAGTGAGCCAAGATTGTGTCACCGCACTCCAGCCAGGGCAACAGAGCAAGACTCCATCTCAAAAAAAAAAAAATGAAGTATGGATACATGCTACAACATGTGTAAACCTGGCAAACATTATGCTAAGTGAAAGAAGCCAGACACAACGGCATTTATTGTAAGATTCCATTTATATATGAAATGTCCAGAATAGGCAAATGCATGGAGATATAAGATAGATTCATGGTTCCTAGTGGCTGGGAGGAGAGAGAAATGGGGAGTGACTGTTAGCAGGTATGGATTATTATTACTTTTTTTGGTAGGGGGTGATGAAAATGTTCTGGAATTAGGCTGAGCATGGTGGCTCATGCCTGGAATCCCAACATTTTAGGAGGTCAAAGTGGGAGGATCACTTGAGCCTAGGAGTCAAGACCTATTGTACCACAAAGACAGACCCTGTCTCTACTAATCACATTTAAAAAAAAAAAAATTAGCCAGGTCTGGTGGTGCATGCCTATAGTCCCAGCTACTCGGTAGGCTGAAGTGGGAGGATCACTTGAGCCCAGGAATTTAAGGTAACAGTGAGCTATGACTGTGCCACTGTATTCCAGCCTGGGTGACAGACTGAGACCCTGTCTCAGAAGAAAAAAAAAAAAGAGAGAGAAAAAGAAATGTTCTGGAACTAGATAGTAATAATGGTTGCACAACTGTATAAATACACTAAAAACCATGGAATCATACACTTTAAAATGATTTTAAAAAATACAATAAAAGAAAGAAATATGAACTATTAATGTATCTTTTAGGCCCTACATAGCTACTGAAGATTTTTGGGTAGGAGAGTGACGTGTTCACCTTTGCATTTTGATGCATCTCTTTTTTTTTTTTTTTCCAAGCAGAGTCTTGCTCTGTTGCCCAAGCTGAAGTGCAGTGGCATGATCTCAGCTCATTGCAACCTCTGTCTCCCAGGTTCAAGCAATTCTCCTGCCTCAGCCTCCCAAGTAGCTGAGATTACAGGTGTGTTCCACCACATCCAGCTAATTTTTGTATTTTTAGTAGAGATGGGGTTTCACCATATTGGCCAGGCTGGTCTCAAACTTCTGACCTCAGGTGATCCACCTGCCTCGTCCTCCCAAAGTGCTGGGATTACAGGTGTGAGCCACCACGCCCAGCCTTAATGCATTTCTTTACCTTCCCTTAGCCTTAACAGCATGTCTCACAGTGTGTGCCTTGAATAGTTTAATGCCATGAAATGCTCTAGCAAAAAAAGCTCTGGAAAACTGTATGATATATCTCTCAAATATTTCTTATTCATATTAATGCAATAATTGCCCTAAGCAGTCCTGCAATAAAGAAACCTATTTAACTTTGCTCAAGGAGTATTTTCTCAGACTCACTTGACCATGGAGCATCCGCTTCTCTCTCAAGAACACAGTGTTCCACAGAAATCACACATTAGGAAATGCTGGCCTCTCATCCTGCTTAAGTTCCTCTTATCTAAGATCCCATCACTCCCTCAACGACCTTTGTCTCCTTTCTTCTCTCCAAGCCCCCTTGATGACCAGCCACATGCTCCTTGCCATCTGGCACCCAGCTTTATTACACTAAAATGCTTCTCTCAAAAGTTACCCAAAGTTTCCTTGATACAGATCTAGTGGGTGGATGTTTGTTTGTTCGTGCCCAAGTAAATAAAACTTCTTATGTGGTGATCATGACGACTGTCTTTTTCTTGTTATTTTCTGCTCCTCACCTCTTTGAACACCTGTTTTCCTCCTCCTGATGCCTAAGTGATAGATATCCCCACAAAGACGTGTTCTTGACCTTTTTTAAATTTTTTGAGACAGGGTCTCACTCTGTGGCCCAAGATGGAGTCCAGTGACACGATCTCGGCTCACTGCAGCCTCGACCTCCAAGGCTCCAGCGATGCTCCCACCTCAGCCTCCAGAATAGCTGGGACTACAGGCATGCACCACCAAGCCTGGCTAACTTTTTTATTTTTTGCAGAAATGGGGTTTCACCGTGTTACCCAGGCTGGTCTCAAACTCCTGGCCACAAGTCATCTGCCCATCTGGGCCTCCCAAAGTGCTGGGATTACAGGCATGAGCCCCCGCACCTGGCCCTCTGTACCTTTTTTTATCTGCTAGAACCCTGGGTGATTTTATCTAACTCATGATTTCTGGAGGTCTTGAAACTCTTTGCCCCAGCCTCTCACCACCGCTCCAGTTGCTCATTTTCTACTGCTGGCTACACCTGCCCACTGGAACATACCAAAAGGCCTTCTCAGCCTCACTGTTCCCACAAAATAAGGCAGTGAAAGCCATCTTCCCTACTACTGGAAACCCTGGAGTCAAGAAACATAATCACTAGAATATATTCTCCAATTTAAAATTTCTACTGCATCGCTTTTTACTCAACTGGTTCCTAAAGGAATTTAAACTAGCTAGCGCCTTATATACAAGAAGCCCTCAATAGCTGTCTGTTAATGAACAAAATATTAATGTGATCTTAATTTGTTTTACAAGAATTTCTCTCCGAAGCATTGCTGCCAGAATTTTAAATATTTAAAAAAAAGAGAATACTCATCACAGGCCCCCAACTTACTTATATCTTATGCAACTAGCTCCTTATCTAGACTAAGATAGAAAGTCTCCTTCCCTCTCGGCTATTACCTTTACCATTACCATTATCACAAAGTTCTTTTCCCTCTAGAGGGAAAAGTTCCTCTCCCTTTACTGCAACAGACAGGACATTGGTCAGGATAAGGTCAGAACTTTAGACCCCTGGTGATCCTTATCTCTCCCCAACCATCCCCTTCCTTCTCTTCAGCCTGCACATCTCACTTATCTGGCTCCCATTTTAATCCCTCAGGCCATCCTCCTTCAACCTCTCTCTGCCAAAAATTCCTCTCCATCACAGGAGCCACCACCGGTGCCTTTGAGCCACAGCACTCCACGTCCTATTGCCCACAGATGGGAGAGGGAGTTCTCCTGTTCCACGTGGGGATGGGGAAAATGACCTGCCCTGATATTCAATGGCATTCAGAATACATTTTCTTATGTTATAATACTTAAATGTTATTTAATAATTATTTAATATTAATATTACTTAATTGATACTATATTAATATTCTTTAATAATATTTAAAATAATAATTACCTTCTGCATTTCAAATACATTTCACTTACTGACCAAGAAACTCAATAACCATCTATCACAGGGTTTTTGTGGGAAAAAAAAAACGACTTCTGATTTTTAAATGTAAATTTACAAATGAAATTAATTGCACAAAAAATGTTCATATATTCGGAACTGTATTTACCCTGGCATATAATTATTAATATCTATATTATTATTATACTTGATTCGAAATTCCTGTCTATGTTTTGTTGCTATTGGTAGCTCAAGAGATTAAATCAATGCAATCCAAGAAAGACCTCCCCAATTAAGTTAACTTTTAGAGTTGAAATTCAGGAGACTGTGCCTCAGACTCTTTCAGGAAAAGTGAACAAATATTTTGGATGAAACACAAATGAAAATTTGATTTTCCAGCTAACTCGATTTTGTGAACCTTTGTAGGTAAAATCAGTCAAGGTTTTAATATTAAAATGATAAGAACTTTTTAGCCACTTTTCTATCTACTTTGGATTTCTCCCATCACCTTAGGAAGATGTTATACTGCTGATGACGAAGTGTGATTTTTGTCACATCAAAATACATATACACCTATGCTTAAGATGGAAAGGTGATTGTAAGACCCACAGTTCAAAGATACAGCAGGATGGGACAGAGCAGAAGGTTTAATAATGAGAAATTACAGTTTTCTGCAATTCTTGAGGACCGGAGGGAGGGAATTATTTGCTTTATGCTGGCAGCAATTTCCCTAAACCCTGTGAGATGACATAGCTCAAGCTGTTGTAAATGCAGATACCAGCCACAGCTCTTGGTTGGAGCAAGATTCCCTGGGGCATAAAATATATTCAAAAACCTTTCTAAATAGGATTGATCACTTAATTTGACTGTTTTAGAGAACATCCTATGTAGTCTTCCATTTCTGACATTTGTGCACAGCCCCTTGGAAGTTTAATCACTTCCACCATAGATGTGTACATATCTGCACATGTATTTTAGTTAGATCATCTAAGCACAGAGTTGATAATAAATACAATGTATTAAAGTGTTAGACACTAGTTATAGAACATTCCTTACCTTGGCTTTCACAATATAGTACCATAGCCAGTAAGTTCTTCCTCTGAGAAAAAGGTTAAATCTGTAGATGCATGCTTGCGTCTTTTTTCCAAAATATGTGTAGTGACATCAGCAATTGCGACCAGGCCTCAAAACAAAACAACCTGCAGCACAAAGAGGACCACTGTGTTTAAACACAGAGGAGCTGATAGATGTTTAGTTAGCCACACACTTTATTTTGAGGGGTTAACTTTTGCCTCTCACTTATACTTTTTCTTTCATGAATGAGCAATTAATTACTTCACTGCTGTCGCTGTTTCAGCACTTCAATTTACAATAGCCCTTTGTTTTCTTGCAAATGAAAAAAGCTTTGAAGGATTTCAATCTTCAAAAACACAGAACACTTTCTTTCTCTTTATTTCTGAACACATAAAAAAAGTCTATTCTTATGTATATTTAATAACAGGCTTCAAAAAGAGCCTTATTGTGCACCTTAACATGATCTGATTGATTCTTGCAGCTAAGTCAAAGGAACACATACAAATCCTAGTTCTGGGAAACGTTTTCTATTTAAAAATTCTGAAGTGTAAACTTTATAATAAACTAGGGGAGAAATGTAAATATGTTGTATTTCATTTTAGGTACAGTTAAGTACAGTTTAAACACAGATGATAATGTGACTTGGATAATGAAGTGCTTCATCTTAAGTCACAGAAAGTTCAGTGCTGTTACAGTTACAACTAGAAAGAAAACCCTCTATGTCTGTATTTATGTTTGTGTCTTGAAAACAAGGAGATACATGTTTGTATTTACAGACATACACACACATTCTTCACAGGCAAAGGAAAATAAAACTCTGAGGCATTGTCTGGTAGAATTAGTGGGCATTGATCATTCCTGAGACATAAATCCCTAATATTCATCTTTTATTTCTCAAAAACAGATAGTTGATAGGGCAATAAATTTGGCTAGGATTAATAAAACTTCAATTATTTAGAATGTTTATGGAATTGAAATCTTCTAGCTGACACACTAGTCTGATCAATTCAGCATTAACCAATATATACTTCCTATTTTAGGCCATGAAATTTAAAATATGAGCAATTCAATTAAACGTGCAGAATAACTTCCATCCTCAGTGAAGATGAATTGAACTTAGTATATGTTAATATCTTAGTCTTGCTATTAAAAGAAAAATTATAGTCCTGAAACAAGTTTGCTGATTGTAAATTACTCCTTTCTCATAATATTGGTGAGACTGCCCATGGGCATAACATCCAAATCAGTTAACAGAGGACGCTAAGTAGTTAAACTCCAGCAAATTGAGAATATACTATAAGTACACAGCTGTTCAGTTAATCTTACGTTTTACAAGTGCAGCATTTTGTGTTTTTTAATGTTATTGTCTTATTCCTGGTCCACTGAGAACTCAAGGTGTTTTACCATTTATGTCAAAATCAGGTACAAATTAAAACAGCAAGGCAAGATGTATGCTGGCCTGACAACCCACCGCCCCATCAGCTCATGTCTGCAGAAACAGCTTGCACTCTGGTGGTGAAAGTGACCACCAACAAGGTCCTGAGCTGTGGAACTGCCCTCCATCATTCTCTATTCAGTTAAATAGCGGTTCAAAGTCAGAGCCATCCTGCTAAGCTCCTTGGTGGATACTGGGCATCCACAGTTAGGTTAAACTGATGGGAACACAACTCTTTATTTATGGTTACCTCTGTACCACCAGAGATAACCATGGGATTTCGAGACCTTCAATGGACACAGCTGGAATCCAGGAATCTGCAAGTCCTATGTTGCAGAGAACTGGAAGGATCTGGTGCAACCCAGGAACAAATACTCAGCTTTCCAACCTTGGAGTTCTATCTTAATACAACCACATGGAAACAGCCTCACATAAAATACAATGGACCATTTGAAAAGATATTCTATCTTGGCTTAAATTCCTGACTGGGACACATTACTCATCTCCATAGAATTTTTGATGTTTGACTATATTACCCCATACATGGCGTTGGCATAATGTGTTTAACCAATCTCCCAGTGCTGGCCATTTCTAGTGTTTCCCATTTGTGTGTTAAAATAGTAGCTCCGCAACAACTATCCACACAGCTGTATTCTTTAGAGGATAAAGCTCAGGAGTTAAGAGTATAATCATGGGTGCGCAACAGACTGAAGTTCAGACATTAACGCTGTCACTTTCTAATGGTGTTTTCATGGGCAAACCACTTATCATCTCAAAGCTTTAGCTCCTGCGTCTGTAAAAGGAATATAATTGCTCCTAATTCTTCGGGGTCTTGTGAGACTCCAGTGAGAAAGTACACGTAAAATTATAGTAAATAAGTTTTAGTTTTCTCTTAAACATCTAGTTGACTATATTTATTTCCTTAGGATAAATTCATAGAAGTGAAATTACTTTACCCATGTACATTTTTAAGGCTCCTGATGCATGTTGTCTAATTGTCCTCAGTATACACAGTTCCCAATAGTAATATCCCATTGTATTGCAATTATTTGTGAATTGGCTTGTACCTTTAACTAATCTGAGAAGTACTTAAAAGAAGTTCTAGGTCTTACTTCATCTCTGTCCTCTGCCTACCACAGGGACAGATATACAACAGTTGCTCAATCAGTGTTTGTTTAGCAAATATCTATATTTTCCCTTCTAACATAAATAAGCACATCCTTTTTTTTTTTTTTTTTTTTTTTTTTTTTTGGAGATGGAGTTTTGTTCTTGTTGCCCACATTGGAGTACAATGGTGCAGTCTCAGCTCGCTGCAACCTCCAGCTCCCAGGTTCAAGCAATTCTCCTACCTCAGTCTCCCAAGTAGCTGGGATTACAGGTGCCCACCACCACAGCCGGCTAATTTTTGTATTTTTAGTAGAGACGGGGGTCTCACCATGTTGGCCAGGCTGGTCTCGAACTCCTGACCTCAGGTAATCTGCCCTTCTAAAGTGCTGGGATTACAGGCATGAGCCACTGTGCCCAGCCAGCACATCCATTTTTCGAACAGCACCACCTTTTCAGAGTTTCGGCAAAGGCCCTGCTTCTCATTCCTTCTGGTGGCCACTGTTGGTAAACAGAATCAGGTGGGTGACAGCAGTTCTCAATGGCAGCAGTTCTCACCTAAGGAGCTTATTTTAAAATGAGAATTCCCATGTTCTACTTGCAGAGATTCTGATTGGAAGGTCTCAATAGGGTCCCAAGCATCTGAATATTTAATTGTTAACTTCCAACCACCATCATTCCTGATAGAGGTAGTGTATGTATCCAATTTTTATAGGCACTGTCTCTGGAATCTTTGCCTCAAAATACCAGAATGCTGAGTTATTTTCAAATTCTCCCTGTGTATCTATAACGCATTTTCTAAAAACATGACTAATCAGAATAAACTCAGAATGCTTGTAATTTATACATAATATTGACTCATTTGTAGAAGGTGCATTGTTGCTAAACTAGATAAGCTTTCTGTTTATATGGGGGGAAAACAGATGAAATAAGGATGAAAATTCATCCTGATACCTGTCCACACACAGCCAAATTTCATCCTGGTACTTGTTCATGGTATGATAAGAACTGAGTTGATCTGCTTGATTTTCACAGAAAATAGAAACTATGCTACCATGGGTCTCATTTTGTTTGATCCAGATTTTCCAAAGACAAGGGCTGGGAGTGGCCTCCATGAAGGCCACCAGCATCAAAGTCCATGAAGGCAGAAATAATCAGCTTCCCTGTCACCTGCTGTCCTTTAAGGGGCATTCCAAAACTAAAAGACTCAGGCGAAGGTTTGAAGAAGGCAGCCCTCAGAAAGTTCTTCAAGGTCAGCAGGGAAAATTCAAGAACCATCCGCTCATTTTGCAACTGAGACCCAGAAGCCAAGCCCAAGAAAGGAGCATGCAGAGCTAAAAGACAAATGATGCTAGTAAAGAGAAGCTCTTAAGCTTGACTGCCAGTTCATGTAGTTTTGGCTTGTATGGTTCTTGGTACATCTATATCCAGCTTTTCTCAGAATGGTTTCCAAGTACCCAACTACCCTGAGCCTCAGATGAGAAAACAGAGATGCTATCACATCACTTTTGTCTTATATATTAGATGACTTAGCAGAGTGCCTGTTACAAAATACAGGTGGTAAATCATTTTACTTCTCTTTCCCTCTCTACCCTCACCGCATCTTTACCCGCAGTCTCTATCTCTGTGCATCTGAATTGGCCTGCTAGTTCACATACTCCTATGACATATTCCTATGGCACATTCCTATATCTTTTTAAATCAACAACAATAATTGTTTGAAAACATGATTATTACGGAGTGCATACTGAAAATATAAATCATGATTCACCTGGGTGTGGTGGCTCACGCCTGTAATCCCAGCACTTTGGGAAGCTGAGGAGGGAGGATTCGTTGATCCTGAGAGTTTGAGACCAGCCTGAGCAACATAGGGAGACCCCACCTCTACCAAAAATTTAAAAAATTGGCCAGGTATGATTGCACACACCTGTAGTCCCAGATACCCTGGAGATTGAGGCAGGAAAATGGCTTGAGCCTGGGAGGTCAAGGCTGCAGTGAGTCATGATCACGCCACTGCACTCCAGCCTGGGTGATAGAGCAAAACTCTGTCTCCAAAACCTAAACACATAATGATTCATAATCTCAATGAATTTATAGTGTAATCAGGGAAAGAAAACTAACACACACGTATAATCAGGGAAAGAAAACTAACATATATGTAACAACTCTGGAGAACACTGAAATTTTTATTAAATTTTGTTATTAAGTAATTTGATGGATTAAAATTTAATTCATTAAAAATTAGCTGCTGAATCTTCCATAAGTACTTTGGAATTCAGAGACAGAAGGAATCTATGAGCCCAAATCTCTAGGGAAGGCCTCGAGGAGTGGTCATGGTTTAACCTTAGTTCTGAAATAAAAACATTCACTGATTATTTACTATGTGTTAATTATACTAAAAATACTTTACAAGAATTATTTTTATTCAATCTGCAAAACAACCCAATAGTTACGTATTATTATTCTCATTTACCGACATAGAGGGTGTTTTTCCCAAGGTCATAGCTGATAAGCAAAATAAGTGGGACTCCAACCAAGGTCTGTTCTCTAAGAACAGCAAAACCTGTTCTCTAAAAGATGGGAAGGATTTGCATAAAGAGAAAATGCAGTGAGTGTTACAAGAGAACAGAACAGTATCACCAAGTGATCAGGACTGGTGATCAGATCAGGAACGACTGGCATAGTCAGGAAACCATGGTATGGTGAAGGTGGCTAAAGGTGAGATTTCATAGTGAGAGGGAAGCCCAAGGAGCCCAGCTGTTAACCTAGTGCCACAGATGAAGAGATCAAATTTCACAGACTGTCAGCCACAAGAAGAGATTCAATGAGTTCCCTGATCTGGTTAGAGAAATGCAGATGTAAGGGAGACCAGGCTTTGGTGTCTGTCACCAGATAGGTCTCCCGGCTCTGTCCAGGTGATTCAGCTGTGAGACAGGTCCCTATCCTCCCTCTCTGCTCCCCAAGAAAGGAGTAAATGTTGCTCTGTATCAAGACTTCCCAACAAGTTTAGAAGAATCTCTTAAAAATGACCCTTTTTGTTTCAAACACTCAACTTGTTTTTGACTATAAAGGCAGTTGCCTGAGAGGCTAAACTCCTCCAAATCACAGCGGGCCAGTTATTACTGTGACCTCCAGAGGAAATAAGGCTTTCTTCAAATGCAACATCTTAAACATTGGCAAATAAAAATGTCCATTTTAAACTGCAGAGACTTGAGTTAAAAGAAAACTGTATTTTGATTCAACTTGCTCAAAAAAACACTTCAATGCTTACCCCAGATTTGCTTTGCTTTGCGATCTAAAAACATATAAATGCAAGTAAATATGTATGTATATCTGTGTGTATATTATATTATGATGTATACATGTAAATCTATACTTGACAACATTCAAACAGGCTTTGAGAAATTTTGATTCCCTGTGTAGTGACAGGGTTCAGGATAGGGTACTCCAAAATCTAGCACCTCGGTGTTTGGGAAAACAGCAGAAGCAGGACAGTCTCTCTGACCTCCTGTCTGCCCTCCCCTGAAATAGGGCATAGAAACTGGAATCCCTCTCCTCGCTTCTCCCCCAATGCAAGCCATAAAACCTAGCTGATCTTCTCCTGAAGTAGGAAATGAGACCCCCATTCCAAAGGGGTCCTCCCTATACCGAGAGGAAATAAACGCCTGAAGACACAGAGACACAGAAAAGAACCTGAACAGGCCTTGATAATTCCCCCCAGTTGATTATTATTAGGTCTTATCCTTCATCCTCCAATCACACTTTTGCATGACTATCCAAAAAAACACACAGCGTTTCCTGTTTCTTTGGGTCTTCATTTCTGAAGGCGCTTGTATCACATGAAGCTTATATTAAATAAATGTGTATGCTTTTCTCTCATTAATCCATCTTTTGTTATAGAGGCCTCTCATCCATAAGCCTTGTGATGGGTGAGGAAAAAGATATTACTCTTAACCCCTACCATAGCTAAGTTTTAAAAGAATATTCTAGAGAGGTCTAATTATGCTTCAACAAATTAGGGCAGTATATGTCAGTTTCAGTTCACTGTTGGCTGGGATTCCAGTGTTTTCACTATGTCCCTGCTTTATTTTATAGTAATAATCAGGAAATCAGATATTAGCCAAATGTCTCGTCAAAGAAAACATTTTTGCTCAGATAGCTTTGCCTTTATCATTACTCTCTCCTTTTTATGAAAGTACCGTTCAGTTTACATTAAAGATGTAAGATATAACCAACAGGAATAAGAAAAGAGGCAACTCTGGGACAGAGAAATGTTGATATTTGTCTCAAGCATTATTCAGGCAACACTACTCTACAAATAAGCCCTCTTTCAAGACCCCAATACACCAGGCATTCTCCCCACTTTCACACCCAAATCAATTCTAGTCTATGCCATATACCTACACAATTCAAGTTCTCATCATTGTATTGATAAAACAAATAGTCCATGGTATCTGAGACTCAGATATAAAAACCATTCTATATAAAATGATGGCAAGTAACATGAAGAATAAGGCAAGACTATGTTCTTGAATTTGTAGTCATGGAATCACTCTAACTGTTCCTGTACCATGAGAATGCTGCTGGACGGAAATGTGGCAGTGTGAGGTAGTAGAAAGTACACTGGCTTTGGCAACAAGTCCCCAGAGTTAGTGTTCCTTCACTCCCCCAACGCGATCCCTGTTCCCTGACACTTGCTGCGTGACCTTGAATAAGTCATTTCATCTCTCTGACTTTATCCTTGTATGTAAATTGAAGGTATAAAAATATCTATTTATCCTATTGTTCAAGATTTTTGTGAAGATCAAAAGAAACAATCCAGTTAAATGCCTTTTGGAAATTATGAAGCATCAATAAATATCACTGTTGCTGCTTTCGCTATGATTTACAAGTCTAAGAATTCTTGTACCCACTGACTAGATAGATTTAGATTTGCTTAGAAGGACATGTTTCCTATAAAATGCACGCTTGGTCTTCCTTCAGACACTAAACCAACACCATAATACAAGCTCATGCATTTAACTGTCCTTTCCGCATAAGGCTTATTTGGGACTCATACCATCAGATCCCCTTGCCTTATGAGATGCTCAAAATACCTTTATCTGTCCTAAAAATTAGAATTTCAGAAGCCATTGTGTTGTTCTCCAGGCCTAAGTACACTTTTTTCACTATCAAAGAAAGATTATACAGCCAGAATAATTAGTATATTGCTGCCTCTTTAAAAGACATCTATTCATTGCTCCTGGCTTGTATTGAAACCAGATGGTAAAACCAAGACTGGAACATCCTTTGGTGTCCAGAAGGAGGCCAGTCTGGCCAAAGCATTGTCATTCCTGTCAGCAACCAGAGTCAAAAGCATTTTTATAGTTAATCATCAGGAGTGCCTACTGGCTCCAACAGCCATTCATGCAGTATTTGTCAGCGTGAAGGCTCTGTCCACACTACAGATGACACCATGTCGGCGGGAAATGTGTTTCAATATCCTTTAGCAATGAGCTGAGCAAATTTTCATGGCTGATTCCCAAAGCAAAGAATAATATAAAATTTAGTGCCGGACTTCTTTTTTAACCAAATTGAGTGGATAATAATACCTTTTATTTCTAAAAGCTAACCCCTCACATCAAGTTTGCCCTGGAGCATTCATTGAAATACAGGAAGTTAAACAACTGCAGCAAATTACCACAGATAACTTTAAAGAAATTAACCCACCTCAAAATGAACTTTTATTTCAAAAGATGTGAAGCTGCAGTTTTAGACTCTGAGGGGCCTAAGTAATTTCATGGATGAGAGCCGACCAGTAAAAATCCTGTCTCCACCTACAGTTGCAATAATCATTTGCAGCAAAGAGATGGTGAATACAAAAATAACATAATTGGAATAAATGCACTATGCTTTGGAGTTAAAATAGAGGAGTTTTCGTGGCCACAGAAAAGGAAGGCATTGAATAATAACACTTTAAAACGTGTCGAGGGGGTGAGCTGATCAGGCCTTGTATATAGCTGATGGAGGCTATTCATCTTTCAAGTACTATGGAGAAGCAAATCCAGATATCTGAAAAGGAACATCCAAAAATGGCTTTTCCACTTCACAATTGAGGCTTGTCACCATATCAGAGTGACTCAGATGAATATTTCATATGAAAGGTTCAGGTAAAGAAATTTGAAGGAGATGCTTGGGGCAGCAGAACTCAATTGCAATTACATACTACAATATTGCAAGAGGATCAAACACAGATCTTATTTCTTTGCATCATGGAATTGTACAAGCAAAACAGAGTTTAGGACCCAAACCACAGAAATTTCAGGTTGTAACTGATGAATACTTGCAGAAGCTAGAATCCCATAACACTGGAGTTATTCTGCCTTCCATGGTATCTATATAGTGCTTATAATTCATGGTTTTTCCACCAAGCAAAGTAAGATGAGATTTGTAATGGCAACCCTAAATATTCTCTAGTTCATGGAAGTTAAGATACATGATGCAATGCAGATTGATTTGTTTTGGGTTGATAACATTTGAAATGTGATGATCAGTGTCATTTATCTTCCCCTGTTTAAAAATGTTGCAGAAATTACCTCAGATATGTGGATGCTGATGGGAGCTTGCTGATTTGGTTTGGTCTTCATTGTTTCTGAACGAGGAATGGCTATTTTCTCATAAGTAAACCCAAGGTTATCATCTGTAATGCTCTCTATTATTTTTGAGTTTTTACACTGAGAATATGTTATAACAGCCATCTAAAAGGACAGAAGAAATTTAAAATTAGGCATTAATCAGGAATCCTTAACACTGTGAACAGGAATTATTTAATAGCATCTGCTATTTTGAAAGGGTAGCAATTGAAAAAAAAAATTTTAGAAAAAGAAACAATCTAAAAAATGTAGTCAGATTTTTGTTTACAAACTGTTGTGTTATGGCTTGTCCCGTGTGAAGTTTAAGAAAAATAGTACCACACATCTTAAAAAACCAAACACCACAGTAGAGAGCAATAATGTAGAATATAGTACAAAGATTTCTTTCCAAGGGCCCACTGCCTAATTTAAATGTCTTTTGACTGGCCAATCATTTTCATTCGTATGCCAAAATGATTGGAAACAAGCTTCCTCTAACCCCTCACTCTAGTTATTAACTGAGCCAATCAGAAAAAAAAAAAGACCGATTTTTAATCTACACGGTAAACAGATTCATACATTTAAAGAAACATGGCTCTCTTAGCTGCCCTTTGTTAGATTAAAAAAACCTATTTCATTCCTCAAGGAAAAGTTATTTGCTTTGCTTTCTGACATACAAAATGAACTATAAACAGCTTTGCTATAATAAAATAAAATACCCTGAAAATCATCCCAATACTATAAGAGATTTTTACTAATTAACCATGACTAAAAGACATTCAATGATGAAAGCTATATTAGGCTAAAAAATATTGTTCAGAAAGGAGTTGCAGGATTCTGTCCCTTTTTTGCTCCACCTATCATATAAAAGGAGAGCTGAAAATCATCTGGAAATAATTTTTAAACATTTTAAGCAGAGCCCCTTATATCAATTTTCTTCTCACATTTATATTAAGAAGCTAATAAAATATAGATTACATAAAGTCAAAGGATCCATACAAGCCTTCACTTGTTATATAAAGGGCCAGAACCTTATGTAATATGCATTTTCTTACTAATTCTTCAAATTTTAAATGCTTTGTGTGATAACGAGGAATCCTGAATAATGGGGTTTAAATGGTTCTAAAAACTGAATATGTGCAGAGCGTTTGAGCTACTATTGCCGGTAGTTTGGTGACATCTAGTGGAAATAGTGACTTCAGCCTACCTTCCTGAGTTAACTTTAAATCCTATAGCAAAGGGAAAGTGTTTAGAAGATGGCTAAATAATCAATTCCCTACCTTCTTTGCTAAGTAACAAGAGTGAGTGAATTTAGTTAAGCCTCCCGAAGAAAAATAACATCCACCTCAATTACTGTGGACAAATTTGTTCTAATTATAAAATACATGGTCTTTGTAAAGAATTTGGAATATGCAAAAACATACAAGAAAATAAAAATTATCCATAATCCTTCCACCCACAAGTAAACACCAGTGATATTGTATGTCTTTTCTTCTAAGCTTTATGATATATTCTTGCTGGTGTTGGTTTTTACTAAGTTTGGTTATTATAAATATATAATTTTATATCCTAATTTTTTCAACATTATGTGAGCAGTTTTTATATTTATCAGGTAATGAAAATAATCTTACTTATAAGAGGCAGAGAACTATATCATCACTTATTTTTCAAAGTAGGATACAAGCAGCCTACAATTTTGTGAATCCTATATGGCAATCCATGAATGATAGAAAAACATGGTTCCAATAAGGTTCTTTTATTAGCACAATACACAAAAAGACCATGTTATTTATAGAAATGTTAAAAATGTGTTTTACATCAACAAAATTTTAAGGACTTAATATGTTATCAGACACTAAGGGTATCGTAAATGAGTGAGACCCAGACCTTACCATAAGACACAAGTAGTCTAATAGGGAAGAATGAAATATTGTTTAAAACAATGGAATTATGATCAACCTGTGGACTATAACAAAGGAGGGAGGTATTTAGAGAATAGGTAAATGGAAAATCTTCAAACAGAAGATAATGGCTGTGTAGGACTTTGAAGAGTGAGTAAGAATGAAGGGTGTTTCACATAGAAGAAAGCCTAGACAAAAACAAGAAGCATGGAATGGCCTTGGTAGGCTGGTATCCCTGGAGAAAAGTCATCACTTCAGAAGATGTGACTAGAAAGGTGAGCAGAAGCAGATGGCTGAAGATCTTTATCATGGAGGTTATGAAAACCCACTAAAACTTCTTTTTCAGTAACATGATTACATTAGCATTTTATAAAATCATGCTGACTGAAGTGTGGAAAATGAACAGCAGAGGAAAAGACCAGCTAGTGGGCTGTTGTAGCAATTCAGGGGGAGACAGCAAGGCCTGAACTAAGAAAACGCAGTGAATTCAAACAGAAGACCAGAGAGCAGAGGCTGTTTAAGAGGGGATAATCCGCACGATTCAAATATGCTAGATGATGGAGAAGGAGGTATCAAAGATGACCCTAGTTCTGTTGTAGGGGACTGATGTCTAGAATAGCATTCAGACAATTATTAGCTAGATGTTTATGATTTTTAGATTATGTGCTGCAATACAGTTTAGGATTGGACAAATCCTAATTTATTTTACCACCATATGATAAGTATTAGGGAAAGGGGTGTGAACAACTTATAACACCAGTCCTAGTTACTAAATGTTTTCTTTGGCATAGAGGTCAAAGAAAAAGAAAATTTGGCATGTTCTCACCACCCTAATGACAAAAAAAAAAAAAAAATGCCTCTACTGTAGGCACCGAGTGGTTAACATCTCTAATTGGCCTTAGCACAGTGCCAAGACTCAGGGGGTAAGAAGAGTGCTAAAGAGGTTGGAGACATAATCAAGGAGATTCAAAAGAAAAACTAATTTCAGCTGTCACTGAGATTCGTCTATATAGAGTGTCATTAGAAAGAGTAAATGACCTGCTGAACTCTTTGGTATTGAGAACACATTTCTAAAATGTGGAGAAAATCAAAGTTACATCACTCAAAGGCTGTCTCTACGTGCCTCTGTGCACCTACATACCCAAAAAGTGAAGTAGAGAGAGAACTTGTACAGCATGTAACTTGGAGACCTGAATTCCCTGAGTAATGGTTACTAGTGATCTAATCCACTAAGTCAACAAGAACTATGTATCATGCCCTTGCCATGTGCCCAGTGCACCGTGCTGCCAGGCAGCACACATTTTCGGCTACCACTGATGGAGTGCTCATTTTGGGCTAAGTGCTTAACAACCATTATCCAGCTTAATCCTTTCAACAGCCTATGAGTTTGACCTCATGATGCTTAGGGAGGTTAAGCCATTTGTCCAGGGTCACTCAGCCAGTAAGCGGAGAAGCTAGGGTTCAAACTCTGCTTTCTTCTGACTCCAGAGCTGTGCTTTTAACCGTCACACTATGCTGGGTCACTGTTCACTTGTTTTCTTTTAAAAAATCATTTTTCTAAGTTGTGCTGTTATTTACTATTCCACGAGCACAAAGAACCATGCATGGCACTAGCTAAATCTTAATATCGATATAGAGACATAGAGTTCCATCCTTCCTTCAGACTTGTGGCTCCACAACTGACTAGGCAGTGTGTGTGCTCCTATTTTGTTTCAGGGCATGCAGAGCTGGTATGTGAGAGACAGGTGGCAGCCAGTTGCTATGGCAATTGCCTGTCATTAATGATAAAGGGTAATTACTGCAGCAAATTTCTGTTTCGCTTGAAAATCTGACTTGGCCCTTCCCCACAGGGAGCACAACCCTTTATACCCTCTCTACTCACCACGGCCTATCATCTTGTATAAGCTTTACCTAGACCACTTGGCTTTGCTGCAAACAGCTAAGTAAAGCTTGACATCTTAAAGATTCAGGAGAAGAAATATTAGATGAGTCACGGAACAAAAAAAAGCTCAGAAGATACACATTTTCCTCCTCTACAGACTGTCTAAACTTGCTTTCCCTTAATTAAGTTTGCAGGAAATAATCCCAAGTATTGCACATTTGTGGACCAAGTTCAATGATTGCTTGAATGGCCATATGTGGTTAATTACTAGATGCTAAGACTGCAAGACCACATAATTTTTTTTTAGATGGTGAAATTTTTTTAGTACTTTAAGTTCTAGGGTACATGTGCACAATGTGCAGGTTTGTTACATATGTATACATGTTCCATGTTGGTTTGCTGCACCCATTAACTCATCATTTACATTGGGTATATCTCCTAATGCTATCCCTCCCCCATCCCCCCACCTCAGGACAGGCCCCAGTGTGTGACGTTCCCCTCCCTGTGTCCATGTGTTCCCATTGTTCAAGTCCCACCTATGAATGAGAACATGCAAGGACCACATAATATTTTTAAACTGACTTACAGAACTATAAATCTATGTCTCAGTATGATTTTCAAATCTTTCCAAGCCAGCTAATAACCCTTTTGTTGGGAGAAACTGTGTTTTGTATGCCAGGGGCAATATGGAATGAAAAATTTCATTAATACCTTTTAATTCAGTGTTCTATATGAGTTTACAAAGGAAAACTTCTCTCCATAGTAGGTTACACATTATGGTAGGTAAATATTGTGATAAAATAAATGCCAAAGTAAAAAGCCGAGAAGCTGGAAAGCAACACAAAATCAAACACCTGTTAGTCTCTCCACCCCTAAACTTGGGGTCCAAGTATATCTCCTGCCTTAAGTTTCTTTTGAAATGCAACCCGTAACTGCTTGGCACACTGATGATGAATCCCCAAGAATTGTTCCTACAAACAGGAGGTCTAGTGATGGCACTAAGTTCTGTTTCATAATCATCTTTTTCTTTTTCAATCCAGCTCCCACTTATATTCAATACCTAGCCCACAGAGAAGGAGAAAACCTTTTGATCCAAAATAATGGAGTGTTCTCCACGACAATATGTGCTATTCCCTGGAGACTAATGTGCCAATATATCTAGAATCCTAGCCTCAGAATTTGGCCTGTTAACTGGAGTTGCATTTTGTTCTGTCAAAACTTTATGTGCCCACAGAGACACTGTAGCAGAGAAAGTTTGGGCAGAAAACAATCCAAGGGGTGGCTCGCCTATATGTGCTGTGCAACAAAGGTGGGAAAGGGGGAGGGTTCACTAGTATTTGTCATCCCCAAAACTGTGATTGTGAGAAGCGTAGAGATTCAAGCACCCTGGAGCCTATGGCATAAAGACCAGGCTTTTAACCTGGGAGCAAACATCTCTTTTGATCAAGATAGGATGGCTCTTTTTCATCTTTCAAGCCTGCAACTGACAGAAAGAAGATTAAGAGTTACATTCAAAAAGCTATATTCAGCTCACCTATTGCATTTCTGTTCCATAGTACAGCAAATTAAGGGCAGGAAGTCTGGAGGAGAAGGAAAATTGGTAGCAGAATGGATGTGAAAGAGGAAATTGGAGTCAATAGGGCTTGAGATCAATCTTAGCCCATATGCACATCCTTGTTCAATAGGGCTATTACTACTCTAAACATTTGATTAGCTAATTTTTATGAAGGGGGGTATTTTTACCTAATTTGCCCCCAAATGTATCCCAAACCTTCTGAAGAGTGCCTGGCCTATGATAAACTCCTGATTAATATTAGTTGAATATATGGCAAAACCATTTTACTCTGTTTCCTGCCATTGTAATCCTTAAATCATTTTATCTTCATTTCAGTTGGAATAACCAGAAAGGCCCATTAATAAGAGGAAACAAGACCAAATAAAAACAGGCTGAAATGTAAGGCATAGCCCTGATTTCCTTACCTGCTTCCAAGAGTTAAGACTGAGGCTAGCAATTTCACTCCTGCAATGCGCTTTGTTAATTGAAACAAAAGATACAGGTCTTATTTCACAGGCCTTCCTCTAACAAGGGATGCTCTCTGAGACCAAGGGAGCGGGACTCAGGAGGTTCCTATCAGTTGGGAGGAAAGCTAGTGAAAGACATAGAGTCTGAAGCACCTAAGAATCTCTAGACTCTGTAACTGCAGACCTCTAAAGAGCCCCCGCCCCACCCCCAGGATTTAGGAGGAACTGGACAAAACAGTTACTCCCTCCGACTTTATCCCTTCCCTTGCATCTTCTCATTGACAACAGGCTAGCCTCATCAAAGAGGAAAAGCACACGTGGCTGGTCCTGTTTCCCCATAGACTTCCTCTCCCTCAGCCTTACCCTTACTATAGTGTTCATTCTCAACCAAGGGCAAATTTCCCCTATTCCTAGGAGATACTTGGCAATGCCTGGAGATATGTTTGGTTGTGACAGCTGGGGTGGCCGTGGGGAGGAGGAGGAATGCTACTGGCATCTAGTAGACTGAGGACAGGGATGTTACTAAACATCCTACAGTGCACAGGACAACAGTAGCCCCAAAACAATGAATTATCTGAGCCAAAATGTTCATAGTGATGAGGTTGAGAGACCCTGTTCTCCATTACCTGGTACTGTGTGTCAGATGCTAATGCCAAATACTTTTCACATGCTTAATCTCATTTAATCTTCACAGGATGATTGAGGCCTCACAAGAAGTTTTGAAGTGAATTTTCTTATTATCTTCATTTTACAGATGAAGACAATAGAGGCTTACAGAGTTTAAGTAACTTGTACCAAAGTCACACAGCCCATGATAGGGAGCCTGTCACTATACCCAGAACAACCTGGCTGTGAAGCCACACATTACTGCCCCTCTAACATTTTAAAATGTATTTATGGAGACAGGGTCTTGCTATGTTGCCCATGCTGGTCTTGAACTCCTGGCCTGACCTCAGCCAATCCTCCTGCTTCTACTTCCCAAAGCCTCCCGCGTCGGCTTACAGGTGTGAGCCACTGCACTTGGCCTAGTTCACATTTTAAAAGTAATAACCCTTGCAATAACAATGGGTGCATAGCCCTTGCTTTATGACAGGCACTGTTATAAGATCTTCCCTTCATATGTATTAACACACTAAATCCTCTAATCATATGAGGCCGGTATTAATATTATCCACATTGTACAGATGAGGAAACTGAGGTTTAGAGAGGTGAGGTCACACAGCAGCAAAGTGCAGACCTGGGATCTGGATGCGAGAAGTCTGACTCCAGTTTCTGCAATCCTTCTTAGCCACTATTCTATTTTGCCTAGTACACCTACAAAGCTGGGGAAATGGCCACATAAGCCACTCAGTGGAATGTGACCCATCCTGCTTCACACCTGTACCTCAAATATGTTAGTAGGAACTGGTCTTCGCTCCCTTTGCTATTCTCTGTAGAGCTGCCAAGGCCTCGGTAGATCATGATACTGAACGTATGGAGATCAAAAATAAACTCCTCCAGCTTAACTAGCCCCTGAAGGCAAACCAGCATCACCCTCACTTACTGCTTTGAAATTCTCTTTCATTGTTTGCATAAAATTTCCTTTTATTAAGTGTAAGATTTGAAAAGGTTTTCAAATAATTACTACAGTTAGTCTAAATGTAAAAAAGCTAAAAGAAAAACTGTTTGCAATTAAGATTTGCATAATTTCTTTAACACTGCCTAAGTCATCTACATTTGCAGCTAAAAGCAGGGCAGTATTTTGGATGAAACAAAATGGTGAAAGCCATTTGCCTGACCTTTGACATTTCTTTTAAAAATACCTCAACTTGTTATAGGAACCCAAGTAATTAAACATTTAAGCCCTTTTTCAGAGAATTTTTATTAATTAAAAAAATTTCTTACATCTCATGTGAACTTTATAAAAGGACAAAGGTTAATTTATGGTTTTTCAACCATGAGTCAGTAGATCTTAAGAATCATTTTTCCTCATAGATGGCCCTCACAATCTCTCAAATTCCATCAGAAAAATACTCAACTTCTCTCACTTAAAAAAACGCATGTTTTACGGGTACCTATATATAACTGTAAGTTTACATAAATATATACATCGCCTACTGCCAATTAGTATGCATTTATGAACAGTGCCCAATAACCCTGATGATAAGTGAAAGTACATCAGTGATGAGATGTCTCTGGGAAACCAATGGGAATCTCAGCAAGTATTTAACTTAAGAGTAGGTGGAGGAGACTCATTACTGGCCTGGCTTGTTGCCTTGTTCTGTTTGAAACCTTGATTAAAGAAATAACAAACATGGAATGCTAATTAAACTGTTTGACCAATTTCAATAAACAAGCAGTCTAATTTGGGGAGCGCAGAGAGGGGATAAAACACTATGGCTCTGCTATTTGTTTTCTTACATCAGTTCTCTGATTCCTGCTACAAGAGTTCATGTCCCCAAAGGCCTCCAGATCAGCAGGGTAGCTGATTCTAGGGTAAAGAGAAAGAGAAAATGTGTCAACTTGGTGAAGCTCGCCACAAGCTACAGCTTGCAGGACTCCCTGAGATCACAGCCCATGATTGCAGCCTATCCTGCTCACGGACTGTCACCTAGTACAGCATGTTATAAGCAGTGAAGAATGTGTTTAAGTATAAATAGTCTTGCCCGGCTTGAGCAAGCAAAACTGTTCCTTTAGTTCAGTGCACACACAGCTTGGAGGCCAGTGTCCTGGGCATACTAGTTGTATCTCCACATAAAATGAATGTCGGCAATGCCCTAGTATATAATATTGTCTATTAGACAGTGCATAAAGGCCTGCACTGTGTGTACATACCGTAGCCACACAGAAAACATTACCAAATGAGCCTGCTTTTAGCCTACTGCCTCATACGGTGGTAATTAAGGAGAACTGCCTTTTGATTTGCAACTATTTGCTGTTCTGTAGGAAAAACAGAGCTTAGACCATCTTGTTCCATTTGTTGTTGCCATGCTTAATCTTCTGATTCATAAGGAATTATTACACTCAGGACCTATGGGGAATTTAATTGTTTGGCTCCTACTCCTCTGGCAAATGTAATCGTGGAGGAGGATGTATAGATTAACATTTTTTAAAAGCTTCAGCCAAGAAAAAATAAATAAAAGGAGGTGGAGTTTTTTGTAAAACCTCATATTGAATAACATCCAGGGTTGAAACAATGCCAGAACTGAGCTTAAGAGAAAACATCAATACCTAAACGGGAGATCAAATCAAGGCCATGTGGCCCAGAAGTTTGATCCCATCACCATTAACTTGGACATCAGCACACCCCATCTATCTCATGGATATTTGTAGATAATTGGAATACATTTTCTGTGTGTGGATAAAAATATAAGATGAAGTGGTTTTGTGAATTTCTTAAGTCTGTTTTCATTGCATTTTAACGCTAAAGCTCCAGTGTAGGGGCCAAGGGAAAATTGCCCCTTTGCTCTCTGAAGCATCACTGAAAAATCAACCTGAAAAGACAAATGAGGCTGGGCACAGTGGCTCATGCCTGTAATCCTAGCACTTTGGGAGGCCGAGGCAGGTGGACCACAAGGTCAGGAGATTGAGACCATCCTGGCTAATACAGTGAAACCCCGTCTCTACTAAAAATACAAAAAAATTAGCCAGGCGTGGTGCTGTGTACCTGTAATCCCAGCTACTCAGGAGACTGAGGCAAGAGAATCGCTTGAACCCAGGAGGCGGAGGTTGCAGTGAGCCCAGATCATGCCACTGCACTCCAACCTGGGTGACAGAGCGAGACTCCATCTCGAAAGAAAAGACAAATTAATTGGAAAAAAGGCATACAAATTTATTTAATGTGTATACACAGGAAACTTCAGAATGAAGACCCAAAGATACACGGGAAATCATCCATTTTTACAGTTAAGTTCAACAAAGTATAGACAGCCATGTAGAAATATGATTGGACAAAAGGGGTATGGTCTAAAGCTAACAGACTGAGAGGGAAAATGCAGCAAAGCCTGTCCGGATTCATCTTGGCCTCTCTGAGCCGCATTCCTTCCTTTGGGTGTGGGACAGGACCCTCTCTAGAGTGAGGGTCTTATCACCTACAGTCAAACAAGGTAGGTCAGATCATTTCTTTATGGCCAGTTTTTACACAGAAAGGCAGAGGAAAAGTTAGAGTAATATTTTCAGGTTTTATGGCTGGCTTTGGGAAAAGGGGGTTCTGGTTTCTATGCCTGCGTTGGGGAAGAGGGATTCTAGTTTCTATAGCTAGCCTTGGGGAAGAATAGGACTGAGAGACAGGCAGGCAGGAGCAGAAGGTCCAAGAAAAACTTCTGTTTCTGAAACTGCTTCTGAGGCCCTTAGTTTGAGGTATTGTTTTCTGAGCCCCAACAGCAGGAAAGACCTGATACTTCATATTGTGTCAATAAACTTTTGGGTGCTGCTAAGTCATGCAGACAGATGGATGAGTGCTACAGCAGGGACCTTAAGCCCCACCCATGTTCCTGGGATGCTTGCATTTCAGCAGCAGGTTTCCAGCTGCCAGGGTCAGTATCTCTGTACCTGGCGACTTTCTGGAGCTGTGGCAGACCCTGTTGCCTATAGTAACGGGACAATGACCCTCTCAGGAGTCAGTGAATGACTACCCCAGCTCCCTCACCCTTTAGAAAAGATCATTTGCACATTTGACTTTTATCCTTTCCCAGAGTGTCACCACAGGATTAAGCTCCAGTTTCCCATGGCAGTAGCTGGCTTAATACCGCAATTTTTATTGGCTTCCTTTCCTTCCTTTAATCACCTCCCTATTCCTCTACAGATATTCCCTGCATCTGGAATCTTTGTCTCAGGATCTACTTCTGGGAGACCCCAAATAAAGATAGATATTATCCCTCAAAGACCACACAATCTGATAAGGAAGATGAGATTAGAAAAGGACAGGAGATGAAATAGCTGCATCAATTGTATGGTAAATGTAATGATGTGGGTCAGAGACACCACACCCCAAGAAATGTGGTGTTTTCTTTGTTTATTATCTCTATCTCTGGACAAGCCCACATAATTTGTTTATTCAACAAATATTCATTGCATGCCTACTACCTGCAAGGCAATAGCATAGCAACAAACCAAAAAGTCCCAATTTACATGACATATATATGTATAAATTCACAGGTCATATGGTAGTAAGTGTTGCAAAGAAAAATTAAGCAGGTGTATTCGCCTGGTTGGGCCACCATAATAAGATAACACAGAGTGCGTGGTTTAAGCAACAAAGTGTTTGTTTATTCGTTTGTTTGTTTGTTTTCTCACAGTTCTAGAAGCTAGAAGTCCAAGATCAAGCTGCCACCAGAGTTGGTTTCTGGTGAGACCTCTCTTCCTGACTTGTAGGTGGCCGCCTGCTCACTGTGTCATCGCATGGCCTCTTCTCTGTAAAGAGAAAGACCTCTCTGGTGTCTATTCTTCTTCTAATTACACTAGTCCCATTGAAGTAGGCCCCCACCTTTGTGACCTCATTCAACCTTTATTACTTCCTTCAGGCCCCGTCTCTAAATACAGTCACACTGTGGGTTAGAGTTTCCTTATATGAATTTGGGGATCACACAATTCAGTTCATAAGACAGGCTAAAGGCAAAAGTAACCATAGAAATTAAGCTTATAATCTTCAAACCAGTGAGGAATTCAGCTCTAACATTTATTCAATATCTGCTTGGAACACATGTGGCTGGGCAGTAGTTGACTACTGTCTTTGGTCTGAATTTTAACAGGATAAACTTTTTAATTATGACTCCAAAGAAATTTTATGAATGAAAATGCCTTCCCCTCCATTTCTATCTCTATTGTTTACCTTTCTCATGTTGCTATGATCTACATGATAAAGTTACTTGTATTAAAGTCTTCAGTTGATGGTAGAAGCAGCTAATTTTAAATCTTTAACGGAATGTTCCTAAGCAGAAGGAATGAGTAAAACCATGGTGTGGAAACCCTAAACCAATCCACAGGAGAGCAGAGGGGTCTTCGAAGCTGCTATGCCAAGTACTGATGGGCTTCAGAGAACTTTTAGAAGAAGAAAAAGTTTAATTGTTAAGCTGTTTTCGAGGTCTGGCTGCTTTCTCCAGAATATGCTGAGCTCTCCTTCAAACATGCTCAACGTGACCAAATCAGGGAGCTGTATATAGATCACACACACTTCCCTCCTGCTCCCCCTAAAAAAGATAGTCCATACCTTCAGTACCATTATATGATACAAGTAATTACGGTTTTGTTAACTACCAGCTCTTTTTGCAAAACCTATCAAATATCAGAGACCGTATAATGCTGTAATTGCATCTATGAACCAGTGTAACATTTGGACAATGAGTTCTAAAGGTCAAGGTACATAATACACATCTAATATATTTCTCTGATGAACCTAAAATGTTTAATACGATGTGAAATGAAGCTAAGCACAGAACATGTGTTTCTATATGAGATGTTCATTTCTTTAGCTATTATCAAACGCCAAAATACTATTTTCAAAGAATTTGTATTGTTTACTTGCAATTTTACTTATTGAAATTACGGAAGGATTTCATGCAACATATAATTGGCTTAACTTTTAGTCAGTAATGAATGGTATAAAAATCTCTGCTATGTTTTGCTATTGATATGGATCAAACCTCAGTTGATACTAATCGAACACAGGTTGCTTGGTCATATCAAGAAATGACTTCTGTAATGTTAGAGGGTCCCAAGGTTCAATAACTATATCTACAGGTTTTCATCCAGTCTTGGCTTTAAATCCCAGCTGTGGTTCAATGACTCTCAAATTTATATCTTCAACACAGTCTTCAGTCCTGAACTTAGGACTCATGTATCCAACTGTCTGCTTGATATCCCTACTTGGACATCTATTAATTATGTCAAGGTCAACAGCTTCAAAACTGAGCTTCCTGATTTTATTCCATCAAATCTGTCCTACCCATAGCATTCCCCACCCCAGTCAATGGTAGTTCCATCCTTCCAGTGGCTCAAACCAAAAATCTGTAAGTTTTTACTCCTTTTTTCACCTACCACATCAAATCCACTAGCAAATCATATTGGTTTTACCTTCACAAGATATGTGGAATCCAACATTTTCTTCTCTACTAGTACTACCCTGGTCCAAGCCACTAAAATCCCTTTCTTGAACTATTTCAACAGCCTTTCAACTGGCTTTCCTGTTTCCAGTTTTGACCGCCCTTTCTGTTTTCACCACAACAGCCAAAGGAATCCATTTAAATATATCATATCACTCATCTGCTTCTCATCTCACTCTGAATAAAACACAAAATTCCATTATGGTCTTCAAGACTCTACATGATAAGACCTTGAACCTCCTCTCTGCCTCACACTATTCTGATCATATTGGTCTCTTTGCTGTTCTTTAATCAGGCCTGGCAAGTTCCTTCATTAAGGTATTGGCCCGACTGTGACTTTTGCCAAAAATTCTCTCACCTTAGATCCCTATGTGGCTGACTCCCCCATCTCCTGCAAGCCTTTGCTCAAGAATCACTGTCTGAGTGAGGCCTACCCTAACCACCCTGCCTGAAATTGCAACCCACAAAACCTCTTCTTACATTCCTGCTGTTCTTTACTCCTCTGTTTTCTCTTTTATCACCTCCTACCCATTATACACTTCATTATTACATTTACTGTTTATTGTCTAGCTCATCCAGGCAGACTGCAAGGTCCATGAAGGCAGAGAGCTTTCTCTGTTTTGTTCACTGCTGTATCCTAAGAACCTAGAACAGTGCTCAACACATAGTAAATATTTGTTAAATTAATGCAATGCCTTCTTAAAGATTTCTTTGTCCAAGAAGTATCACTAGGGCTTCATTATAAGAAAAACAAATCATCAAAGAGAAGGAACCACCTATGGTCACCACAAAATAATAATAATACATAATAAGAAGAAATCCAATCAAATAAAGTTTTAAATTTGAAAATACTAACAATTTTATTTAATGATATGCTTGCTAGAAAAAAAATTTCTGAAACTTGGAAACTGTAAAAAGAAATAGGTATTATTTCAGTGCAAGGTTGTGCTTAATGTTATTGTCTGGATTATTTTCCAATTCTGTAGGGGCAAAAGTTAAGGTATAGTGTTTTGTTCAAAAATATACAAATCATTTCTGTCCGGTAGAACAAATGACCACAAAGACTTACAATGTTGTTGGACATTAACTAATTCTGTATCCAACCCAGCAATCCATTAAATTTCTTATAGGCACCTATCTTCTCAAAGCTCTTTGGACTAAAATAACATCTTACTGGTTTCCTCATTACTTATGAGATAAATAAAATCTTTGACATCTGCTTATTCTACATATTCATAAGAGTCATGATTTACCCTCTTTGAAAATTATATTTTAACATATTCAATGAGCAGTTAATATTTTTAGTACTTGGGAACTATAGTGAAATATCTCAATATTTTAAAAATGAAAGAAGTAAGATTCTTAAAACATAAAACTCAACTATGTTGTGTTCATTAACACAAAGACTCAATGCGCTAAAGTCATCATTCTTCATAAGTTAATTCATAAATTTATCGGAATCCTAATAAAGCCCCAATCAAGTTTTTTATTTTTGTTTGTTTGATTTTTGAAACAATTCTAAAGTTTATTTGGAAAAAATAAAGAATAATAGGAAATCAATGAAAGAGGAGAGCTGAGGGAGGATTAATCTTACAAAATATTAAAACATATTTAAAAGCCTCAAATTAGAAGATATGATACCAATACATGAATAAATAGATATGCCAATGGGACTAATAGAAATAGATCCAGATACACAAGGGAATTTAGCATAAGTTAAAATATAGCAAAAGTGGTACCTCAAGACTGTGGGTAAAAGATGGCCTATTGAATGAATAGAGCTGGAGTAAATTCTTGGAGAAAAACTATGCTGGATTCTTACCTTACGCTTTAAACCAAATAGATTCAAGATTTCACTGTAAAAGATTAAATCATATATATATATATATGTATTAGTCCATTCTCATGCTGCTATGAAGAAATACCTGAGACTGGGTAATTTATAAAGGAAAGAGGTTCAATTGACTCACAGTTCTGCAGGGCGGGGGAGGCCTCAGGGAATTTACAGTCATGGCAGAAGCAGAAGCAAACACATCCTTTTTCACATGGCAGCACGAGAGAAAAGTGCTGAGCAAAAGGGAACAAGGCCCCTTATAAAACCATTAGAGCTCGTGAGAACTCACTCACTATCACGAGACCAGCATGAGGGCAACTGCTCCCATGATTCAATTATCTCCCCCCGGTTCCCTCCCACAACACCTGGGGATTATGGAAACTACAATTCAAGATGCGATTTGGGTGGAGACACAATCAAACCATATCAACATACTAGAAGAAAACCTAGGAGAATCCCTTCATGTTCTTGGAATAGCAAAGACTTTGATAAGTGTGACGCAAAATCCAGAAGCTCCTCCCCAAAATATTTGGCAAATTTAAGTACAAGAAAAGTTTTTAAAGTATATGCATACTCTGTGTGTGTGTGTGTGTGTGTGTGTGTATTCCTTCCACATGTCAAATACCATGCATAGGTAGAAAGACAACCAAGAAACTTGCAAGTTTCACCTCATTATCATAGATAAATGGGTAATCTCCCTTATATTTTTTAAACTCCCGTAAATCAATAAGAAAGAAACAACTCAATAGAAAAATAGGCATAGTATAAGAACAGCCAGTTAACAGAAAAGAAAAATAAAATGCCTCAAATATCTATATTCAAATCTACTCTTTATAAAAGTTAAATGCAAAACGAAACTAAGCTGAATAGCACTTTTCACTTCTTATATTGGCAAAAATCCAGACATTTTATAACATTCATTTGGCTATGTGAACAAAACGCACTTTTACACATCAGGAGTATAACTAGGTATAACCCCTTTGTATAGGTTTCATGTTCTATGGAGAGTAATTTGACAATACCTGTCACAATTACCTATGTATCCTTTGACCCAGCAGTTCTTTTCTGGAATCTTTCAATCTATCCTACAGATATATTTACAAAAATGCAAAATAGTATCTGGAAAAGTTTTGAAACAACAGCATTTTTAGAATAGAAACAACCTAAATGCCCATCAGGAAAGACTGTCCAAAAAAATAAAGATCATGGTATAGCCAAACAATAGAACACTAGCGAACTGTAAAAGAATGAGGAAGTTTTGCATGTATTAATATAGAAAGGTGTCTGAGATTTAGATGAAAAAGGCAAGTGGAATGTTCCTAATTTTGTGAAAAAAGAAGAAAAACAGAGAATATCCTTACTTTTTTTTTATATACAAAAAGATACTTTGTATTTTTAGTAGAGACAGGGTTTCACCGTGTTAGCCAGGATGGTCTCGATCTCCTGACCTCATGATCTGCCCACCTTGGCCTCCCAAAGTGCTGGGATTACAGGCGTGAGCCACCGCAACCGGCCCAAAAAGATACTTTGAAGGGATTCACAAGAAACTAATAACAATGCATAATGGCCATGAACTGTGTCTTTCAGGTATGTTATTGCAGGGAGCATCATTGGCTTATGGCCCCAGCCACCATCCCTAGGGATCTCTACCATTATATTTGTGCCAAGGCCAACGTCCCACAGGCTGCTCCCACACAATGACTAAGTGTAGGAGCACTAAGATTAGGGCACTAAGACAAACCATTCCAGCAAGCCAGGAAGCTCCTCTTACAAGATACTTCCCATTATTAGCTCAGCTGACCTTTCTTGGAGCTAGGCTGCAGTCTAACACTTCTATCCAATCCTATTTCCTTCTCTCTCCTTCCACAGGTTACAGACATACACATCTAATCCCATTTTGGTGGCTGCTTCTCAGTGGGCCACAGGGGTGAGAGATGAGGCAGCTTTGAGACTGGCATTATTATTTTTGAGCCATATATTATATAGTCAAAAATTTAATTTAAAATACTCTCTAGGGCTGGGCGCGGTGGCTCACACCTGTAATCCCAGCACTTTGGGAGATCGAGGCGGGCAGATCACTTGAGGTCAGGAGTTCAAGACCAGCCTGGTCAACATGGTGAAACCCCTATCTGTACTAAAATTCAAAAATTAGCCAGGCATGATGGTGGACTCCTGTAATCCCAGCTACTCGGGAGGCTGAGGCAGAAGAATTGCTTGAACTCGGGAGGCAGAGGTTTCAGTGAGCCGAGATCGTGCCACTGCACTCCAGCCTGGGAGACAGAGGGAGACTCTGTCTCAAAAAATAAGATAAATAAAATAAAATACTCTCTAGCAGTGTTTTTCACAGTGTTATCTATCCCAGGGTCTCCTGCAACTAAGTCCTCTCCTGGGATTCACTCCTGATCCACTGACCAGGTGTAACTCTTGGGGGTCCAGGAATCTTCATTCAAAGATCCCAAGAGAATACTGAAATACATAGTTAAAGGACCAGAGGGTTAAACTATAAGATGAGCATGAACTGGACCAAAATATAAACATGTAAAGTGAACTGAAGGAACCAAATGGCCATCATACTTACACATTGATTAAATTATGCAGCTCATCCTAAACAAAGAATATGTGGGATGGGGGAAAGCAAAACAAAACAAAAAAAACTAGAAAGAAGGATCAAGCAACCAAACATAACTTTTCTAAGCTTCTTTCAGGACAGAGGGAGCAATACTCAAAGGACCTCCAGTATTCTCGTTCCATTTATAAAACCAATTCTTCCCTAAGAAGGATAGCTCAGGCTATCTTCTTGCTTCCATTAAACATCAAATTAAACCTCACCCCATTTATTTGATTCCCTGTCCTCCAAGCAACTTTGTAAAAATAATTTAGGCTTCCCATATAGTTCTGCCTATAGGAAGAGATTGATAGTTTCTAAAGAAAAAATACTCTGTGATATCCGATAAGGGCATGAAAAACACCATATTTTACACGTAACTGAATTCATTCAAATTATGCTATTCTTTTAACTCACTATCCATTTCTAGAAGTGCTTATATTTATTTCAGTTTCATTATCCTTTAATTGTCTGACCAATTATGTTCTAATCAAAACTAAATTCTAGGAAGTACCTGCGTATAGCTTTATTGTGAATCTTGTTTGCCAAAATAATGAATAGAAAACCAAGTCTTGTTAATTACAAATGCTGAGATTTCTATTCCTATTAAAGAATGCAAGCCCATGAAGTTCACTGAGTTGTTAGAATTATTGCTTTAAAATGGACATTATTTTTAATTATTTGATATCATTGTGATGGGGTGACAGAAAAAAAATATAAGCTATCTTTTAAGAGTATTTCTTCTCATGGGATATAGTCATGCACCACATAACAAAGTTTCATCCAATCACAGATCACATATACCCTGGTGGTCCCATAAGATTATAATACTGTATTTTTACTGTACATTTTCTATGCTTAGATAGACTAATACTTGTCATTATGTTACAATGGCCTGCAGTATTCAGTACAGTAATATGCAAGCCTAGAAGCAATAGGCTATCCCATGTAGTCTAGGTATGTAGTAGGCTATATCATCTATGTTTGTGTATGTGCATGCTATGGTGTTCCCACAGTGACAAAACTGCCTAACGATGCATTTCTTGGAATGTGTCCTCATCATTAAGTGACAGTTTTCTACATGATCTATGTTCTGTGGGCTGCCCTTAGTTAGTTATTGCAACTGCTTGCAAGTTTATAATTAATGGTCAATTTTTTTAGTTGACTTTCCAGAATAACTAGCAAGGTCTAGCCACTCAGCTTTAACTTAATTTATTCTACAACTTAAAACATTGGTGTTGCAATACCTTGCACTTTGGCTCAACAAAAAGGATAATATTTAATGTTTTCTTGGGCCATTACTCCAAATCTTCAGAGGCTAAATGACCTGATTCCCTCTACAGGCAAGTGAAGACAAAAATGATGGCTTTATTTTATAATTGATTCTAGACGGAAGAAGAAGAGAGGGAAAGAACTCAGTATACTTTAAGTATGCTTTTCATTCTGAATATTTGCAAATGAAATCCGTGATGTAAAATGGAATTCCTATGAAAGTGCTGTTCTCATTATGTCTTTGGTTTGCCTGCTAGCTTCAGCTGTGTTACTTTTATTGCCGTTTTCAGCAAGAACTCGGAAGAGAAAGGATAGAAACTCGAACAGAATGACTACATGGTAATACAAAGATAATGAACTCCAATGCAACAGGACAGCAAATTAGAAGGCTGGGAAGTTGTTAGCCATTAAAAAAAGAAGAAGAAGAAAAGCAAAGGAGTTTTATTTCCATACTTTTGAAGCATCCTTTGGAAACCAGAAAAACTTAACAATACAGTTAACCCAGTTACTGTCAGTGTGGTTCTACTTTCAAAAGAAGCCCAGGCTAACATTTTAAACAGCAATTATATTTTATGAAAAGGGAAGAAGAGGGAGTGAAAGGAACATCAAAACCCCAAAAAAGCATGATGATGACAAAACAATCAGAAAACAACCTAGATCTCCATTCACCTCAGCTTTTTGAAATGAGCATTTCTAGTTCTTGGCACTCTATCAGTCTTGCAAGGACATGGAGGGTGGTGGGGCAGGCTGGGTAGCACCAGTGGCTGCCAAAGGGATTCATATGTGAAACAGAAATTCCTGCTTTCCAAAATGAAGTAAAACAAAGGCCGTCCACCCAGTGAGGAAGCAATGAAGTGAGTAAAGGCTCTTTTGTAGCCTTCTCTTCTTAGGTGACTCCCCAGGAGTCTTAGAGAATGGGTCACCTTGAATTTATCTAGGACAGTTTTTCTAGAATAAGTTTTAATCTTTCAAGACACTAAATTAAGATCAAGATTCTTCTGAGTTTGTGGAACTCATGATGCCCCGGGGACTGATTACAAGTGGAGCATCTCAAAACAATAACAAGTAAATCAAACTCTGGGATAGGCTTTCAAAGCTGCAAAATCCAAATCAGTTTCCCCTGAATATTCCAAGTGATTTGTTGAGTTTCCAAAGAATTTTCCTCAAGAAAAAAAGAAAAGCCTCAAAATCCTTAAGATGATCTTTATACATACTTCAGCTAAGATTTTAAATCTGATCAAATACATTTAATGAAGAAAATTACTTTTTATAGCAATTATCTTATTATCATAAAGGTGTTTTGAGAAAATTATTTATGAAACTCCTTTTTTTTTTTTGTTTTAACCCGGCAAGCTAAACATCTTCCATTTATTTTTAAATGAAGTGAAAATTAGCCAGGTGTGTTAGATAAGCTTTCTATACACAGGTCTAAATATTGACAAAGGGAGATTTGTCACTGGAAAAATCATCAGTCTAGCAATTATCACGTTAGCACATGAAGTGGAAAAAGATGTGAAACTTCCAAATGTGTCAATACAGATTATTTCATTTCCACCAGCTATCAGCTATACTGTGAACACCAGTTCTTTAATGTACGCTGAGCAAGCAGTTCAGCTAAAGAAATTTCTCCTCTGTGCCTGAAAAAACTAAAATCACAAAGTACAAGATCTGGTGTGGAATCACATATGATTCTAACTATTGTTTCAAATGACCTAAAAGTGGGGGAAGGGATACACAAGATGGCAAAAGTACTTTTCTGTGTTGTTTAATTGTATAAGAACTGCATTTGGACTCCTCTTTCATTGGGTTATGTGAGTGTTTCTCTCAGTTCTCATCAGTCCCAACCCCACGGGCCCTTCAGGGACACCTGTAAAGTCCTATCACATCACTATACTGTGGCACTGGGAAAATACAGACTATCTCAGTAATAAGTATCTTGTTGCACACTTTAGACTTCTATGGACTGCACTTGAAGGTGAGAGAGATTGCCATTAATCTTCGGTGTTAAGAAAGAGACAGGTGTATGTAAGAGTAAATTCAGGCAACATTAACATTCCTTTTTGTCATTAGAGGATTGAGTAACCAAGTAAGATAATGCTGTCTGTGCTAGAACATTCATAAATATATCCCTTGATGGATATATGCTCTCCCAAAATATGGCACCTTGGCATCTGAGGAAACAGCAGAAGCAAAAGCCTCTCTGAGGCCAAGGCGGGAGGATGACCTGAGGTTGGGAGCCCGAGACCAGCCTGGCCAACATGGTGAAACACCAAATCTAGTAAAAATAAAAACATTAGCCCAGCGTGGTGGTGGGTGTCTGTGGTCCCAGTTACTTGGGAGCCTGAGGCACGAGGATCGCTTGAACCCGGGAGGCAGAGGTTGCAGTGAGCTGAGATCGTGCCACAGCACTCCAGCCTGGGCAACAGAGCCAGACTCCATCTCAAAGAAGAAAAAAAAAAGTCTCTCTGATTTTTCCCTACCCTTGTCTGAAGTACACCACAAATGCTCTGACCTTCCTCTAAAGTAGGTCATAAGGCCAGATCCGGTGGCTCACACCTGTAATTCCAACACTTCAGGAAGTTGAGGCAAGAAAATTGCTTGAGCTTTGGAGTTTGAGCAACATAATGACACCTCATCTCCATTTTTAAAAATAAAAAAATTTAAAAGTAGGTCATAAGACCCTTGTATGCCCTATACACAGAAGAAAGGGAGGGACACAGAGAAGAATTTGAGCAAACAGATTCTGGCTAAGTTCCTCCCAGTTTATTACCATTAGATGATACCCCCTTTTGTCTAATCATATTTCCCCATAACTCCTTTACCAAACTTAGCATAAAAATACACAATTTTCTCTCTTTCTTTGGGCCTCCATTTCTAAAGATTCCATGTCACCTATAACCTCTATTAAATAAATTTGTTACGCTTTTCTCTTGTTAATCTATCTTTTGTTATAAGGGACTCAGTTATGAACCTAGCAATGCGTGAAAAAAAGAAATCTTTTCTCCTTTACATTCTCATGGACACATTTTGGTCCTTTTTGCTTTCCCCCTTTTCTATTTTTCTATCCACATCTCTCTTCTTCCTGTGCCTCAGTGGTGTTTCCATTCACTAAGCCACCACTCCTTTTCTTGCTTGATGTTCATTGATCCTCATCTTGCTGCTAATCACAATTCCTTCCTGGTTTCACCAAACTCCCAGACACTAGCTTTTCAAATCTCTAAAAACATGGAGGTCATTCTCTCTGTCCAAAAGCGGCATGTTGAAACTCCCCATTGAGTTTTCCTAGATTTTTTTAAATATTGTTTTCTGAATTCCCATTTAGTTTTGTAAAGGCTGAAAGGTGTGCTATCCTTCCTCACACATCATAATGCTCACAGCCAACACTCCTATAACAAAAACCAGGTTAACAAGAAAAAAAATAACAAATTTATTTAATCAAAGTTTTACATGATATAGGAGTCTTCAGAAATGAAAACCTAAAAACCCAGGGAAAATAATTTATTTTTATACTTAGGTTCAATGAAGAATAGACACCTGTGTAGAAAAGTGATTAGACAAAAGGGTATGATCTAAAGGTAACAGACTGAGCGGGGAGACCCAGCAAAGCCTGCCTGTTGAGATTCTTCTTGGCCTCTCTGTGCAGCATTCTTCCTGCCAGATTTGGGCCAGGATCCTTATGGAATGAGGGCCTTCAAGAGAGAATGGAAAAGGGAAAGAGCGGTCTTTCTAGGTTTGATGGCTTGCTTTGGGGGAGAGGGATTCTAGTTTCTATGACTCGCCTTAGGGAAATGGAATTCTGGTCTCTATGACTCGCTTCAGGGGAGAAGGAGGGGCAGGAGGCAGGAGGGCAGAAGAAGGGCAGAGAGAGGCTGTGCTTCTGGGGCTGCTTCTGAGGCCTTCCAGGCTCCTTTAGTTCAAAGTACTCAGCAGGCCAAAGCGCTGTAATTTGGGGTATCATTTTCTGAGCCCCAACAGTTTCAACTTCGTATTTGGTTGCCCTAGGGTCTTCACTTTGTAGCCATTTGCTTACTCCTTAAGCTTTTAGAATCTTATCTCTGCCCTCCTACTTTGCAGAAATTTCTCTCTTAGAGGTCACCAATTACTTCTTCATCAGAGAATCTAATGACACTGGAGGCTACTCATCTTTTTCTGCAGGATTGGACCCTCTTGGCTCTTTGTTGAACCTTTCTCTTCCTTTTTGCACTGAAAACACTGTTCTTTCCTGACCACTCTTGTTTCCTACTTATCCCACTTTGAGAAGGTAAGAATCTCCACAGTTCTGCTTTTGGCTCAGGCCTTTCAGTCCCGCTATATTTCCATATAGTGGGTGGAAATGAGTGATGATGGCTTGATGGCTTCAAAACTTCCATTTCTGACCCCAACCTCTCATAAATAAAAAGTCCCATTTCCAAGTGTTTGCTGAGAATCTCCACCTAAGTATCTTTCTTGCATCTCAAATCCAGTAGGCATTACTTCATAAATAAATGCATTATCAATCTATCTCTTTGAGTAATCTTCCACAACTACCTCTATTAACACTACCACCAATTATATAAGTCTGATTCATGTCATCATGAACTCCCAACTTCATTCTCCATATCCTATAAGTTCCTGAGACATGGACTCTTTCACTCTGGTATCTTTCTATCCTATTGCCACCATTCTAGTTCAAGTATTCCTTTTCTCTACCTGCACCAGCGGTCAGTAAAGTGAACTAACAGCATCAGAATTACCTGGAAACTTGTAAGAAATACAAATCCTCAAACCCCACCTCATATCCATTTAGTCTGAAACTCTGGGGGTGAGACCAGCAATCTATATTTTAACTAGACTCCGATAACTCTGATATGCACTAAAATTTGAGAACCTAGATTATTGCAGATGACTTTTATCTGGCCTTCCTGTCTCCAGTCTCTTCTTTCCCACGCCACTCTAAGAGTTACTTTTCTAAAGAATAACTCTGATCATGCCACTTCTGTGATAGAAACATTTGACTCTTTATTGTCAAATAAAAGCCAAACTCCTCATTATGACATCTGAATGTAAAACACTCAACAAGTTAGAAATAGAAGGGAACTTCCTTATCTTGACAAAAAAAGACATCTATGAGAAACCTACAAACATCACACTTAATGGTAAAAACTGAATGCTTTTCTCCTAAGATCAGGAAATAGATGAGATAGCCACTCTTCCCACTCTTATGCAACATGATACAGTAGGTTCTAGCCAGTGCAGTCAGGCAAGAAAAAGCAAGTAAAGAATAGAGATTTGATTTTAAAAAGAAAGAAAAAAAACATAAATTGAAAAGAAAGAAGTAAAAGTGTTTTTATGTACGAATGATATGATCCTAAGGGATCTATTTTCTTATTTTTTATTTTTTTATTTTATTTTACATTCCAAGATACCTGTGCAGGTTTGTTACATAGGTAAATGTGTGCCATGGTGGTTTGCTGCACCTCTCAACCCATTACCTAGGTATTAAGCTTGGTAAGCATTAGCTGTTTTTCCTGATGCTCTCCCTCTCCCTACCCCCTATCCCCAACAGGCCTCAGTGTGTGTTGTTCCCCTCCCTGTGTCCATGTGTTCTCATTTTTCAGCACCCACTTACAAGTGAGAACATGCAGTGTTTGGTTTTCTGTTCCTGCGTTAGTTTGCTGAGGATAATGGCTTCCAGCTGTATCCATGTCCCTGCAAAGGACATGATCTCATTCCTTTTTATGTCTGCATAGTATTCCATGATGTATACGTACCACATTTTCTCTATCCACTTTATCATTGATGAGCATTTGGATTAATTCCATGTCTTTGATCTTGTGAATAGTGCTGCAATGAACATACACATACATGTATATTTATAACAGAATGATTTCTATTCCTTTGAGTATATACCCAGTAATGGGATTGCTGGGTCAAATGATATTTCTGGTTCTAGCACTTCGAGGAATCACCACACTGTCTTCCACAGTGGTTGAACTAATTTATGTTCCCACCAATAGGGTAAAAGCGTTCCTATTTCTCTACAGCCTCGCCAGCATTTGCTGTTTCTTGACTTTTTAATAATTATCATTCTGACTGGTGTGAGATGGTATCTCATTGTGGTTTTGAGTCACGTTTCTCTAATGATCAGTTATGTTGAGCTTTTTTCATATGTTTTTTGGCCACATAAATGTCTACTAAAACTAATAAATTTAAAAGGCCACAGGATACAAGATCAATATGCAAAAATTAACTATTTTAGTTCTATGTAATAGCAACAAACACCAAAAGTAAAATTAAGAAATGATTTCATTCCCAATAAAATCAATAAAAATAAAATATTTAGGAATAAGTTTAACAAAAGAAGTGGAAAACTTACACTCTGAAAATTGTAAAACAGACTGAATGAAATTAAAGATCTAAATAAATAAAGTTACATTCCATGTTCATAAACTGGAAGCCTCAATATTGTTAATATAGCAATATATCCCAAATTGTCCTGTGGATTCAATGCAATCCTAGTCAAGATCCCAACAGTCATTTTTGTAGAAATTGACAAGCTGATCCTAAAATTCATATACAAATTCAAAGGGCCTGGAATAGCCAAAATAATTTTTAAAAATAACAAATTTAGAGAATGTATACTACTCAACTTCAAAACTTAATATAAAACTACAATAATGACAACAGTGTGATAGGTATAAAGGCAGACATATAAAACAGTGGAAAAGAATTCAGAGTCTAGAAATAAATCCTGACATTTATGGTCAATTGAGTCATTATGAGTACTATGATTTTTTTCAAAAAATGTTACTAGGGCAAATAAATACCACAAAAATGAATTTAGACCCTCACCTTACACAAAAATTACCTTGAAACAGATTAGAAACCTCATTGTAAGTGCAAAAGTTATAAGACCTAATTGTAAGTGCAAAAGTTATAAAACTTCTAAAAGAAACCATAGGAGAAACTCCTGGATTAAAGGGGAAAATGCTTAGATATGACACTAAAAGCATGATCAGAAAAGAAAAAAAAAATGACAAATTGGGCTTCAGCAAAATTAAAATCTTTTACTCTCAAAAGTTACCAATAAAAATATAAAATGACAAATTACAGACTAGGAGAAAATGTATGCCAATCATATGTCTGAAAACAATGAATAATAGGCAAATGACAACATTCTCAATGTTGTTAGTCATTAGGGAAATACAAATTAAAATCACAGCAAAATGCCATACCCACACATTAAAATGACCAATCAAAAAGAGTGACAATACTAGATATTGGTGATAATATGAAGAAATTGGAACTCTCATACATTGCTGGAAAGAATGTGAAATGTCACAGCCATTTGAAAAACAGTTTGGCCGTTTTTAAAAAGTTAAACCTAGAGCTATCATATGACCTAGCAATGCTACTCCTAGGTATATACCCAAAAGAAATGAAAACATACATTGACACAAAACTTGTATAGAAATGTCCATAGCGTTATTTATAGTAGCCAAAAATTGGAAGCAATACAAATGTCCATTGACATGAATGGAAAAAACCAATGTGATAAGCATATCCATACAATGAAATGCTATTGCACAATGAAAAGGAATGAGCTATTGATACACACTACAACTTGGTTGAACCCCTAAAACAGTATGGTAAGTGAAAGAAGTCAAAAATAAAAAAACTACATATTGTACAGCTCCATTTATATGAAATTTCCAGGAAAGGCAAATTTATAGAGACTGAGAGCAGATAAATGGCTGCCTAGAGCTCGGTGGGGGGGTGGTTACTGACTGCAAATGAGCATAAGAAAACTTTTTGGGGTGAGAAAAATGTTCTAAAATTGAATCACAGTGAAATTTACCCAAAACTCTATAAAGTTGCTAAAAAAATCATTGAATTGTACACTTACAATGGGTGAATTTCATGGTATGTAAATTATGTCTCAATGGGACTGTTTTTAAAGAATTATTTTAAAACTCTTTAAAAAAAACACACATAAAATCACTTACATAAATTATGTACCATAAGTTCTGTTCTATTTGTTCTGCAGCAGTGTAAAAACCACATATTTCGCTAAGGTTGAAAATAAGTATGAAGAAAATTAAGAACATTTTGTTATGTCAACCCATGACGGCACGTTAGTTAATGCCATTGTTACTCAGTTACTTTTCTATTTAATTGCTTAGGCCAGCTAGTTTATTCATATCATACCTGTAATGGTTAATTTTAAGTGTCAACTTGACTGGGCTAACACATGCCCAGATGGCTGGTAAAACATTATTTCTGGTGAGTCTGTGAAGGTGTTTCCAGAAGAGATGAGAATTTGAATCAGCAAACTAAACAAAGATTGTCCTCATCAATGTAGGCGAGCATCAGCTAACCCAGGAAGGACCTGAATAGAATAAAAAGGCAGAGGAAGAGTGAATTTGACCTCTCTTCTTGAGCTGGAACACCCACTTTCTCCTGCCCTCAGACATTGGCCCTCCTGGTTCTCAGGCCTTTACATGCAGACTGAGATGTATACCATTGATTCTTCTGGTTCTTAGGCCTTTAGTTTGGAGTTAGAATGACACCACCAGCTTTTCTGGTTCTCCAGCTTCCAGACAACAGATTGTAGGACTTAGCCTCCATAATTGTGTGAGCCAATCCTTCATAGTAAATCTCTTCCTATATGTCTATATATGTCTTATTGGTTCTGACTAATACAATACATAAACTGTATTTCATCACTTGGTAAAAGTTTTCTTACTCTCAGTATTTTAGCCATGGTCAGTTATGGTTTCTTTATTACTAACTGTGATTATTTGGAAAGAATATTTAAAAGAAAGTCTTTTTCTCTCTATGAAAATCTCCCCAGAACAATGCCCCTTAACTTCTATGCATTTCTGTCTTGCTATTCGTTCTCTTTCTTCTGTCCTACTACCTCCTCTTCTCTCACCTGGTTCAGAATTTCTGAGACAAATAGGAGAAATCAGTAATATCCTCAAGTTAGGGAAACTATGCTTCAGCATGGTTTCTCCCCACTGTGCCATACTGCCTGTATGAAGACCAGAGAACAAATGCAGTAAAATTCTAATAAGACTCAATAAATAAAATCTGAAAATATAATTACGTAAAATGCACATGCATTATTGTGAAATAAATAAATAGACCAGAAGTGGCTACTGCCTACCAAGCCAAACAGAAATTCCCACGAGTCTGGCTCTGCATTCCAAGCTCACTTGGTTCTAGCTGTATTTTGTCATCAAATTGTTGTGGTTTTCTACTCTACCTTAAATTTAAGTGGAGATAATTTGGAGCCCTGTAGCTAGCTAGAATGACAAAAGAATGGCAGTGATTCCAGGAATACCTGATTGGTTGGTATACAGTTTATCAACCTGATCTAAAGAGATTAAGTAGAAAGAACACTGAGAGTGTAGGGGTCTGTTTTTGCCTCCACTTTCCAAGAGTTGCCTGGATATCTCTACCCAATATTGTTCTTTCTCACACCTTACGTTCGTCCATGCTCAAAAGACAAGAATTTAGCCCACCCAATTTGTGAATGAGGGGTATAGGGAAAATCAATTGCCTATTGTGTTACATCTGAAGGCACATTATCATTGTGAGTGTAATTGCAGAGTTTTACTAGATCTAGCAATCAAAAGAGAATTTTGAATCCAGTACAGAAAAGTTATAAGATATGTAATTCAAAGTTAAACAAAAAGTATCCTTCTAGTGGTGCTCATTGTGATTGACTTAGCAAGATGATATGTCTAAGTTAATCATGGTAACCCATTTCTCATTTCAATTACTGGTTTAAAATTGGCACATCACTCAGTACAGCCATTAAATATGAGAGAAGTCAAGTGGGAGCTTCTGGAAAAGCCCTTTTTCCTTTTAAAAAAAATAGTTTCAAGAAAGAGACACTTTCACTTTCCCCTGGAAGTTATTGGGTCTGGATAGGAAACTTGGAACTATTGCAGCTATATATACTATATATCTTGTAAAAATGAAGCCAATGACAAAGATTCTCTCCTTGACCAAACTTTAGTCAGGCTCCTTTGAACCCTCTACTAGGTACAACCTTGGGCTTCTGTCTCTGTCCTTGGAGAGTCCAGTTTTAGCAGGAATCCTGAGAAGTCAGTTTAGCCAGAATCCTCCCCCAACCCCCAATATCTGATCATCCTCAATATCCAACCAAATTATTCATCACCCACCTTCCCTCAGGTAATATCTGAACACCCTGGCCTGCCTTCAGCAAGAATCCTATTAGGCCAGTTTAGCAAAGAATTGGCCTCTTCTCTAAATAATTTTCCATCCACCCAGCCCTGTTCCTTAGCTATAATCCCCACCTTTCCTTATTGAATTCAGAATTGAGCCCATTTCTATTCTGAGGTCTCTTTCCCCAATTATAATAATTTCTGAGTAAAATCTGCCTTTACTTCTTTAACTACTTAACTGCCCACCTGTGGTTTTCTTTGACATCAGCCTCTGTAAGAAACCATGTTTGAGGACAGCAAAGCAGGAAGAAAAAGGGACCTGGGTCCTCAATGATTTTTGTGAGCTGCTGATCATACAATGAATCAAAGATTTTTGTTTGTTTGTTTGTTTGGGGTTTTTGTTTTGTTTTGTTTTTATAACTTGCTGCAGAAAGATCTTAACACAATGCTTTTCTGTGATTGTTGAACCCAGGCATTCCATCCTAGACTAAAAGCATTTTCATAGGTTTGATCATATAGAAGAAATATCATTTCAAAAGAAGATGGGACTAGGGAAGAGGAATAGTAAGTGGTGGGTTCAGGAATGAAGGATGATTCTTATACTTAATCATACAGTATCCTCTTTTCCCCACATTTTGAGAACCATATCAGTACATCTCTGAAATCAAGAAAAAACAAGACAAAGAAATAATATACTTGCCTATAGCCTTAGGGGGTCCCAGGTCCTGGGTGAAGGCATATGCAATTTCACATTACCTAGCCAACCACACCCAGTGATCCCTGGGAAACTGCCACTGATCTTGGCCTTGCAGGGTGCCCCAGAAACTCCCCTTCCACGCATTAGAACAGCACAGAGCCTTTGAAGAATATGTTAAATGCCTTGCCTTTGTAGAACATTTTTAACTTGCTACAGTACTTTCAAATCCATTAGCTAATTGCGATCTTCAAAACAGTGTGCTAAGGTAGACATTACCCCCATTTGACAAATGACAAGTGAAGAGTGCATGGAGAAGGTGAAAACATTTGCTTAAAATAACCCAACCAACTACACTATGAATAGTCCATAGCCTAAGATTATTTGCTTAGAAAAGCAAATATACTTGAATCCTGTTATAAATATGCTCTGCTCAAGATTTTCCAAGATCCGGAAGGGCCACAGTGTATCTGAGTATATGGGCATATACTGAATACATGCTTACCTACGTTTAATCTCTGCTGTGGCCAGTTTCTATTTCAGCCTTATAATTTTCTGTATTTCCCTCCTCTATTGCTCTTCATCCACACTTTATTTAGGAAATGTTCAACAGAGAAGCCAGAAAGGTACCTCCTAGGAAAGGTGAGAAGCAGTGAACAACAGAGATCAGCTACAATTGGGAAAGGTGCATCTTTTGCATTGATCATTACCAAAAAAAAAAAAAAAAAAGCAGTAAAGACTAATGCAGTTCCATTTTTAAATAGAGTTCAAAATAAAGCCAAACCCTTAACATCACACATTTACAAAGGAGTCAATTGTAAACATACAAAAACAACTAATGACAGAAAAGGGAAATGGGTCTCTGCTTTCTTTTTCTTTTCTTTTCTTTTTTTTTTTTTTCTTTTTTTTTGAGACAGAGTCTCGCTCCGTCGCCCAGGCTGTAGTGCAGTGGCGCGATCTCGGCTCACTGCAAGCTCTGCCACCTCCCAGGTTCACGCCATTCTCCTGCCTCAGCCTCCCGAGAAGCTGGGACTACAGGTGTCCGCCGCCATGTCCGGCTAATTTTTTTTTTTTTTTTTTTTAATAGAGACGGGGTTTTACCGTGTTTGCCAAGATGGTCTCGATCTCCTGACCTCGTGATCCGCCCGCCTCAGCCTCCCAAAGTGCTGGGATTACAGGTGTGAGTCACCGCACCCGGCGTCTGCCTTTTTTTTTTTTTTTTTTTTTTTTTTTTTGAGACGGAGTCTTGCACTGTCGCCCAGGCTGGAGTGCAGTGGCGCGATCTTGGCTCACTGCCAGCTCTACCTCCCAGGTTCACGCCATTCTCCTGCCTCAGCCTCCCCAGTAGCTGGGACTACAGGCGCCCCCCGCCACGCCCGGCTAATTTTTTGTATTTTTAGTAGAGACTGGGTTTCACCGTGTTAGCCAGGATGGTCTCGATCTCCTGACCTCGTGATCTGCCTGCCTCAGCCTCCCAAAGTACTGGGATTACAGGCGTGAGCCACTGCGCCTGGCCTCTCGAAAGTTTTAAAATAACAATCAAAGGACTAAATAACCAGTTTCAAAATATTTGTTGTTAAATTTAATCCTCTTAAAGATAAGATTCAAACTGTTAATTTCAAGTGCTAGAAAAACAAATCAGAAGTGATGGCCACTACTATAAACTATTCTTTCTTTGATTACCAGTGTAGGAACATATTATTTTACAATACTTTGGTTTTTTATTAGAATTTCACTGACCCAAAAGTAAAAAAATAAAATTTACACTATAAGTTTTCCCCTGTTTTGTGTGATAAAAACCACAATCAATCTGTTCATTCCCAAGACTTACTGAAGACACGTATTTCTATATTTAAAAGTACCCTAGCAATGTTTTATTACAGTGACTCCTATAAAAAATATTCCTTTTCATATTCAATTATATGAAGATTTGTTACCTGGCTTGCCTTGACCTTTTCATTAGATATTATATATATAATTTATTAGAAACAGAGACTGACCAGGGAATTACCTTCGGAAACGAGGAGGTAGGGAAAGAAGCAGCAAAAATTCTCAGCCAGACTTTGAACAGGAAGCTTTAGTAAGAGACCTAGAGAAGAAAGATTTAAAAAAACTAGATGATACATGGAGAGTACCGTTTACAAGTTACTAGAAAATTGACTAAGCAATTTCTGATACAATAGTTTTTTTACCATCTATAAGCACTCTAAAAGTTTTATTTGCATATATGTATTGTGGGAAATAAAAAAGCAAAATGCAGAATCACTGCCATTTAGTAACTTTATAAAGAAGTTTCTTGAATGTATTTCAATAGCTTAGAATTTGTCTGTCATAATATTAAATAAGGTAGAATAGATGAACTTAAATCTCATAATTGTATGTCTATCTTTAAGAAGTATACTTGAAGTTTCTAATGATAAAAAAATAATTTGTGGCAAAGAGAGACAATGCACATAACATATAGCCAAAGAAAAAAGAACTCCTTTAAAAACTTACAATGATTATCTTTTAAAAATAAAAGAAGGTTGTCTATTCATGAAATAAGAATAGAAAAATAGAAGGGTATGAAAAGAGGGAAGTCAGAGAATATTCAGAGAAGGATTTCTTAGGAATTAAGCCAAATTTTTAATTTTTAATCGTAGGGTAGGAAAATCAATTTGGGTAAATCTTCAATAAAGTATTACAGGGGGAACAAAGAAAACCAAAGGGAGGAAATTCTCAAAGATATCACACAAGAAATGTTCTCAGAACTGAAAAACATAAATATCTAGAGAAGAGGGTCCCCATAATGAATGAAGAAGAGCCACACTAAGGTATCATCGTGAAATTTCAGAACACCGGGGTGAAGAGAATGCTCTTCAGTAGCATATGAATGCTAGGAAATAGTGCAGCAAGGCCTTCAAAATTCTGAGGGAAAATTATTTTTAACTTATAATTGTATACTTACTCAAACTATCAGTCAAATGTAAGATTAAATCCATTCAAATATGGAAGAAGTTACAGATTTTTTTGGTCTCTCATGTGCTGTTTTCTAGGAAGCTACTAGAGGATCTTCTTCACAACATGAGGGAGAAAGAGCAAGAGATGGATTTCAAAAAGCAGGAACTTCAACACATGAGGACAATGAAGGGAAATCCAGATTGACACGTAGCAGCCTGGAAAGCAACTAGTCCAACTGGAAGCAAGAGGAAGAACAATGGCTTCAGAAGGAATGTCTCAGGGTAAGAGCTTTAAATGTCGTAGTGCTTAAAATTGTGTTTGACTATTTTTTTAAAAAAATGATAGTATATGACCAAAAAATATAGTGAAGAGGACATAGAAATTAGAAAATTAAAGGAGACAAGTATTAATTCCAAGGAAAACAAAAAGTTACATGAGAAAGGAATCTACTTGCTTCTGCAGTCAATAATATTTTACAAGATCATGATTTCAAAAATTTGATTATTGAATTAAACACTAATATATATATTTTTTTCAGAATATGAGAGAGAAGAGGGCAGAAGAGAGTATAAAATAGTTAAAACCTCTATTACTGAAATCACTGTTGCATAATTATAACTGAGGAAATTATTACAGTGAAAGAGACCTGACCTGACCAACTTTATCCTGCTTCTAACCTCTAAGCTGCCTTTGTTCATTCCTGGGCATAGGTCGAACTAATTTGAGGAGGAACTTAGCTTATAGTTTAACCTTGAAACAAAAACGATTAACAACCCTTTCCCAAAACAAACCCCCTTCCTTCCTGGGGACTAGACTGCCTTTGTAGAACTAACAAATGAACCACAAGATTAGAAATTATGGCTTAGAAGTCACACAGCTGAAGGCTGCAAGACTCTGACATCCCAAAATGTTCCTGGGGGATAACATCACTATTGTAAAGTCTAAGATCAGTGATTGAGCTATTTTGCAGCCCCTGTACTTGATGGATCAGCTGGCACCACCCAGATCAATAAACTGGCTCATCTGGTCTTACGGTCCCCACCCAGGAACCAACTCAGTGCAAGAGGAGAGCTTTGACTCCCTATGATTTCATCTCTGATCCAACCAAGTACCACTCCCATCTCACTGGCCCCTACTCACCAAATTATCCTTAAAATCCCCCATCCCAAGTTTTCAGGAAGACTGATTTGAGTAATAATAAAACTCCAGTCTCCCATACTGCCAGCTTGCGTGAATTAAACTCTTTCTGTATTGCAATTCCCCTGTCAGTCTAGGCGGCAGGCAAGGAGAACCCATTGTGTGGTTACATTACCATTATGATAAAATGGTAAATGTCAAAATTTGATAAATTAAGGTTGGCAGGAGGTGAGGAAGGGTCAGAAACTGATCATTTTTATTATAAAACTTTGAGTTCACTTTGGGGGCATTGATGGGTTAATGTATCACCTTGATAAAAATGTAACTTAATTTTCTAAAAAAGGACAAAACTGTGAAAATACTACAGTGTGGTGATACAATGGGGGGCAAGAAATGTAGCTTCTCATCCCAATCCTTCTAACTCCAAAAGATTGTGGCCACGTCTCTCTACTTCCGTGTCTTTATATGAGGTCAGGGCTCTAAAAATTTCTCTCAACTTTACACTTTCATGCTCAAATCTACCCATCTTCCGTGTGGCTATTTCTTGAGATCTCCCTTAACAATGATCCATTAACTAATCATAAAAAATACTAAATGAACAGCATCTTCTCCAGGATCTTAAATAGCTAGAAATAAACACATTCTTCTCTGACCCAGAGACATTACATGCTATAGAACTGCAAGAAATAAAGCATTACCAGGTAGTGAAAGGAATGCAGTGCTCTGACAAGATCTTAATTGACTCACTAAGTTATGGAGATTTTAGGCAACAATTTACTCTGTTCTTAAATTTTAAAAGTAGTTACCATAGCAACTCCTAGACACAGCATATGGTATGTCTGGTACCTCCAAGATAACAGAGCAGATTCTTGATGAATTTCCCTTACAATATGTTGTGAACTTTTGTACTTTTTAGTGTTTCAGTGGGCAATGTTATATGGTGTTAGTATTCACTGATATTATCTATATATTTTCACGCTTATTTCAAAGGATTTGTCACTTGCAACACACAAAACTTAAATGCTTCTCATATCTCTTAATTTATTTTCTTCATTAAAAAATTACTACATACCAGGAGAAAGATTAGCAAATGAACAGTATTCTTTAAAGAATAAATATAAATAAGGACTAAATCATATGGAAAATGTCTTGCTCATTTATAGGGAAAGAAAGAAAAATTAAAACTAGATACTATTTCTCCTCTAATCCAACTGATAAAATGTTGAAGAGTGGGAGGAATTTAAATTGGTACCGCCATTCCAGTAGTTAATTTGGAACTATAAGTTCAAATCCTTTATGATGTCTTGCCATTTGACCTAGTAATTTTGTTACTACAGGTTTTTATCCTAAAGGCTTTAAAAAAAAATACACAAAGATTTATATGCAAATTTTTATGAAGAATTATGTATAATAGTTAAAAACTACTAATAATCTTAATCTACAGTAAGAGAAAATTTAAAATTAAAAGTTAAGAATCTCCTCTTATTGGGCATTCAGATTTGATGCAGTTTTTCTATTATAAATTTTACTACTATAAATTAGTACACATTTTATTACAAATTATAGCACTATTATAATTACAGTATATATGCATGTGCTATATATGTACTACATATACATATATTAAATTTAAAAACACATTTCTAAAGAATGTTGACAAAATAAAAAAATTATACTATATTTATAATATACTGTATTTATGCAATCACGGAAAAACCATGGAAGGGTAGACCTCTCCATGAAAAATAAAAATAAAGTGGCTGTGGTGAACACCAGAAACTGACCTTCAACGAGTCAGGCCCTTGTATAATCCCCTACCCTTGAGTGAAGACAGAACTGATGACTTGCTTCTAACCAATAGAATATGGCAAGGTGATGGATGCAGACTGGAGAGACAGATTATCATACTGGCTTGAAAATTCAAGCTGTCGTGTGGCAAGAAACTGGCCCTCGTGCCCGTGGTCAATAAGAAAACAGAGCCCTCAGTCACACAGCTGCAGAGAAATAATTTCTGCCAACAACCTGAATGAGTTTGGAAGCATATTTTTTCCTAGACAAGCCTCCAGATAAGAACACAACACAGTCAACACTTTGACTGCAGCCTGGTGAGATCTAGAAGCACAGAATTATTCAGTTACACCGTCCCAGGAATTCTGACCTACAGAAACTGTGAAATAATCAACGTGTGCTATTGTTTTAAGCTGCTAAGTTTGTGTTGATTTATCACACAGCCTAGAAAATGAATACAGTGACTGTCTCTAGAAAGTAGTAATTTGTACAAATTTTCCTTTCTTATTTGTACTTTTCTAAATTTTCTAAAATGTTATAATAAGAATTTCTTTGCTTTTAAAATCAAAAGATGTTATTTTCAACAAATCATCTGGAAGCAAAAAATAAGTATGCTCTGCAATTTTTTAACTGATTTTGAATGTGGCAAAAGAATATTTTTTAAAAGTGTACAATGAAAATATAGCACTAAGATTACCCCAGATTTCTATTTTTTTAAATGATCTTAACAGAAGATTTTATTTAAATCATGTTAACATAGACTGTTTCTGAAATTTTAAGCTTTCTATATTTAATAATGCCTGCTGGGAGGAAAAAAAAGAAATCATACTTGTAAATTTTTCTTTCCAATTTTGACCATGACTTAAAATGGAAAAAGTTATGTTGATTGTGGCTAAATGTTCTCGTTTTTAGAGGCCATTATGCACTTTAAATTCTCTGTTGGCATTTTAATTTCATTTTACAAAATAAATCCCAACTGACAACAGAATAAAGCAAATTCTAAGTCAACTAAGCGAAAAAGTGTCACCGCAAACAGAAAGAACTTTGCAAACTGATGCAACATTTCATATGGCTCCTGAACCTAAATTTCCAAAGTTTCAACAGGAAATAAAATGTGTGTATGTTGGGGGGAAGTATTGACAACTGAAACCAGCTCCACAACTTACTGTCTACAACATGATGTTACTATTCAACTGTCTGCATTAACATACATTTACTATTGTAGGAAGTTCTTGCCAAGAAAGATTAAAATTGCAATAACCATTTCTTGTTTCAGGAACTTTCCAAAATTTCATTTATCTGACCACTAGGCTACCTAGCTTACCATTATTAGAGTAAATACCCATTTCTGAAGATAATCAATAGTTTAATTAAGCTCCTCAAATGACAGTTTACTCTTTAAGATTTGATTTGAAACCCTCACATTCCAAACTATCATATCATGAATTCTGCCTAATCTTAAGCATTATAAGATGAATTTTAACTCAAATTCTCAAAACTTCATAAATATACTACTATTACTCTTCCTTCTCAGAGATGTCACTAAGACTGTTAAGGTAGTGATCGCTCATACTGCGATAAACAATAAGCTTGGCTTTGTTTTATCAGCAGGGTATTTTGATGGTATTTTCAGGAAGCTAGCATTTAGCAGTCTTGGAGTTTCCACCAGTATGTGACCAAGACCTGCTCACTGCAGTGGCTTAAGGCTCTCCACAAAGAACAGAGTGTTCCTCAAAGCCCTCTTGGAACTCTTCCTCGGATATCTCCATGACAGTAGTAGTGAAGTAAGTCTACTTTAGGTTTGAGCTTCAATTTATTTTATTTTATTTTATTTTATTTTATTTTATTAACCTCCCCACACAATGAGTTTATTTTGACTCCTACAATACAAAATTCTTTTTTAGGAATTATTTTATTATCTGATAAGATTTACAAAACTTTTGTCCTTAGTGAAAACCTGACAATTACTAACGATATTACTATTTAATTCTATCTGCCCTTATTTTTTATTGTTGTTGTGCATCTGTGAGAGGAAGTTCATTGGGAAGAGAACTTCCCAATGATAGGCCCATGATAAGACCATTGAGCTATTCTGGAAATGGAGATTTTCCAAAGGTTTCTTCTCAGACTAGTGTCTTTTGGACAAACTCTGTCCTGGGTCAATTATCAAAACATCGTGAGACCTTTTCTCTGTCCTGAGTTGTCCCTGAGATTCTGACTCTGAGAGATATTTCCTCTCTAAGTCTTTTCATCCACTGGGAACTACAAATAAGTTGAGTTTGCAGCTGGAGATGGCACAACTATTAGGCTAGAGATCCAATTCACAAAGTGCATGAGCAGACTGTTCCCAGACCCCCACAGCTTAGTCTCTGTCTAAATCTATGTCCCTACCTACCCTGAGCTGGACTCCTCCTTCTCACATGTATTTGTGCCACATCTCAAATTCTTCTACTTATCTTTCTAAGTAACATAACATCACAATATAGAATTTATAGTAGTCATGTTGGTGAGCTTAGATATGAACAAAATTATTCATTTGAAGGGTATCATAGAACACAAAAAAACAGTACCAATGGTCTGCATGGTTTTATTGACATGAGGAAGTATGCCAAAGAAATCCAGATGGCAAAATTGCTTTATTAAGAGATTCCTTGGCCAAGAGAAAATAAAATTTTGAAAATTTGAAAATAAAAATTTGAAAAAATTAAAACTAGCTCTCTTCAAGATACCCCAAATCTTGATTTGAAGTGAATGACCTTTACTATTCTTATCCATCCTATGCTTCTACATTTCCTTCTGTTCCTATAACTCCTCCTGATCTGCCTCCCTTCCTTTCTAGCCACCCAGTAGCACCCAAAGCTAAATTAACTCTTAAAATTAAACATCCTGCAGAACAGAAAAAACCCCTAATGGCTGAATATAAGTTCTAGTATCATTTAAGTGAAGAGTCATTGTTAAAGAATTCCCAGAGTCTAGATAAGAGAAGGAGTGATATTGTTTGGCTCTGTATCCTCACTCAAATCTCTTCTCAAATTGTAATCCCCAGGTGTGGAGGGAGGGACCTGGTGGAAGGCAATTGGATCATGGGGATGGTTTCCTCCATGCTGTTCTTGAGTTACTGAGTGAGTTCTCATTAGAGCTGATGGTTTTAAAAGTGTTTGGTAGTTCCCACTTTGCTCTTCTCTTTCGCCTGCCACCATGTAAGATGTGCCTTGCTTCCCTTTTGCCTTCCACCACAATTGTAAGTTTCCTGAGGCCTCCCAAGCCATGCAGAACTGTGAGTCAATTAAACCTCTTTTGTTTATAAATTACCCAATCTCAGGCAGTATCTTTATGGCAGTGTGAAAATGGACTAATACAAATAGAAATTTATAGAAGAATTTAGTATGATTTTAGGAATGTAAACTCCAGAGCGCCCAAATCTATAGCAATTGGTTCACATTTTGTGAGAACCTTATATGCAAAAAAAATTTATGCAAATAACAAAATGGGCAGACCCTAAGCATAACTTAAGGACCCTAAATTTCATAGGTAACCCAAGTTGTTGATAAAAGCAATAGATGTTGGAGAAGGTTTTTTTGGAGACTCACCCAAAAGCACTTCATGTAAAAATACATTTGACTCAAGCTTCCAGTTCCTGAAAGGGTACTATACAAAAGTATCCAGCAACTTTGCTATCCAGCAACTTTGGTATACCCTTGTATACTACCAATGAGCAAATGGAATTTGAAATAAAAAAACACAATACTATTTACATTATCATCCCCCCAAAATGAAACAATTAGGCATAAACCTAACAAAATATGTACAGATCTATATGAGGAAAACTATAAAACTCTGATGAACGAGAATCAAAGAAGAACTAAATAAATTGAGAGATAGTCCATGTTTATGGGTAGGAAAACTTATCATTGTCAAGATGTCAGTTCTTCCCAACTTGATCTATAGATTCAAGGCAATACCAATCAAAATCCCAGCAATTTATGTTGTTGATATAGGCACACAGTGATACATAATAGAGAGCCCAGAAATGGACCCACATAAATATAGTCTATTGATTTTTGACAAAGGAGCAAAGGCAACAAAATAAAGAAAAGACAATTTTCTCAACAAATGATGCTGAAACAACTGGACATCCACATGTGAAAAACTGAATGTCTAGAACATCTAGATGACCTTGGGTATAGTGATGACTTTTTAGATACAACACCAAAGGCAAGATCCATAAAAGAAAGCATTGATACGTTAATTCATTAAAATTAAAAACTTCTATTCTGCAAAAGACAAGGTCAAGAGAGTGAAAAGACAACCCACAGACTAGGAGAAAATATTTGCAAGAGACACATATATTAAAGAATTGTTATCTAAAATGTAAAAATAACTCTTAAAACTCAACAATAAGAAAATAAATAACCCAATTTAGAAATCAACCAAATACCCAAACAGACATATCACCAAAAAAGATGTATAGATATCAAGCCGGGCACGGTGGTTCATGCCTATAATCCCAACACTTTGGGAGGCTGAGGCGGGCAGATCACAAGGTCAGGAGATCAAGACCATCCTGGCCAACGTGGTGAAACTCTGTCTCTACTAAAAATACAAAAAAAATTAGCTGGGCGTTGTGGTGCATGCCTGTAATCCCAGCTACTCGGGAGGCTGAGGCAGGAGAATAGCTTGAACCAGGGAGTCGGAGGTTGCAGTGAGCTGAGATCACATCACCGCACCCCAGCCCGGGAGACAGAATGAAACTCCATCTTTAAAAAAAAAAAAAAATATATATATATATATATATATAGATGTCAAATAAGCATACAAAAAGAGGCTCCACATTCTATTTCATTAGGGAAATGCAAATTAAAGCAACAATGAGATACCACTACACACCTTTTAGAATGGCCAATATCCAGGATACTGAACCACCAAATGCTAGTGGGGATATGGAGCAAGAGGAATGCTCATCCATTGCCAGTAGGAATGCAAAATGGTACAGCCTACTTTGGAAGACAATTTGGCAGTTTCTTATAAAACTAAACATACTCTTACCATACCATGCAGCAATTGCACTCCTTGATATTTGCCCAAAGGAGTTGAAAACTTACGTTTGTACAAAAACTTGCACTTGAATCTTTATGGCAGATGTATTCATAATTGTCAAAACTTGGAAGCAATGAAGATGTCTTTCAAATAGGTAAATGGGTAAACAAACTGTGGTACATCCAGTAGATAAAATACTATTCAACAATTAAAATAAATGAGGTATCAAACTACAAAAGATATGCAGGGAGTTTCTTACAAAAGGCATGCATATTACTAAGTGAAAGAAGTCAATCTGAAAAGACTACATAGTGCATGATTCCAATTATATGACATTCTAGAAGAGGCAAACCTATGGCAACAGTAACAATCAGTTACTGCCAGGGGTGGGGCCAAGGCATGAGTAGGTGAGGCACAGAGTCTTTTTAGGGCAGTGAAAATAGTCTGTATGATACTTTAATGATGACTATATGTCACTATACATTTGTTCAAACCCATAGAATGTGAACTCTAAGGTAAAATATGGACTTTGAATGATTATGATGTGACAATGTAAGTTCATCAATTGCAACAAATGTACTCTTTGGTGCTGGATGTTGATAATGGGGGAGGCTATGCATATGTGCAGGCAGGAGTATATGGAAAATTGGTCTACTTCCTCTCAATTTTACTGTGAACCTAAAACTGCTCTTTAAAAATAAAATTAAAAAATAAATATGTTGTACTTAATTCAACCCTACAAACAAATAAAAAGATGAATCCATTGAGGAGTTCAAGGATAACTCTCAGGATGATCCCCTGGTGGCACCAGAAGTTCTAAAACTAAACTTTATAAAATTTTTATATTAAATTGCCCATCATGATTAGGACAAAATTGCCTGCTATACACAATTAACAGTAGTGGGAAAAACATCAATAAAGTTTTGAGTACACCAGTGATGCATAAGTTATTTGTCACCATCACAATCCTGGTATAGTTCTAAAAAAATAGAACATGCAAGAGCCCAAAACCCCTATTCTCTATGGACATCCCTGAATGATTTTGATACAACTTCCTGAAATGGGTTTTGAATATATGCTGGTTATTCCTTATATATTAGGGATGGATTGATATAATCCTTACCAGAGAGTTATGACTCTTAGAGTAGCAAAAAATTACTTGATTTTGTGTTCCCAACTTGGGGGATGCTAACATTTATCTCAAATGACAGGAGAGCCCATTTTACTAGGACTAATATTAAAGAATTTTGCAAAGCTCTGTTACTTACTTATAACCTTCAAAGTCCATATTACTCTCAATCTTTTAGAAAGGCAGAAAGCATAAATGGAATTCTGCAATTCAAATTAGGATAGTTCTTAAGACATTTGAACTTCCATGGTCTAAAGTATTTTTATTGGCTTTAACGACAATGAAATCAACTCCTTGGATTCACTAACTCTTTCCTTACAAATTATTGATATATTGTCCCATGAATCTAAGAATACCATCTCTAACTCTACACACTATTGCAAACAGTCATAACTAAATACTGAAAGAGATTTATGCAATATACTCAGTCTTATCATCAACATTTGTGAGCAACCCTTCTTCAATATTTTCCTAGATAATCCTTGCATAACATAATTCTTAAAGACCTAATTCCTAGAAGAAACATGAGAGAAAGACGGCCCTTAAACTCTAAAGTAAAGACTCCATCATGTTCTAACATAGCAGTAAAACGTCAAAGGACTGATTCTTAGATTCATGTCTCTCAATGAAAAAGGGAATAATCATCCTTGAATCACTAAAAGACTCTCCCAACCAGAACTCTCAAGCTAAAGATTCTCAGAAACCCTACAGAAGTAGACAGTCTTCAGGAGACAGCTTCGCCCAAAATCTTTGAACCAAATAAATGTCTACCTGATATGTCAATAGCCTCCACCCAAAAGCCATTGAACAAGACGAGCGACTGCCCACTTTAACACACATTCTTTGGTTCTATTTTCCTAGTAATTTCTTCTTTTGCTGGTCTTAAGGCTATCTTTAACTATGTTACCTACAAAGCTTTATTCAATGTCGTTTTTTTACATTTCTAGTCACCCAGTTCCAATTTATGTATGAACTGGCTAAGCCAAAACCACTCTGACTATTGGATTTGTAGACATTTTCCTTTGGAAGCCACCCAGCTTCCCTTGGTACCAGTTCTTTGTAATAAAGCATTGGTTTAGTGGGTAATTGAACTCAACTAATAATTAAGGAACTTTAGATGGCAAATACCACAACAGGCCAGAAACTCAGAAATCTAAAATGTCCTATTACATTGTATTAGGAAAGGGAGGTTCCTGTCTCCACCAAATACTTGAGGACCTATTGTGATAGCTAGATTTTATAGCCAAATTGCACAGATGTAAAACATTAAAGAAAACTAGGAAACTAAAGCTGTGTATTTGGAAGTAATCTCACTTTTAAAGTAATCTCACTTTTACTCTCAAGTAAGACACACTACAGACTGCACCAAAAATTATTTTGCTTTAGATAGGCCTAATGGTTTTGATACACAGATTTATTGCCTGGAGCCAGACCATTCTTGACAAGTGGCACCAAAATGTTACAATATTATTTAAAGCACCATATGGGTGTTTAGGGCAAAAAACATATTAACTGTGGCCCCCAACAAGTGGTATTGGATTTGCTACATAAAAGTCAATTGACTACTAGTTGCAAATTGGACAGGGCCTAGTTACTTCAATAAACTAATGCCTGACTTCGGGATAGTTCCAGGGTCATTTCGAGCCATCAGTTTCCCCTTCTCAGGGAAAAGGGATTACAGTCATACTTGGTATTCTAGGGAATTGGTTCCAGAAACCCCATGGACACCAAAATCCTCAAATGCTCAAGTGCCTCACATGAAATTCATACTATTTTCATATGACCTATACGCATCCTCTCATATACTTTAAATCATCTCTAGGTTACTTACGATACCTGATGCAATGAAAATGCTAAGCAAATAGTTGCTTTTACTTATTGTTTTTAAATTTTATATTATTTTTTATTGTTGTGTTATTTTTATTGGATTTTTCCAAATATTTTTTGTCCACAATTGGTCGTATCTACAGATGTGAAACCTGCAGATATGGAGTGCCAACTAGAAGGTAATTTAAGATTACAGGCATGAAACATTTTTTTTTTTTTTTTTTTTGGAGACAGTGTCTTGCTCTGTTGCCCAGGCTGGAATGCAGGGGTGTGGTCAAAAAGAGGCCTGTAGTTCCCAGGGCTTTCCACCATAAGGCTCATCACGTCTCTCCCCAAACTTTGCTGAAAGATCACAGAATGACCTTTGGTCCTTCCACAGACAAGGTAGCTCACTCTCCCTCAAAAGAACATGAGTTCAAGGCCAGTCGAAGTGGCTCACACCTGTAATCCCAGCACTTTCGGAGGCTGAGGCGGGCTGATCACTTGAGGTCAGGAGTTCGAGACAAGACTGACCAACATCATGAAACCCCGTATCTACTAAAAATACAAAAAATAGCCCAGCATTGTGGTGCATGCCTGTAATTCCAGCTTCTCTGGAGGCTGAGGCAGGAGAATTGCTTGAATCCGGGAGGCAGAGGTTGCAGTAAGCCGAGATCACACCACCGCATTCCAGCCTGTGCAACAGAGCAAGACTCTGTCTCAAAAAAAAAAAGTGGCTCACACCTGTAATCCCAGCACTTTGGGAGGCCAAGGCAAGTGGATCACGTGCAGTCAGGATTTCGAGACCAGCCTGGCCAGCATGGTGAAACCCCGTCTCTACTAAAAATACAAAAATTAGCCAGTTCTGGTGGTGCACACCTGTAGTCCCAGCTACTCAGGAGCCTGAGGCAGGAGAATTGATTGAACCTGGCAGAGGTTGCAGCGAGCCAAGATCGTGACACTGCACTCCAGCCTGGGTGACAAAGCGTGACTCCAACTCAAAAAAAAAGAAAAAAGAACATGAACTCAAAGGCCACATTATCTAGACACCTAAGGAGATGACCTATTATAATAAAAGTCAACAACATGAATGACACACACCAAATGAAGTGAAAATATTGAAGTAGACATGACAAGAATATAAAATAAACACAATAAATATACTTAAACAGATAAGGTGACAAATGATATAAAACAGGAACAAGAAGTTTTTTTTTTTTAAAGAGTGGGGCCAATCTCACAAAAGAATACATTAGAGGTTTACAAAAATATCTGACCACCTTTAGCTACTTAAAAATCAGTGGCAGGGGCCAGACACAGTGGTTCATACCTGGAATCCCAGTGCTTTGGGAGGCTGAGGCAGGAGGATCACTTGAAGCCAGGTGTTCAAGACCAGCCTTGGTAACATAGTGAGACCTTGTCTCTACAAAAAATTTAAAAAAGAAAAAAAAAAAACATCAGCTGGGTATGGTGGCATGCACTTGTAGTCCTAGCTACTTGGGGGACTGAGGGAGTGGGGATAACTTGAGTCAAAGAGTTCAAGGTTGCAGTGAGCTGTGATCACAGCCCTGCACTCGAGCCTGGGCAACACAGCAAGATCCTATCTCTAAACAATCAGTGATATATTGAGGGAGGGATATAACATATTTAAGCATGTTATTTTACTCTTAATCTAGTTATATTCTGGTGGTGTAGATAATCTAGTCGAGAATTAAATTTTTTTAAAACAACTGGAATTGTGGGTCACAGCTAGGACTAGAGATTCTGTTTAAATTCTTTTTGTTTCCTATTCTCTGTATATCTTTAAAAAAAAAAAAAAAGCGAGCAAGCAAAAAGGCTTGCTGGCATGTATCTGAAAAAAAAAAAAAAAAAAAAAAAAAAAAAAAAAAAAACAGAGATATTCCAGAATCAAAAATTTTGTTTTCTATGTTTTTCTATATTGAAAGCCTTTAATAATAAAAGAAAACTATTTCCAGAAAATATTCAGGGTTTCTTCTCCTCCCTTGGAAATGAAAGAAACTGTTTAGTTGTAACAGTCCATTGATCACAGATATTTAGCTAAACCTGCTGCTACTAAAAATCAATGCTAAGTGAGCAATAGGTAATATTTCCCCATGCCTGTATTTGATTTTGACAGTTACATTCATCCATACCAGATTCATACATTGCAATGCACCTGTGTAAGGAAGACTTAGCTTTTTGGCCTTATTTTTTAATTGAACTCTCTATGGTCCACTCTGCATAAATGATCTATAGCAAACTGCACAGCACCTTTACACATAACTTCCTTTAAAATGCAGTTTGAAATGACTGCAATTGTTATAAATGGAAAATGCCAATAGGATTGCCCAAAGAAAATCTAGTGAGATACACAACAAATAAACCAAGAGTATTTATACATGAGAAAAACTGTAGCTCTAATGACTCTGAAATATGATACACATAAAAACTATTTCTGTTTAGAATTCTTCTTTTTAAAGCTTCTGATTCCTATGAAAACAATGTAGAAGGCAATAAACAAAGCAACATCGAACTCCTAATCTTCCCTTTCCCCACTCTCTGTCTGGACCTCTTGTAGGATTCCCTACTTTAGTGACTGACATCAACATCCCTTCAAGCCCACAAGTCATTTGTGATACCTCTCAACTCCTGTATCCAATCCACTACCAAGTCCTGTGAATTCGTCTCCTGGGTATCTCTCAAATCTGTCCACCACTGTCTGTTTCCACCACCATCATTCTGGAGCAAGCCATTATCATGCTGGTCCGGACTACAGAAGTAATCTAATTTATCTCCTGGAATCCACTGATTCATTCTTCAAGCCATTCTCCAAACTACAGCCAGACAGGGTTTTCTTGATTCAAATGTGATAAGATCCATATCCCCATACTATGCTGTCAAAAAAAAAGAAAACATTTAAGTTAAACACATTAAGAGGTAAATATTTATTGCCAAGCAAGGAAACACCTGCAAGTGAAAAATTCACAGGTATCACTGAGCAGGGGAAACCCAGAAATGTTTAAGTGTCAGAAAGGGAGAGTTATGGTGTTTGTGTTATTAAGCATTGAAAACTAGCACTCTGCATTGGCTAAAGATTCCATTGTTCTCTACATAGTTGGTTAAAACAAGTGAGTTCCATTGTTCATTGGTCATGAAGGAGTCTTCAGTTAGATCTAATAAGGATCTGATATCCTATGGGCCCCCCAGTCACACAAATTCATGGTCCTTTATTCGCTTGACCTGGTGGAATCATCTGTGATGAAACACAGCAGTCAGTTTTAATATTTCTCATGCAAGTAATACTGTTTGGAAAAAAATTTTCACTCACATTTAAATTCCCACTCCCAGTATTGCAGGCTTCCCATTATTCTGCAATCTGATTCTTTTTACTTCTCCAGCCCAGTCATGGTCCTAATTCCTGCCCACACTGACCTTGTCTCAAAACTGCTCCTTGAATATTTAGTACTCTTTCCTGCTACATGAGTACATACTGTTCCCACCATCCCACTGTTAAGTTGGCATCCCTTCAGTTTAGTTAAATTGGCATTAAGAACTCAACTGTCATTTCTTTTTCCCCATCCCTCCAGTGCAGGTAAGACTCTTGCATTACACACCTGCCAATAAAACTTGTATCTATCCAGGAGGACATTTATCTCAGTTTATTTGATTAGTAGGCTTAGTTAATTAATGTCTGTCTCCTCCCCTTGACTAAAAGCTACCTGACAACATGGACCATATTTCCCTTTGCTCACCAGTATATCGGTGGGAACCTCCTAATGTGCCAAACAGAATAGTGCTCAAGGCCGGGCACAGTGGCTCACACCTATAATCCCAGCACTTTGGGAGGCCAAGGCATGTGGATCACCTGAGGTCAGGAGTTCAAGACCAGCCTGACCACCATGGTGAAACCCCATCTCTACAAAAATTAGCCAGGCATGATGGTGGGTGCCTATAATCCCAGCTACTCAGGAGGCTGAGGCAAGGAGAATCAGTTGAACCCAGGAGGCGGAGGTTGCAGTGAGCCAAGATTGTGCCACTGCACTCCAGCCTGGGCAACAGAGCGAGACTCTGTCCTCCCACCCCACCCCCCCGCAGAAAAAGAATAGTGCTCAAAAAATATTTCTTGAACGAATGGACGAATGAATGAGCCTATCTTTACTAATGGGAGTTTGTGACTATAAAATATTTTTTTAAAAGGGAAATTTTATGAAGGTCTTAGTTTGCTCTGTTTTTCATAAAATTTAATTACAAAGCTATGAAGAAATGATCTGTAGATTTGGTAATATAGAAGAAGCAATGGAAAGAAGAAAAAAAAGACATAGTATCTTCTATTATTTACTGAAAGCTGTCATTAACTTGAGATTTTGAGAAGTCATTCTTGGACTATCCCATCAGCTATATTACCTGATGCCATCATCTTAAGTCCTCAGGCTCAGGTTATACTTAAATCCATAGTACCAACATAAATTCTCAATTTCATTACTTTTTGCCAGTTGATTTCACAATTTTAATATTAATTAACTATAGCTATTTTTGTCCTTGTGCCTTTTGTTTCTAATAGCTTTACGTTTTCTTTTTAACATAGTAAGCCCGTTCTCTAGAAAGTTTTATGTAAATATATTTTTATTAATTTAGCAATTATCTGATGCAAATGGACTTAGAAAAAGGATACCCAAAGAAACATGAGGCACTAACAGCACTAAAACAATTGTAAAATAATTGAAGTTCAAAATACTGTCTGAGTTTATGGAGTATTTCTTTACAATAAGAATTATGAAATTATAGGAGGAAATTAGATTATGTACTTTATTAAGCTATTATCTTCCAGTACTTAAAATCATTATAGTCAGGCACTTTTTAGAAATTGCATTACTATTATACATGACAGATTAAACACAAGTTTATTTCTACTCCCTCCTGAATGACAGTGAAGAAAGCCTGCAAAGACAAACAGAACAGAACACACCACTAGACACAAATTTGGAAGCTGAAAAGCATATATAGATGGATGATGGTACTGATTTGGCAGTCCAGAGAAAGCATAAACTTAAGTCTGGAGAATGAAGCCAATAGGAGGCAAGCCGGTTCGTATGCTCTAGAGCCTGGGAATTAGAAGCACCTTGGAATGGTAGAGGGCAAGGCTATAGACTGAAGAATTTGTCGAAAGAAACTGTAAATAGCAATGAGAGTCCCAGACCCCCTCTTCCAACCAGCAAGTGAGTTCACTTTTCCCACCCTGACAGAAATTATTCTCTGGTGAGATAAAATCTAAAGAACCCTGGTCTTGGATCATCAAATACAGCAAAGGGCAGAGGTGCTATAATTGAAACAAAAAATGACTAACAATCTACATATTGGATGGTAAAGCCCAGAGCTCCCTTCTCTCGTATGACTCCCAAAACACTGGCAGCCAAGTTTATACCTTCCCTCAAGGGAAGAAATTGGAAGGAAGACAAGCCCAAAAGAAAAATCTATAGATACTGGAATTTAAGACACCCTCACAAAAAGGCCAATGCAGCCCCTACAATCCTACACCAGTCAGTAAACACTAACTTTAAAAGTTAGAGCATCCTATCGGCATTTTAGTGCATCATTCTTAAATGTAGAAAACCAAGGAGCATTTGTCAAAATTCTATCATTCTCTCAAGGCCCTCTCAAATGTCACCTTCTCCATGAGGTTTTTCCTGAGTCATCAATTTAGTGTGGCATTAACTATAATCTACCTTGTTGTGTAGTTATTATAAATATCTTAACATCTGTTAAGTGGTTGGCTCTCTCCTGGACAGCAGGAACATGTTCATATATAACCAGTTACCTTCTGAACAATCACTTGGCTATCATACTTTCCTCAAACATGTCCCAAACTGAACTCATTATCCTGCCTTCCCAATCTGTGTTCTCTGTCTCACCAAATGGCACATCTATCTACCTCGTTGCTCTTGTCAGAAATCTAGTATCCCCTCTATTTCTTCATATACATTATTTCAACTAGTTCTGCTCATTCTGCTTTCTATATGTATCTCAAATACATCTTAGCTCCGTTCCCTTGCTGAAAACCCATCAATGGCTTCCCATCCCATTTGAAATAAAATCTGAACTCCTTAAAAAGGTTGATGATGCCTTACACAATCCGACTTCTGCCTTCCTCTCCAGCTTCAAAGGCTCTACACTCTCTCTAGAAATGGAAACTTTGTAAGACTTCTTCCCTCTAGTTGGAATGTTTTCTTCCTACTCCTCCTCTAACTCCTACTTATTCCATAGGCCTCAGACAAGACTGCCCCACTTTCATCCCCAAAATACATCAGGTATCTATATTATCTTTCTGCGTGGCACTCTATAGCACCTATACTTTCCCTTCATAGCATGTATATTCATTTATTAAATGAATAAGGTTATTCATTTAATACCTGCCTCATCTATGACCCCATAAACTCTGTAAAAGCAGGATAATGGCCATTTTGCTTACTACTATATCTGCAGCACAGGACATAGTCTGTGACAGGCATTGAAATATTTGTTGAATAAAGAAGCAAATGATCATGTTTAATTTGCTTGAAAGCCCAATGCCTGGTGAGTGCAGGAATTGAAAAAAATGATCAGACAGAAGAGACATTATCAAAATAGAATCTTTAATACATGGAAAATGAAGGAATGAAAGATGGATCTCAGGTCTTCTGTGACTGGGAAAAGGATAGGGCCACTAAAGTAAGTGGGAGAGTTAGAAAGAGATGCTGTTTTGGTAAGGAGATGATGAATTTGGATTTGGATAAGTTGAGTTATAGGAGCCAATTCCATTTAGGTTGAAAATGCAAGCATGCAATTGGGGATATAGGTCTATACCTCTGAGAAGAGGCTGAGATGAGAGATAAAGCTATTTTGGAATCATCTTAGTAGTGCCAAATACTCCATCCACAGCAACTTTCAAGTAAACATATGCAATTAGTGAATCCTGGACTTCCTTTTATAAGTTTTCTCATACTTATAGTGACTTATTCAATGCCTGTCTTCTCCCACTCAACTGTAAGTTTCATGAGGATGGTATTGCTCTATTGCTCCATCCTTAGGAAAGGAAGCCACTACAGTGTAGGGAGTCTGGGAACAGGGTGGTATGGAAAGCCAAGTCTTAGGTTGTTAAGTGAAGAATTACTCCTTTTCTCTACTGGCAGTAATAGCAGCCATGCTAAAGAAATTCCCATTGTGTGGTGGGTCACCATTGTTCCCCCAGTGGAATGAACAAATGATTTTAAATCACTCAATTGTCTAGTAGCACAGTTGTAATTAAAATGTGTGTTTCTCAGTTCAATATCTTCTCTCCCCGGTGTACAACTATTATACAATGCACATTTCTACTAAATATCTACCTCAATTTACCCCACTGCGAAAACAGATTATCCCACTATCTCAGGTACTTTGAAGATACAGTTTGTTATTTAGAAGCCCAGAGAAGTGTAAACTTGGAAAGTGTATACCCAGAGACTCGCCGATATCTTCTCCCTTCACTCTTATGCACAGAGATTCTATCTTGCCAAGTTCGTTAAAATTGATTCTGAAGCTCAAGTTATGGCTATTCAATTATGTTATATAGATGCAACTCAAAGAACTTCATCAGAAGTTCTGAACATCGGGGGCAACAGACAATCCCTATAATCCGTCTTCTATCTACAGATAATATGGTAACAATGTGACCTTATTTTAAAATAACTTTATTTGATAAGAATATATCACCACCCTCTCTCTTTGTTAATGTTTTTACCCCTGGACTACAATTAAATTCAACAAAATGTGCTTGAAGCATAAAGGCATTTAACAAATATTTCCTAAAATGAGAAGTACCATTACAACAGTCCCCATTTCTAGAAGATGAAGTAATGTGGAACATACCTTCAAACAAAAATCCAAGATTCCTACCATTAACATTAATCCAGTGCTGATCTATTTCTCAGTCTGTTTTACTTTTTGTGAACTGTGCTATATTATGAAACCTAAAATCAGTGTTGAAAAAACTAAATTATATGCCTACATTTATACAAATTATATAATTGTTCACATGGTGGATTATTACAGAATGTTACCAATTCATTAGTTACAATAAACTTCTTTTCCAAAGAGTTATATAAGAATATAAGACACACATGGAATTGCTTCACTTTCAGCTTCTCCCCCACAGTACAAAGCATTTTTCTCTGTGTAAGATGTCACTATCTCTCCAGCAGGTTAATCCCAGGAGGTTTAGCAACTGCAATTACTACATTTAAATATTCCACATATCTGTCAAGACTTCAAAGAATTCTGTGGTGTCAGTTTAAATATAAATATATATAATTCTAGTTAATCATCACTTAAGGCAGTTTTGAAAACCACATTACTTGCTGCTGCAAATTTCAATGTTATATTGTGTATGTTGTATAGTTTTCTATATTGCAACGCTTTCTATTAATTTATTGGTTGAGAAAATGTCCATACTGATTCTGCCAAGCATAAGTATTCTCCTTATATAGAAAATACATAGTTTCTCACTAAGGTAAACTTGTCAAGATCATTTCGTCTAACCATGGAAGAGACAAGAACACCAGAAAAAAAATCGCTTTATGCTTTACATAGAGCTCAAAGTCAGGTTTGAAATCTCATATAAATACAGTATTTCAAGAAAATGCTAGCAAAACATGTTCCAAGCTTTTCATTTGTTTCCTCTGCTTCTAAAGGAAACCTTTATATTTACCAGTGACTACACTAACGGTCAATAGCTTTCATTCTTCTGCTGCTTTTTAAGGTAGGTGTAGATTTTGTGCATTTTGTAAATTCATCTTATAAACAGCTTCAGTGACCCTGCGATGAAAATCAAGCATTTTGATGATGTAGTAACCACAGCTACATAATTTTGCACCGGGATGGGTCATAGGGTTGCTATATTTACCTTTTAGTTAGATTTGTTCGTGTGTCTGTATTTATTTATCCTACTTGAATAGCCCTTACAGTGAAGATAAAAGTGTAATTATTATTACAACAATGAAACATTCAGAGTGCCAGAACCTAATATCCTAGTGCCCAGCAACCATAACTAACACCAGTGAATAGCACTTCAAGGCTTTTAATCTCCATGACAACCTACCTTGCATTCTTCAATAAAATACCACTTTGCATGCATACAAACATATTCTTTATACACAGACTACTTGTTAATAAATATCACCTGCACCGAACACCAAAAAAAAAAAAAAAAAAAAAAAAAAAAAAAAAAAACCCAAGGCCTTCTTTTTAAATAACTCTAAGTTCTCCCTATAAAACTAATTAATTGAACTCAGAAGGAACTTAATTTATATCTTTACATCCACAGCACACCTACACAATATGCCACCAAAAGGCTTTCTGAAAGAGATATTGAAACTGATACCTTCTTCAATTTGAAATGCTATTCTACCCCTAAAGCATTCATGGGTATTGTATCAAAAACACTTTGTTATCATGAGTAGGTCATTTCGTTTTAGACCTAGGCATTGCTGATGTTCTGCCATGGGGCGAACTGCACTGCTACTGGCTTAAGACTTTGTTTATTCCCTCAATTGTTGAAGACAAGTCTCTCATTTTTAGGGTAAGACTCATAGATTTGTTGATTGTTCTGGCTCTTGCCTTCGTTTTTGGGACCCAATTTTTGTTCATTTTGCTCCTTATTAACTTTTACAATCGAGAATAGATCAGAAAGAACTGGGAGAGAAAGCCTGAAACTTTTAGGGGGTGGTTTTTCCCACCCACTTTACTTAAAGGTACCAGGGTAGAAGAAAAGCAGCGAAGTAGAAGTAGTATCTCAAGTGAGATGTGAGGGTCTCTATTGATCTGGTTTATTCATATACCATTTTTCAAAAGGAACGAAACTGGCTTATTGCAGAGAACCTTATCATCTCTTAAAATTGTCCATCTCAGGTGGCTTCTGTATAGATCAGGAAGCCATCAGAAGGAAAAGTTCTTGGACATTAAAGAACCTCACAATGCAGGCCATTGAAGAATCTGATCATGACAGATCACAATTTACTTTTTAGATGATATTTTGCTTTCTTTTGAAAATTGTTTCTCTTTTTGTGTCTCTGGTTCCTTTTTTAAATGGTTTCTTTACTCTGCTACCTACTTAAGAGACTAAGGTTCTATTAATTACTATACTGATCACATAAAACGCAATAGAATTTGAAAAGAATATTTTGAATATAACAACCTATCTAAAGAAAACAACTAAATGGCCTTTTTCATAAATATGTCAACAAATAAATTCATATTTTCTAAACTAGTATTTTCTTCCAGATAACAATTTAGGTGTACAGAAGTGGAATTCTTCTCATTATGCCAATAATGTCCTCAATGATATAGTCTCACCTTCCTAGAACTAAAATAATGTGGAAGCAAAGCCTAGCCATGACTCCTCCTGTCTAGATAATTTCAAATTAGTTGTACTCATCACACCCATAAGGCACTATTTTCTTTTACCTGCACAGGATGGCATGTCTATTTTGCTGTCTCCTTTTTCCTAGTTTTACAGTGGCAGTATTTTCAGGACTCTGAGGTTCATTCTATTCATTACCTCAAACAGCCAGTACAAAATCAGAAAAGCAATTATGCAAACACTGTAACGAACTCTAACAAACATTTTATTAAAATAATTCATTGTTCTCTTTGAATTTTACAAAACAACCAATTTAAGTAATTTTTCTTTTTATTGTATGATATAACTGGATTGTTTTTCCTCAATCGACTGGCTATTTTGTCATGTAAAAATAGTTTTCAGTGTATTAATTATCACATGACTACAGCAGACAACCAGGCAAGGGGCTGTTTTAGGGTTCTGAGAGCTTAGGCAACCAGGCATACTTTATAAAATCACATGGATCTAATGTTGTTGGGATGTGGGTGGGTCTAACAATGATGGTTTCTCTGTTTATGTGACAGCCCTTCCAACTATGCTTTGACCACTTTGAAGTCAACATGAGAGCCAACACTGTGTGTCTTCGTAATATTATCTAATTTCCAAAGCAGTGGCCATCACATTAAACAGACAGCATCACAAATGTCTGTTTAATTGAGCCCAATTGAACCCCAACTAAAATCACTTTTGAGCACAATATTCCAATTCGTTTCTAGCACATTTCTTGCTTGGTATTGGTTAGAAGTCTTTTGCATTTAAAAAATTTAAAACTGGCCTACTTAAGCAATTTCCAATTGCTTTGATTTGTGCAGTAAAACAGAATATCAACATTTCTATTTTTGTGTCTTTAAATATTGCTGTGAGTAGTAATAATGCATCCTCAGCAGTAGTCTCATTCCCTGACACTATCATGGTGAGAAAAGCACTATAGTAAGACCCAGTAACTCTGATTGAAAATAACACTTCCCCCACTATTTTTAGGTGAATGTAATTCTTACAAGAAATTTAAAAGAAATTATGAAAATACCACATCATTTTCCTTCTGCCTTCAGGAAAAATAAAACCAATTCCCCACCCCCAAACCCCCCCCCCCTCCAAAAAAAAATTCTGGTCTCTGAAAAGTCACCAAAGAAGGAGACTTTAGGTGACTAACTTTGTCACACATTCCAGTGATTCACAACACTTATATGTCACCCAAATTTCAAATGCAGCTAAAACATAAACTTATCATTTCTTGCCTAGCCCTCAGTAAGGCTAATAAGATGTCTTCCTATGTAAGGAATGAAATAATTCTCAGGCCCTCTGTGACCTTGTTTACTGCAAGCCAAAGGACTGAGAGCTACAATTGTTCTTCCCATCCCGGAAGTCACTTCTGACCAGTCAGCAATTTAATGTTTTCATTTTCCGTAAGCCATTCACCAAGCTCTCAAAGGCTGGGTTTTGCCAAAATTAGTGATGTATGAAGGCAGCCATGCCCCACCTCCTGTATTTATGTGTTTATAGTTGCTGTTTATAGAATCAACTGACAACTTTTTCAGCTTATGTAGAGATACTGCTTGCCTGTAGAGTGCTGGTAAGAACATTCTCTAAAATCAAAACCCTGAATTTTAGTGTTGTCAGTTTCCATGGTGTAAATGTTCCCACATTTGCTGACGTCATAATACCAACATGAGGTCACCGAACAGGAAGTTGGGAAAAGATGTACATCGTCTGCTCTCCTGAACCAATAAGAGCCAGGTCCAAGACACCATAACTGATTGTTATATTTCAGGAGGTTTTTCTGATTATAAAGGTAATTGGCATAGGAAATTGGAAATAATTAAAAGTAAAATGAAGTAGAAAACAATACCTAGAATTCTAAAAGCTAGAAATGCCAATGATGTCATCGTTAATGTGGGACATGGTACTACTGCCTACCACAAATAACCCTTATGTGGAATTCTAATAAATCTGGATTTGTTTCAGTGTAGAAACCATAGGAATTTCAATATATGCTCAAACTGAAGCCATTCCTAATGGGAATATCAGAAAAAGAAGAACTTGGAATTCAGAAGGAAAAGTAAAGAAACTGGCTAAGAATTAATAGAGGATTTAGCAATGAAGTTTTAAGATAGCTAAAGCTGGAAGAAAATAAACTCCAAAGTTTGAATTGTGCTCCTGTATTTGTTGGCTCAATGGAACTGAGGGTGAAGAAGGAGCTAAAAGCAGGAGTTTTGGCAAGATATCATCAAGCCAAATATCAGATATTCTCATATGTTGAAGAGGAGGTTTGAAAAATACCAGCCCAACGACGCCGAGTTAATTAAATAATGATTGCCCAATATTTTTCCACCTCAAACATCCAAATAACAACAGATGTCTGACACCAGAAACACAACCCTAGAAGTTGGAGTCAACAGCTCAGTTCTGAGTCCTATCACAAAGGCGTTAAGCACAGAAATTATCTGCAATATAGCAAAACAAATTTAAAATTATTTTGTAAAAGAATGTAGAAGGAAGCAGACCTTGAAGCATGAGAATGGTGATAAAAACATTATTGCAGATTCAAGATATTTTAAGTGATGTGGGTATCTCATTTATGGTGCTACGCTTATTTTTTAAATAAACTTCAAAAGCATTTACAAAGTATTCTAAAGAGTTATCATTAATTACGATTCACTATCCATAGCTCCAAACTATGGAGGTTTTCAAAAACTTAAAATCTTTATAGATGAGCATTTCTTTTACATATTTCCCTCAAAGTATACTTTCTTTGCACTATGATATTATTGCTGAGACAATTCATTAATTGTGTGGTATTTCTCTAGATTTTACATAGCCTAATTCAGCCCATCTTTTAAAACAAACATTCTTACTGAAGTAAAACATGCATAAAGTACACAAATCTTAAGTGTCCAGTTCAATTAATAACAAAGTAAGCACACTGATGTAAACAGTCCCCACATCAAGAAATAAGAACATTATTCAGCACTTTGAAGGTTCCCTAGTATACTCATCCAGCACCTACTGCCCAATCTTCCCCAAAGAAAGCCACCACCCTGACAACAAACACCATAGATTAGTTTTGCTTTTTTGAATTTAATATAAATGAAATTATTCAATTGCCTTTTTTTATATGTGACTGGGTTTTCATTCAGTATTATTTGTGAGGAGCAGCCTTATTGTTGTGCATAGTTATTTATTGATTTTCATTGCTGTATAATGTTTCATTCAACACTACTTCTGACACAATTTTAGTCTATTATACATTTTGTGCTTATTGTTTGCCTGGTATATACTTTTTACATCCTTTTCTTGCAAATTGTTTGGTCCTTTTTTAAAAAAAAAGCAAAAAACTGTTTCTGTTGCAGGCAGCATACAATTGGGTCTTACTTTAAATAGTCTGATAATCTCTGCTTCTTACAATATTCAGCATAATAATGACATTCAGTGGTATACCTAAAACCAAATATATTTGGTATAATCGTATCTTTGGATTTAGATCTACCTCATTTTGCTGTGTTTTCCATTTTTCTCATCTATTCTTGTGATTTCTAGGGTTTTTTTTCAGTTTTCTGTTTGTTTGTTTTTTGTTTTATTTTTGAGACAGGGTCTTACTCTGTCATTCAGGCTGGAATGCAGTGGTGTGATCTTGGCTAACCACAACCTCTGCTTTCTGGGCCCAAGCAATTCTCCCACCTTAGCCTTCCAAGTAGCTGGGAGTTGTGCATCCCCACACGTGGCTAATTTTTGCATGTTTTTGTAGTGATGGGATTTCACCATGTTGCCCAAGCTGGTCTCAAACTCCTGGGTTCAAGCAATCCTCCTGCCTCCGCCTCCCAAAGTGCTGGGACTACAGGTGTAAGTCACCATGCCTGGACTATTCTTGTCATTTCTGTTCCTCTGTTCCTCCTATTCTGACCTCTTTGGGGTTAAATATTTTTAATATTTTATTTTATTTTTTAAATTATTCTATTGGCTTTTTAGCTATACCTCTATTCCTGGTGGTTGATCTAGAGATATGCATCTTTAACTTGTCACAATATATTTAGAGTCAATATTATACCATTTCATTTAAAATATGAGAATCTTACAACCAAATAGCTCTGTTTACTCTCTCATTCTTTGTGCTATTATTGTTATTAAAGACCACTAATACAGAAAACAGTATTGTAATTTTTGCTTTTAATAATGTCTTTTAAAGAAATTAAGAGAGCCAGGCACAGTGGTGCATGCCTGTAGTCCCAGCTACTTGCAGGCTGAGGTAGGAGAACTGCTTGAACCCAGCAGTTCAAGTCTAGCCTGGGCAACACAGCAAGATCCTGTCTCTATTTAAATGTTTTCTAGAAGAGATAGATTAAGAGAAAATAGAAAAATATATGTAGCCTTTTGTATTTACTCAAATATTTATCATTTTTAATGCTCTTTATCTGTTCCTGTACATACAAGTTACAATTGTGTCATTTGTCTTCCATCTAAAGAATTTCCTTTAGTATTTCTATATTACAGTCTTGTGGCAACAAAGTCTCTCGGTTTTTGTTTATCTTCAAAGATCTTTGTTTCATCTTCATTTTTGATGGATAGTTTTTCTTGTTTTAGAATTTTTGGCTGACTTTTTTTCTTCTTTCAGTGGTCTAAAAATGTTGTTCCATTGTCAGCCAGCCTCAATGATTTCAGAGGAGTGGGCAGTGGAATGAGAATGCTTACTGTTATTTCCTTGTTTATAATATATTGTCTTTCTCTGGCTGCTTTCAAGATTTTCTCTTTCAGATTTATGATTTTGCCTATGATGTGCCCAGGTGTGGTGTTCCTTATAATAATTCTCTTTGGAGTTTGTTGTTTCTTGGATCTGTAAGTTTGTTCTTTATAAATTTTCAACCATTATGTTTCAGGATGTTTTATCCTTCCCTATTCTATCCCCTCACCTTTGGGAGATCAATTTACACATACATGAGACCTCTTGATATTGTCCCATTTGCCTCTGGACACTATTCATTTTCCTTCATTCTTTTCTTCTTTTTCTCTACTCTTCAGATTAATAACTTGTATTGCTCCACCCTCAAGTTTACTGACTGTTGTTTTCTGCCATCTCTACTCAACTTTTAATCTCAACTACTGAATTTTTAATTTTAATTAATGTATTTTTCATTGCTATAATTTTTGGCTCTTAGTTTCTTGTTCTCTGCCAACATTTTCTGTTAATTTATTTTTCCTTTAAGTTTTTTTTAATGTATTTATAATAGCAGCTTTTAAATATTTATGTTTTAATTATAGCATCTGAATCATCGGGGGACTAGATCTTAATAATTGCATTTTCTCCTACAGATCACATTTTCCCATAAGTTTGCATACCTAGTTTTTTATCATATTCTAGACTTTTCAAAAGCTATACTATAGAGACTCTGGAATCTATATTCTTCTGAAGAGTGCTGATTTTTGTCCTAGCAGGTAGTTAACTTGGCTAGTCTTGCAATCCGAACTCTATCTCTCTTGTAGTGGGCAGCAGGTAAAATTTCTGCCCAATTCTTTCATATTCCAGCTGCTGATTTTCACTAGGACACTGGAGTCTCTTGGGCATATATAGTGGTTAAGTGGAGGTTTGGGTGGAATGTACACACAAATGTTGAGGTTCCCTCCCTCCGCAGCTTCCTTCCTTCCAGGAATTTCCCCCTCAATCCCTCCAGCTTCTCTGCCAGCCTAGAACTCACTCCTCTTTTACCTCAAGCCAGTAAAACTGCAACTTTCTGTTACCCAGAGCCCGTGCAGATTGGTACTGTGGGAGCTCAGAAAACAACACTCCAAAATGAAGGCCTCAGAAGCAGACGCACAGGCAAAAGTTTTTATTTGACCCCTCCTGCTCTTGTGTCTCTCATTCCCAATCTTCCCAGAAGCTAGCCATAGAAACTAGAAATCCTATTCCCCAAGACAGGTCATAGAAACCAGAAGAACCTCTTTACCCCAAAGCCAACCATAACACCTAAAAATAATTCTGTGTCAGAACTAGCCATAAAGAAATTCTCTGACCTACCTTGTTTGCCTGTAGGTCATAAGACCCCCCATTCCAAAGAGGGTCCTGGCCCACACCCAGAAGGAAGGAATACTGCTCGGAGAGGCCAAGAATCCAGACAGACAGGCCATGCTGGGCTTCCCCACTCAATCTATTACTATTATATTTTTGTCCAACCATATTTCTACATGGCTGTTTATAGTTTGTGGAACCTAAGCATTAAAACGGACAATTTCCTCTGTATCTTTGGGTCTTCATTGTGAAGGCTCCCGTGTTTACACATTAAATAAATTTGTATGCCTTTTCTCCAATTAATCTGCCTTTGCCAAGTTGATTTTTCAGTGAACTTTCAGAGGACCAAGCTCTTGGTCCCTACAGGACGTACCCTCAGGCAAAAAGGTGTATACTCACAAATCTCACTGTTGCAGTTCCTGGCTTTCAAAGGTAGAATCTCTGGTATCTGAGTGTTTTGTTGGTCTCCAGTACTTTCAAATGGGTGGTTAGAGGATAAGAGAGGTGTAAATATATCTTGTTCATATATAATAGTTATCTGTGTGAAGGTTATTCTGGTTAAATAACTCTGCCATTTCTAAAAGTCTGAGTAAATACGTATTTTCACTTTCTGCTTTTTTCACTTAACATTATATCATCTGGTTTTTTGTGTGTTATTTACCGTGTGATGTTGCTTTATGTGTTCTGATTAGGTGTATTCATTACATCTGTTGTTCATCTAGATTCAGAGTCTTTAATTCTACCTTCACATTTCCTATGTGAAATCCTAACATTATTTTGTACAATCAACTCAGACTATAAAACCTGGCAAAGCAATTAGAAAACGAAACACCAGTCATTTTACGTTGTGAAGCCAAATTGAGTATTTTAATCAATTCAACTTTTAATAATATAATTTGATCCACATAATAGCATATTTCTAATTACCATCAATAACAAAACCATTTCCTTGTTTTTCTCATTGTAAAAAATCTTTCATTCCTCTGATTTTAAAAAATTGATTTTTGTTCTTCCATTATATAACTTTATGGGGAAGTGTTGTATTTTTCTCTTTTATTTTTCTCAACAAATTTTAGCATAAAAGTAATTTGTAGCATTTTGGAGTTATGGTAAAAAGTTTACTTTTCTACAGATCACATGAAAGTTTATTTAAGAAAGACTCAGCTAAAGTTTCTATTCAGCAGATATTCCATAAGTGTTTATTACATACAAGACAGTATGGGCATCCTGGCTAACACGGTGAAACCCCGTCTCTACTAAAAAAATACAAAAAAATAGCCGGGCGAGGTGGTGGGCGCCTGTAGTCCCAGCTACTCGGGAGGCTGAGGCAGGAGAATGGCGTGAACCCAGGAGGCGGAGCTTGCAGTGAGCTGAGATCCGGCCACTGCACTCCAGCCTGGGCGACAGAGCGAGACTCCCTTTCAAAAAAAAAAAAAAAAAAAAAAAGACAGTATGGGAGGTACAAGGGATATTACAATAAATAAGACACCATTCAGAGCCTCCAAGGGCTTATAATCTCTAAGGAAAACAGAGAAGTCATTTAAAATAACAATAAATTTAAATAAATACTATCAGTGATAAGGATAAGAAGAAGAAATGATAAATTCACAGGAAGGAAGTATTTCCTTCTGCTTGGAGAGATCTAGAGAGTCTACCTAAGTATCAACAGTTGTGCATAATCTTGAAAAATGACTGTGGTTGGCCGGGTACGGTGGCTCACGCATGTAATCCCAGCACTTTGGGAGGCCGAGGCGGGTGGATCACGAGGTCAGGAGCTCGAGACCATCCTGGCTAACGTGGTGAAACCCCGTCTCTACTAAAAATACAAGAAATTAGCCGGGCATGGTGGCGGGCGCCGTAGTCCCAGTTACTCGGGAGGCTGAGGCAGGAGAATGGCATGAACCTCAGAGGTGGAGCTTGCAGCGAGCCGAGATCCCGCCACTGCACTCCAGCCTGGGCAACAGAGCGAGACTCCGTCTCAAAAAAAAAAAAAATAAATAAGAAAGAAAGAAAAATGACTGTGTTTGCCAGAAGCAAGAACTTGAGGAAAAAATACCACACATCTGGTACACTGCAAGTACTTTGTCATAATAGGATATAGCAAGTGAGCGGAGAAATGGCAGAATATGAGACTAGAAAAGCAGGCAGGGGACAAATGAATAATGGTCCTGTGAATTATATTTGGTATAGAAGTATCGGAATTTTATTCTGTGGATGATGAGAAGTTATTGCCAGATTTTAAGTAGGATTAACATAATGAGATTTGAGTTTCCGAAATATTACTCTGACTGCAGAGTGGAGAATGGATTACATCAAAGGCTGATACAGAAGGGATTTGGTACATAAGCCATATTGTTTGCCAACCCCTGGAATAGATGACTCCTCCCAAAGCAACAAGATTAGCTAGAAAACTATTGCAATAGCCCAAGTGAGTTATAATGAGAGTTTGACTCAGAGCAGCAAAAATGAACGTGCAGAGGAGGAGAAAATTCTAGAAACATTAAGGAAGAGTTGGTGACCAATTGGATTTTGTGGCTACTAGGGAAGAAATTTAGGAGGATCTTCTTGAACAATACTCCACAAGCATAGGCAACCAAAGCAAAAAGGACAAATGGGATCACATCAGGTTAAAAAGCTTTTGCGCGGCAAAGGATACAATCGACAAAGTGAAGAGATAACCCACAGAATGGGAGAAAATATTTGCAAACTCTTCATCTGACAAGGAATTAATAACCAGAATGTATAAGGAACTCAAATAACTCTATAGGAGAAAGTCTAATAACCCTATCAAAAAATGGTCAAAAAGTTGAATAGATATTTCTCCAAAGAAGACATACTAATGGCAAACAGGCATACGAAAAGGTGCTCAACATCATTGATCATCAGAGAAATGCAAATCAAGACTACAATGAGATATCATCTCACCCCAGATAAAATGGCTTATGTCCAAAAGACAAGCAATAACAAATGCTGGCGAGGATGTTGAGAAAAGGGAACACTGAACACTGTTGCTGGGAATGTAAATTAGTATAGCCACTACAGAGAACAATTTGGAGATTCCTCAAGAAACTAAAAATTGAGCTATCATATGATCCAGCAATCCCACTGCTGGGTATATACCCAAAAGAAAGGAAATCAGTATATCGAAGAAATATCTGCACTCCTATGTTTGTTGCAGCAGTGTTTACAATAGCTAGGGTCTGGAAGTAACCTAAGTGTTCATCAACAGATGAATAGATAAAGAACACAATTCAGCCATAAAAAATGAATGAGATCCAGACATTTGCAGCAATATGATGGAATTGGAGATCATTATGTTACGTGAAATAAGCCAGGCACAGAAAGACAAACATTGTATGTTCTCACTTATTTGTGGGATCTAAAAATCAAAATGATTTGAATCATGGACATAGACGGCAGAAGGGTGGTTATTAGAGGCTGGGAAGGGTAGTGGAGGCCTCAGGGGCAGTTAATGGGTACCAAAAAAACTAGAAAGAGTGAATAAAACCAACTATTTGATAGTGCAATAGGGTGACTATAGTGAATAATAACTTAGTTGTACGTTTTAAAATAAAGAGTGTAATTTGATTGTTTGGAACTCAAAGAATAAATGCTTGAAGTCATGGGTACCCCATTCCCCATGATGTGCTAATTTCACACTGCATTCCTGTATCAAAACATCTTATGTACCCCATAAATATATACACAAACTATGTATCCATAAGCATTTTTAAAAATAAAAACAAAATAAAATAATAAAAATGTTTTAAAGAAAGAAATTTAAGAAGGTTCTAAAGTTTATAGTTTGAGTGACTGGAATAATCAGGTTATGATCAATAAAAATGAAAAAAAAAAAAAAGAAGATCAAGAGATTGGTGATCCAAAGACCTGGCCAGGTCACAAATTACAGGTTTGTTAATTGCATTATCACAATACATTAAATATTTTAATCACTATATAATGAACGTATTTTCAATAGAAAATTGTATTTGTCCACTTAATCTGAAGAATACGTTTGTTATAGAAAACTGAATTTGCTCACATAAGCTGTAAATGAACTAACTCACAAGTCTCATATTATTTAGTTTCCCCCGAGGAACAGAAAATCTCGGATTCCTTGGTTGAGCTTTTTCCTTGCAGACTTTTTGAAATAAAGACTACTTCTAGCTGCTTCAAACCTACTACACCCAGTGTAAAAGCACTTTCTTCCACATCCTGGAAGCTCCATTTATATACAATGCTAAGCCTATGGACCATAAATGCAACCCAATGTGGTAATTCCTAAATTCCTATTTAACACACTTGATCTCCAACATTTTACTATGAATAACTATTAGATCCTGTGAAAGGGGGTGTTTAGAGTATAAAAACAGAGAGGATGAAACTCAGAAAGAAATAAAGCCCCAGAAAAGCATCAGTCTATTTAGCCTAGTTATAGTGGCTGTACTTTATTAAATTCAGGTTCATTTTAGTTCATATCCCTTAGTATTCTGCAAAGTTGATTGTCATCTTCTCTAGGCGTTCATTTTCTCAGATAGGATAGTTTTGCCTTTTTTCTTTCCAAACCTTACATTAGTCCCCCTGTCTCTATAGTTACTATTCTCTAGATTTATAATTGTTCCATTATGTCTTTCTTGAGGTGCAACAACCAGCTATGCACACAACCTTCCAGGTGTGGATTCACTATACTTCTATTGAAAGGTAGGATTTTATTTCCCCTGTTTTCTATTCTATGCCAGTTATGTGCAGCATTTTTATTGTTTTGGGGGCTCCAAGACAAATTAGATTCTCAAGGAAACTCTATTACTAATATCATCAACTAATGTCTTAGTCTGTTTTGGCTGCTACAACAAAATACCAGAGGCTGGGTGGCTTATACACAACAGAGACTCACTTCCTGCAGTCCTGGAGGCTAGAAAGTCCAAGATCAAGGTGCTGGCAGATTCGGTGTCTGAGATGGGTCCATTTCCTGGTTTATAAGTGGTGCCTTCTCACTCATCTTCACAAGGTGGAAAGAGCAAGGCAGCTCTCTGGAGTCTCCTTTAATAAGAGCACTAATCCCATTCATGGGCGAAGAGCACTCATGATTTATTCACCTCCCAAAGGCCCCACCTCCTCATACTATCTCCTTTGGGTTAGGATTTCAACATATGATTTGGGGAGGGGGAGGAAATACAAACATTCAGACCATATCAGCATACTAAAATTTTTCCTGTCTATATCCTGTTTCAAGTTATTATAAAAAATATTAAAGCAGTCTGCTCCCATATACAAAGAACCAAGCAATAAGACCAAAGCAGCTAAAAACATAAAACTTAAACCAAAAAGAAACTCAGGAACCACTGCTTCCCAACCAATTAATTTCAACCAATTAATTTAATTTAACCAATACAACTTCCCAACCAATTACTTTCAAATTTGAATTTGTGACTCTAATTATATATATAAGAGACAAAATCGATAACTAAACATTGTTTTGACTTGCCAGGTGCTAAGTAAATAATGTTCAAAAAAGGTTTGTCTTGCCTTTTATTAACTACACCTAGGGGGAAAAAAAAATCCAAACTGTGCACTGATTACTAAGAGCCAGTATGAGTTCTTTGAGAAATTATGCTGCTAGGAAATGACTGAATAAGGAATTACGTGAAACTAACATGATTTTTAATTTTCTCACCCTGCCCCACCCCCAGCTATATAATTACTGGCCTGGAAAAATCAAAAAGGTGCTGTAAACTGAGTGTATCTACTTTCGGCCACAGACATAGAAGATTGAATTAACCACACTCCTCCATTCCTAGCATCTTACCATCAATGGTTAAGCCTTGTGTCTTTTTTACTGCTGTTTTATTTTTTTTTCTGTCATCCCCATATCTCTCCCAATCTCCTCAACCCCATAGCACCTATTCTAATTATTTGAATATATATCTTTTGTGTCTGTGTTTTTCCCAAACGGATATTTTTTTGTTTGCACATAATTATGCACACACATGTACACACACATATATAAAACTCTGTAACTTTCTTCATTACACAGTATGTGTGTAAGATTCATCCATGTTGCCATGCAGATAGCATACACCTAATATGTTACTTTTAGCTGCTGTTAAAGCAGCATCAGATATTTCCCTAAGATATATGACAAAATATCTCGTGTTATCTTCGAGAGTAAGTTGGATATACTGAACCTGTGGCAGCAGAGTATAAGGAAATTCAAAGTTGGAAAACAATATTAAAAGTGTGTTGCTTTGACAGATATCCCAATTATGCAAACTATATGAGTGTATTAAATTATTACATGCATCTCAAAAATATGTTTTCTATTATGTATCAATAAAAAAATGTAAGTGTGTTACTTAATGTAACAGTGTCAACCTCTCAAAAGGAAGTTCCTAAGCCTGTCCTTTGGCCACATTTCAATACTTAATAGCTACACATCATTAATGGTCACCATATTATACAGCATAGTTGTAACATTTCCATCATCACAGAAAATCCTATTGAAACACTGTTTGAGAGCTATGCCCAAATTTCCTCATCCAGCTAGTTACCAGCTAGTCAGGAAAGGAGTTATTGGTAATCCTGGAAGAAATAACTAATAAGATGAATTCAAATGTCAAGATTCAGAAAGATCACAACAGGTGAGAATGTTAGTCATACACTGAAAAGTTGAAACTTATTAACAATAAATATAAACCATTGCACTTAGATTCAAAGTTCAAAATACGATTGCTCAAGTATAACATTCAAGGAAAACCTACCCTGTTAGAAGTTCAAATTTTAAAATCCTAGTGGGTAGAAATGGAGTGGTGCTCTTAGATAATCATAAGCTTACTCTGGGCCAACAGTGTGCCAAAGTGGCTAAAGTTAATTCAAATATAGCCTATTGAATGGGAGTACAGTGTGAAATAGTGCCTATGTAGGTCCATCTCTATGCAGAGAATCATGTTCATCTCTGACTGTAATGCTTTGAGAGAAAGCTATCCAAGTGTATTAGTCCATGTTCATGCTACCTGAGACTGGGCAATTTACAAAAGAAAGAGGTTTAAGGGGACTTACAGTTCCACACGGCTGGGGAGGCCTCACAAGCATGGTGGAAGGCAAGGAGGAGCAAGTCACATCTTACATGGATAGGAGCAGGAAAAAGAGAGAGTTGTACAAGGGAACTCCTCTTTTTAAAACCATCAGCTCTCATAAGACTTATTCATTATCATGAGAACAGCACAGGAAAGACTTGCCCCCATGATTTAATTAACTCCCACTGGGTCCCTCCCACAACGGGTGGGAATTCAACATGAGATTTCGGTGGGGACACAGCCAAACTATATCACCAAGATTATGTCCAGGGATGAGAAATCATGAGGGTAAACCATGTCATACCAAGTGGACGTGTGGTCTTTAAATATTCGAAGATCTGTTTAATGAAAATAGAGTGTTATTACAAACAACAATACTGAGTCCAGCCAGGCACGGTGGCTCATGCCTGTAATCCCAGTACTTTGGGAGGCCAAGGTGGGCAGATCACTTGAAGCCCAGAGTTCGAAACCAGCCTGGCCAACCTGGTGAAATCCTGTCTCTACCAAAAAAACACACAAAAATTAGCCAGGCGTAGTGCTGCACACCTGTAGTCCAGCTACTCAGGAGGCTGAGGCACAAGAATCTCTTGAACCCGGAAGGCGGAGGTTGCAGTAAGCTGAGATCACGCCACTGCTCTCCAGCCTGGGTGACAGGACGAGACTCTGATTCAAAAAACCAAACAAAGAAACAAAAACAAAAAACAATACTAAGTCCAGGGATTTGAAGTTACAGGAAAGTGGATTTCAGGCTCAACAAGGAGATATTTTTTAACAAGTAGAACTGCCTCAAATTGAAATGGGTGCCTTATACAGAAACAAGCCTATAGTCTTGGCACCTATTCATGCAAACGTTGAATACATTATTTTTCAGAATATTGTTCTTAAGAATAATTATTGTATGGAGTGAAGACTGAGATAATCTCTAAACTTTTCCAAGAGATTATAAAATAAACATGCATCTATCTAAACCCCATGTAATCTCATCTAATTTTAGTGATCTGCCTTCAGAAATCTATAGGACCACAATCTTTACCTGAGTTACTATGTTTAACACCTACTTTGAATTCATAGTGGTCAAGCAGCTAGCACAATACTCTTTAGTTTTGCTGGATCATTTCTAAAGAAAAGGTAGATATTCCCACCTGTCAATCAGCTTCAGTAAGGAGCCAAAAGGGAAATCAGTTGTCAGTAACCATTACAAAGCCAGCCGGTATTCTTCTTCTCTTGCTTTTGTTTTTTCTATTTTCTGTTCATTCCTTTATTTTTGTTTCCATACTGCCTTATCTTTCTTTTCCTTTTCAAAGTTCACTATCCCTCTTTTAGTCCTTCCCTTTTCTTTTTGATTTCTAGTCTTTTCTTACTTTTAGCTCCTGTTCTTCACCCAAATACATGCCTTTTTGAAGACCCATCACAATTCTTTTAACTCTCATCAACCAAAGGTTTCCCTTTACATGGAGAATCATGGTTTTCTGTTTTTACCTGAAGCATGCTAGATCAATATAACAGGAACCATACAAGAGAATACTACTTTAATTCATTTTATGAGCAGTGTATCACGAGTAGATACCGGTTTTGTGGTACCTAAATCTTATATAATCTAGAGGTACTATCTTTAATTAAAATAGCCAACACTTAAGTATGAAAGCAAGTCTGTTTGTAATGAGTGCAATCAAAACAAAGCAAATTGAAAAATTCGTAAAGCTGTAAATGCTATAAATATCTTAATACCACAAAAATTACTATTTTCTGAAGTAACTGTCTGATGCACTTCTATTATTTTTTCCCATGTTTTTTGGCTATTGTTTGAATCCCTCCTATGGCAATGGTTTTTGCAATATTCTCCACAGAAAGAATAACAGTACTGCTACAAATTTGTCCCTGACAAACAGGAATATGAGATGAGTCCTATCTCATGCAATTCCTATCAATAAAGAAAAAAATTAGTGGTGCATTTATAATTGCCTCTGCTCTATTATCAAGTATACGCCTGACCGGATAGAAACTCTACTTTAACTGGGGTCAGTGAGAATGAAATCCTACAATTTTCCACATATAATGATTAGAAAAATTTTCCACAGGCTAGCTCTGGTTTAATGCATTTCTAAAGTGTTTTTCTCCTCCACTACCCACATATTACCGGTGGCAGTTTCATAAGATACACTGATATCATGATAAGACTCTAGCCCTGAAACATTACACTCTAACATGGACTGAGTTGGCACAGTAGGTGGTAGAAGTATTCCTGACAGCCATCCCTACACCAGAATGACTAGAAATATAACTATACCTGGAGTGGTTGCGGACCGTATAAATGAATCTCCTTACCCTAAGCTCAATGAATTATCAGGCACTCTTACAAATAAAAATGCACCAGCTTCTAAATTAGGATGTTTGCCCTGATACATCAGGTAATTTCCTGGTTGTTCTAGTCTCTGGTATATTTTAATTATCAAATAATATGTTTAGGATATTTTCCCTTTTGAAAATGACAAAAATCACAGAGACTCATCAAAAAGCTTTCCTTTTATTCACGCTCATGTTACTTGCTGCAATTGTGTATCAGGTGGGGAGCAGAACATGGCATGGGGGCCAAAGGATGCAGTAGTTAGACTCTTCAAGTGACTCCAACACAAATGAGATCATTCTTGAATCTCCTGATCAAGTTTTACATAATAGGTCTCTAGTGAGTTAAAGGCATATGAGAACTATCAACACAAAAGCATGTATCCTCAATGTTGGCTGCACAGAAAACACCCTAGGAGACTTCAGCAATCTCCATGCTTTGACTACTCTCAAATCAATTAAATCTGAATCCGTGAGCATATGACCCAGGAGCCAGTGTTTGCAGGTTTTTTTTGTTTGTTTGTTGTTTGTTTGTTTTTAATATTCTTTTGTGCAGCCAGGGTTGAGAATCACCCCCTGGTTTCAGCTTTGAAAGCTAGTAAGTCAATGCTGTCAGACGACCCAGCACTCAGTTTTACTTTAACTGACCGTTGGGGTGACATTTCTCTTGTACCATTGTATGGTTCCAAATATTTTTTATTCTCTGGCCTGCCATGACAATCCCAAGCAGAAAAGGTACACAACAGGTTTAAAGAGAAAGGGCGACAAAGGGTTTGAATGTGGCAAGAAATTGTACTGCCCCCAAGATTTACTGAGAACAGTACCAGGAGCAAAACACACTACTGAGAAGCCACCCAACTTCTCAAAGAGCAAACTATTTTCCATTCTGAGGAAGATTTTATTTTTCAAGTGTTGTGATGGCAGCAAAACTGTGGAAAAACCATAAGTCTCCAATAACTACAGTTAACAGATTCTGCCTACATTCCCCCTTTCCTTTGAAAATCCTGCTATCAGGTAATAATTAGCAATTAGCAAACACTCAACTCTACATGACTAAGAAGAGCATCTCTCAATCTGTGTTCCTGGGAACACTAGTTTCCGGCAATGTTAATATGTGTTATATAAAATGCTGCATATTCTCCCTTCTTTGAGAGTCAACAGACACATTTGAACATTAAAGGCTCTGCAAATCCTGCCTAAATAAATCTACTTAACATGACTTAACCAAATGTTTCCCAAACGTATGTAACCATGGAATCCCCACCTCAAACACACATACATACATATACATTTCTAATATGTGGGGTTTTTTTAGTGATTTGGGGGTTTTGTTTTTGTTTTTAGCAGAATACCTATAAAACTAGTAGTGTTCTGTGAATCATGGTTTGGAAAACAACCTCTCCTGAGGAAATCAAAACCAAACTGAAACAATAACGCCTCAGGCCTGGAATTTCAAGCTTGTGGGGATAGTAGGCATTCTCATAGCTGCTAAAATCACATCAGGTAGGCAGTTATTTGTCACTATCCAGCATAAAGACTCTTATCAAGCTTATTGCTCTATCATTAATTCTAAAAAAGATACGTCCAGTAATTCAGTCCCTCTGATTTCTCGGGTTTGGGGAATGTCTGCTTCAATGTGGCACACAAGCTATAGCAGATTGGACTCATTTTGAGCCACAGGCAAAATATTCTAAGTTCAAGTATTTACCGAATTTTACTTGCCAGTTTTCATGGCATGTGTGATATTTTTAGCTGACTAGTGATAGTCTTTAAATCCAACAACAGTACACATTTTATATGAGAAATGCAGAATATTGACAAAAACTGTCTCCTTGATCAAACTTGAATCAGACTCCTTCGAATCCTCTCCTCTACTAGGCTCTACCTTTGCACTTCCGTGTCCATCTTCGTATCACCTAGTTTTAGCAAAAATGCTGCCAAGTCAGTTCAGTGAGAATCTCTGCCCTCAATATCTGATCCCCTGGATATCTGAGCAAATTCCTCATATCCAAACCGTCCCCCAGCTGATACCAGATCACTCTGCCCTGCCTTCAGGTCACGTTGGTTTAGCCAGAATCCCCCCTTACCTCTGATGCTTCCTCTTAGTAATTTTCCGTCCGCTGAGCCCTACCCAACTATAAGTCCCCACTTGTCCATGCTTTGTTCAGAATTGAGTCCAGTTCTATACTGAGGTCTCTTTTCTCCTACTGCAATCATTCCCAAATAAAATCTGTTCTTACCATCTTACTGTCTAGCTCTGTTTTTTCTTTAACAATATGCAAGCTTGCAATAAAAAATTTACAGCAAAAATAAACACTTTAATCTGCTTAAGAGGGCCCTATTAAAAGTACTTCAATATATTGAAAAATTAGACCAACAGCTTTGAAACACAAAGTCCTCTGTTTATCCATAAAACATATATATGATTGCCACCAGCAATTCTAAGCTTCCTTTATCAGTGTACCTCTGTCTGCCCCTCTAGAGAGTGAGAATAGAGTTCAGAATCCAGGCCCATTCAATTCTTGGCTCCTCTGCAAAGACTGCCAATTAGAGCATTTTGTAATATGGACATCTGTCCACTGGACTGAGACCAGCTCATTTCACAAAGCAGTTGTCAAATGGTATCAACTTTCTGTGACAACCTGTGTTAGATTCAAACCCGTGCCCTATGAGGTTACATGGCTTCCTCTTCTATCACTAAATTTTTTAAATGCCCAGAAGTTAGGCACACTATTTTTCAAAACTAGCTAATTATAAAATCAGAAAGTCATCTTTATTTCCCTTAATTCATGGAAATTTTTCTGATGCTTGCATTTATTGTCAAAAAATGATCCTTTATGTACACTTTTATTCTTGGCAATCTGGGCATTTTTCCAGTCACTTTGAAAGAAATGTATGTATTTAACATTATTTAAGTGGGTGATTTTTGAGCCCCTACTACCTGTTAGGCAGTGTAAAAATGCTACCAGTTTCCTTTTTTTTTTTTTTTCTGAATGTATCTGCTGAATAGCTGAACAATTTTTCTCTCCACTATAACTAGCTTTTCTTTTTCTGTTTTTAAACTCAGTACAGTACAAGGTAAGAAGAGCAAAAAGTTTTATAAGGGGAAAGGTAATGTTTGAAGTTACATTAGTTTGAATGTAGTTTAGTTTCTCAACTATATATAATTACTTTGAAGGGGAAAATCATAAAAATAGCTTTATTGTTACATTTTTGCCAGTGGGTGTGTGAAGTAATTTAACTCACAGGTAATGATTATGTAATTGTATTGATACAGGGCATACAGCCTACCAAGCTTAGCGAATCATCCAGACTGACAAGAGGAGGTGTAAAAATTCTGCCTGCTTCTTTTCTGTCTCACATCCCTGCCTTTACAAAGGAGAGAAGTCTTTCTCACAAGTTGGGGAGGGTGGTGATAAGTGAGGCATCAAAGCTCCAAGATCACGGATATAAATGCATCAAGACAATGTGTCAATTCCTTGTGGTATAATTTTAAAAATTAATTGGGTGGTGGTGAAGCTACCCAGCCCAAATGATGACTGTGCCATAAGAGATACAATGCAAATGGCTGACAGCAGCTACTTACCATTCAGAAATGAAGCTCTAAACTTTCACAAAGCTCCATTAAGATACAAATTAATTTCACTGAACTGTTCCATGTTGTTTGTCCCTGTTTTACCTCTGTAGGATACATTTGTTGCATAAACCCCACCATTTATTTGGACAGGGAGAAACAACACAAAATATAAAGGTCTAGTTATAGCATGGTATGCTGAGGTAATTAAAATTTCTATTTTTGCAGCCAATGACCTCTGTAGCCATGGCTGATTAAAAGTACAAAAATTTTAGATCTGGAGAATATTTGTGCCAAGGACAATGCTTGACCAAATATAATTAACTGAATTTAGATAAATTCTCAATCTGGCTTTCTTTAACTTGAATAGAAAAATCACACACTTCGTTGAACATGAATGGATTTGAAAATGAACATTTGGATTATATGCGAGGATATTTTCCCAGAATAATAGACCCAAGATTTTTTTGATGTGCTGCATAGAAGTTCTTTGTTGACCCAAAGAATATATCAGCCTTCTGTTTTTACTCTCTAGTTCTATTTGCTGATTTTTGTTAATATTTATAATAACACAAATAGTAGGTGAGGGAAAGCAGGAGAATAACAGATCCATTTAAATCTTTACTCTTTGTTTTTTCAGTGCTTCTTGTTCTTTTTCTTGGGGATAATTAGAGATAAATGGTATGGTATTATATTTGCTTGGATAGCAATACAAAAATGCCTATTTCCATCATTTTCAGTAATAGACTTTCAAGCTATATTTTCCTCAAACTTGATCCTCATTATTCCAGTAATATTTAAGCTATTAATTTCTCCAGAGAGTGCTTTTTGAAAATGGTAAATTATAAGACAAATCCCAAAATTACATTTTCTTTAATTTACAGTATTGTTCAAGCTCTACTGTTAGCATAAATGAATAGTCTGAACTGCAGTCTGAAATAAAGCCTTGAGCATTAAACAGTTGGCTTGGAAACAGAAACATTAAGAATATGATTGAAATTTTTTACAGAAGATGAAATAACAGCATGCGCAAAAGCTCATTTATGATAATTCTAACATTTCTGCTACAGTTATAGAAAAGTAACAACATTTACCAAAAAAAAAGAAAGAAAAGAAAGAAAGAAAGGTGAAGGTTTCACTTTCTAATCAACTGCAATGATATCAATTTTGCCCTTAGTGAAAAGTGATTTTCACAGTTACATAAATTTAATTTTTTTTCTGAGTTTCAAATATCCCTTTTGGAAGGAACGCAAAACAGGGCTTTTCAAAACAAAAGTCAACTGAAGCAAAAGTTTTTGTACTTGATGTAGGCATGTTGTAAACATGTAACAATAGCAATAAATATAGTCAAACAGCATGATACTCAGAAAGACAATGAAGTCTATAAAGGTCTACAAACATCATATTTATTTCATTATAAAAAGGCATTAATTATGCTAATGTGTGATGAAATCATATGAAATTTCACCCTGAGTCTCAAGGTATATTTGAAATAACTTGTTTAATATGTTTTATTTCATACTAGGTATGTCTGTTGCTTTATTTTGTTTTTCCCTTTTATAGGGGGTGGGATTCGAAAAAGGAAGATAGAGAATACTTTTTATAAAATAATAAAGAAGACTAATCTTCTTGAAAATATTGATGATCTGATAAATTGCCAACAATAACCATCTGAGGCCTAAGTAAGCATTTGTGATTCTTCAAACGAAAAGCTTCAAATTCACTCCAACTAAGAAAATCACTTCCTCCATCTAGTGGTGACTGATTGTAATTCTACCAAATTCTAGAACACTTTTCAAATTTTTTAAAATGTCGTTTGGTTTTTATATCTGTGCTTGGGTCAGATAATTGTATTTATGTGGGAAATTAGGCTAAATTGTGTTAGTTTTCTTAAAGATTTTGCTACTGTCTAAAGAAACATGGCATTACTCTCTGCAATATTTTAGCTCTGAGCCAAAATGCATAAAACATAGCCCTTACCATTGTAGGGCTTACAATTGAGTTAGGGAGACTTGACATATATGTATGAAAGGATAAACTAAAAAGAACACACATGGATTTCTCAAATGGGTGATAAAGGCAATGTCAGAGCTCAGAACACAATTCTCTAAAACACGGCATCTTGACATACTGAGTATTTTAAGCTGAAGGAAATTGAGAAAACCACAGAAGCAGAAAGGTCTCTCTGACCTTCTCTCTTGAAGGCCTTCACGTGACAGGTGTCCTGTAGGGAAGAAATGTTACACAGAGATGCTAAAAAGAATCTGAACAAGCCGGACTTGCTAAGTTTCCTCCCAACTTCCCCCTCCCCACCCCAGTTTATTACCAATAGATGATGACTTTTGATAGTCATCATTGCTTGAAAAAGATTTGGCAGAATATACGGAACGGAAATGGCCTTTATTAAAGGGATGGAAGGAATTACATAACCAGGGAAGACTAAGAAAGGCATTTCAGACAAAAGGAACAGTTACAAACTGTTACAAGAGACAACATAGATGCCTCCGATTCTGAAATCTTTGGAAGACAATGGGTAAGTTGTGTTCTGCAAAAACTGGTCTATGTGTTTGGTCAAGAGGAGTGAGAATGGAATAGAAAGTAAAGTCATTATAGCTATTGTAGATGTAATACAGAGATTTTGTAGAGGGTCTTGAATGTCAAGATAAAAATGCTGGACTATGTATTATTAGAATGAACCTCAGAAGTTCTAATGGTGGCATCAATGGACCATACATGGTTTATAATGGGCTTTGATGTGTCCAATAATTTCTTGAAATAATAGAGAAAATTATCTTTACATGTACATGTATGAATTTCTCTAGAAAGAATGTCCATAATTGTCGTCAGATTCTCAATGGGGATCATTGCTCTGCTAACAGGTTTTGAACAGCAAACTGACGTACTGAGTTTTGGAAAAATTCCCCTGACATTGATGTGTAGGATAGTTTGATATGGGCAGATAACTTATTATTCATATTTAGGCTGATCCATCCCCCTAGCACAATATGCTGCCCTGGTTACACGGTACTTTACTTCTCCCCTCTCTGGGCACTCAGTATTTCTTTATAAAATATTTTAAGTCTTTAACTAATTCTATGATAGTCTATAGATCCATATACATGATCTCATCAAAAAAATAGCCATAAGCATGCATAAAATTTAGATTTGGTGAGTATTGTGTATTTTTCTCAACACTAAGGTGCTTTCTGTCTGCACTTATATTTATGTTTGGGATTCAGGCCTTTAATGATAGCAGTCATCATAAAAGTTTCCATTTGTTGAAGACTATATGCTAGGCACAAAATTAAGTATATTTGTTCAACAAATACTTACTGAGTGCTTTTTATGTGCCAGGTAGGTCATAAATCTTACAATAATCTAATGAGTTATATTCCCAATATATCCAATATTAGTTATAGTCCCCTGATTTTGTATATGAGGAACCTGAAGTTTAGGAGTTAGGCAAAGTTCACATAGTCACCCTTTTCATAGCTAGTACAGCTTTGATTTCAACCTAGATGTCTTTGATTCAATCAGATGTGTCAAAGGTGGAACTAAAAAACTATTTGGTCAGGATGCAAGATTTCTGAATGCCTGTATCTTGTCCTACTATTGCCTTACCTTTCCTTCCTTTCCCTTTCCTCCATCCAACCTACCCTTATCCTCTCTAGCCCCTGTCCATAACAAAGCCCAAGGGATACAGGCACAGGGCCCAAAGCCAGGTAAATGTATCTTTTTCCTACGATGCTTTTGTCCAAAGGTCCAGTGTCTGAAGTAATCAGGAATCAGTGGCCAAGGACCTTTGCATAGCTTGGTAGTCCCCAGACTGCTTTCCTAATAAACTATCTGAAAGACGTTGACTGGTATTGTAGCAGAGAAAAAGTAGTATCTTTTCCTCACCCATTGCAAGGCTCATGGCTGAGGCCCCCGTAACAAAACACAGATTAACAAGAGAAAAGTTTACAAATTTAAATTCATGTGACATAGGGAGCCTTCAAAAATAAAGACCCAAAGAAACAGAAAACTTGCATGTTTTCATTGGTCAGGTTTGATGAAGAGTAGACAATTGTGTAGAAGTATGATTGGAAAAGAGGGTAAGATCTAATGATAATAAACTCAGGGGAACTTAGCAAGGCCTGCTTGTTCAGATTCTTCTCGGTATCTCTGTATTTTCAAGGCTAAGGATGTTCCTTTTCTCCAGATAGAGGGAAGGGTATGATCTGCTTCAGGGGAGAAGCACAAGGAGAAGGTGAGAATGGCCTTTCTGCTCGTGCTATTTTCTCAAATGCCAAGGTGTCATATGTTGGGGTAGCGTGTCCTAAACTCCATCAGTATGCAAAATTAAAGTATTCCATAACCAAAAACATCAGGGAAGTACTGCACTGCATAGTTCCCTCTTGGGGTTTAAATATGAACATTCACAGATTAAAAACTGAGAAGCCTCACAGGAAGAGAAAGATGGGTAAATTTGCTCAAGACTGCTTTTCTCAAGTTTGTTTGACTAAGAACTTTCTTACCATAAAACTCCTAATAGGGAGCAGAATAATGTCCCATGTCTGGGAAACAGTGGCTATCACAACAACAGGCTACAATGCTACAAACAGGCCTCCTCCAGTGTTCCATTGCAGGAAAGCCTTCAGCACTTTCAAAATTGAGTTTCTCTGACCCCAAATATTGCACGTGTTCACTTGTCCTAAATGCCAGACATTCAGCATGAGGCATAAGAATATGAGTACAAGCCTCACACTCATGAAAAATTATAAAACACAAATTAAATGTGATCACTGCTTCAGCACTTTACAATGTAAGCATCTATTACTTGTTAAATATGATTTCCCAAACAAACCCAATGTAATCGGATCGGGAAATACCAATATCCAGACCCACGTAATTCTTACTAGCCATAAACTGTAACAAAAAAAAAATCAAAGAGAAAAAGAAAAAAATCCTGGTTTCAGCTTCACTGGGGTGCTCGCTGATCTATGCCAGCTGTCACGAGTGCCCCACCTGTGCACGTAAATTTCACTTGGAAGACAGAGCATGTAAGGAGATTAACTATGACCCTAGAATTCCAAATCTGAGGGAACGGGGTAGCTGATGGGGACTCCAATGCTTATGCACACTGCCTTTCTCAGAGAGTGCTTGAAACACTCCTGTTTTCTTTGGGATTTTAGAAATTGCATTTCTGGCACCTCCACTCTAAAGTCTTTCCTGAAACCCCGTTCTCCACCTCACATCTATCCCATATATTTAAATCCTCAAGTTTTCTCTACCTTTCTGTGGTCTCTGAATTCCTGGCACCAACGTCTGAAGTGACCGAGAGTTCCCTCTGAGAAACAGCGAAACAGCTCCCATGCCTAATGGTTGTATTTTTAGTAGTAGGGACGGGGTTTCACTACGTTGTTTGGCCAGCCTGGTCTCAAACTCCTGACCTCAGGTGATCCACCTGCGTCAGCCTCCCAAAGTGCTGGGATTGCAGGCGTGAGCCGCCACACCTGGCCCATGCCTTCTTCTAAGCAAGGAAAACCACATTAATAATCAGGCAATTTGCACAGCTGTAATCTCTTGCAATCTCTCTCTCTTTCTTCATCCCCAGTGGGATTCCTGGTTGTGGCTAGCCTAGGCTGTCAGAGAGGCCTTGTTGCCACATTTGCTTCAGCTGGAAGGAATGACCCAGGCCAGTGAACTGGCCTGCTACTGGTGGTGTGGCTCAGGGTATCTAATGCTGTGCATGTGCTCGTAATACAACCCAGACCTGTTTTGCTGCTTTCAGCTGAAGTCCATAACAGAGGCATCTGGAGAAAGCAGACCCAAAAAATGGAAGAGAGAAAAACAAGAAAAAGTCTCATTCTTTCAAGCTTACTAGAGTATTTGTTAAGTTCACATGGAGAAACAACAATCTCTACAGTGAAAAACTGTAGAAGGAATTATCATAGAGTATTTTTATTACCATTAGTTGATAACTTAATGGATTTAGCTTTAATTCTTGAATGGTAGAAAATACTAAAAGAGCTGAAGTTCTCGGCCTTAAAAGACACATTCTCCCAACTTCTCTAATTTTATTTTGATACTTATATGTGTCCCACGGTAAGTATTTGCTGCTAACACTACATAATGAGTGGCAATCTCAAAGTTACAATAAATTATGCATAATTTAGTCTCTTAGAAGGTCTATAAATACAGTGTGAAGTGTTCAGCTTGTTATTTGATGCAACATCTGAAATCAGATTGCTCTGAAGCAAATGTTTATCTGAATGTTATAATTGTGGCATGAATTCTTCTGGATTTATTTTGTTTGCAAAGAGCATTTTATTAATTAGTTACACCAGTCTCAAGGGTATTAGGTTTTTTAGAGCCATCAGTGTCAAAACTTCTGCAAATATAAAATTATAACTCATTTTTAAAAGAAAATAAATTTTATGAAATGATTTTTAAAATACTATTTGAAGAGCATAATATATTCCTAGGGGGTATATTTTCCAAACATTTTGAAGCTTTGAAATATTTACAAATATTACTATTTATCACTTCTTATTATCATCCCATGTTGTTGTTGTTGTTGTTGTTTGACAAAAATTAGAGTACATGGGTCTTTGCATCCAGTTGTGATGAACTAAAATATAAAACCAAGAAATTTTACCTTATTTTATGAAAAACTTGTCTATAATTCTTGCTTTTGTTTTTATTTCATTTATATGTATTATCAAACTTCAATTGTGTTGAATTTTAATACAAGAATATATTGCCTCCATTTGTTTCTATTTAGAGGCACAACTTCCATTATTGAAAAGCATATTGTGTATGTTGTTAGGTTTTAGCCCAAGCTGAGGTTTGAGGGGAGTTGGTGGGCAGGTGGCAGGTAGCTGGAAAAGCACTTGAGGAATTGTAGGCTGTTGCAACATGGCTTTATTTTTAGTGGGGCGTTAGTTGTATATACAACATTAACTATATCTTTTACAAACAGTAGTGGCTCCAAGCTAAGCACGAGCTTATGTGAGTGGTTACTTAATATGCCTTACATGGAGTGGTTACATAATGTGTGGAGCTGTGCACCTGCACTCCAAACCCGCTGAGTTATTCTTTGCTGGAAGGCTGCCTCAGCCTGATTCTGACTAAAGTGCAGCCATCTCCCTTACATGCCACCATTTAGGCCAAGGGCATTTTGTGGGTAATGACACATGCTCATAGGGTAGAGTCCTGAATTTATAACCTACGACAACAATACAGACAGCAACAATTTACTCCTAGGATTTTAGCTATGCTACTTATGACTGTTAGGGCCCAGCATAGGCTAGAGCCCAGGGATGTTTACCATTTTTGCAGGGTGTTTGTAGTAAGGCTTTTGACCACCTTAATCTTTCACAAGACCCCTTGCAAGGCTGATGTTGTGTTTTGCTGATTGTTAGGTACAAAAGTACAACATCGTGTTTTTAAGAGGGCACAGGTGCCTTCTTAGGCAGCAGTTACTATGTTTAAGGCCATTTGGTTCCAAAAGGTAACACCACCTTTTAACTTTGTTAATAGGACGAGGGCCACTTACGTGTAATTTAGAGTCTGAGCAGTGTGCTTTGCAAGAGAGGTAACTTGTGCTTTTACACTTATGACACCCACTTTAGGAATGATTAATGCCAAGGAGTAGAACCACCAGGGGCTTGTTGCCTTTGCAAAAACCAAGAGTGTAGTACTTTTCAGTTATGCCGGTGTTTGGGCAATGCGGGGAGAACAGCGGCAGGTACCTAAGGCCACCCCCAGGTACAACGTTTAGTTCAGTTTGCTGTAGGTAAGGCCATTCTGTGTTTTTACAAACCCATAAACTCCCAGGGGGCACAAAGTTTACTGGGACCTGACCTTGGTGGGACCACTTGTCTCACCAAACCTTTGGTGTGGTGACACATGTTATGTTTGCACAGGCCATGACAGGTACCCATTCCACAGTGGTGTTACCCTAATGTTGCTTTGTGCACTACGGCACCAGAGCCAGGGGTACTATATGTTCCCCCACTAGCTAACCCCACCTATTATAAACGCTATGGGCCAGTTAGGATTCAGGCATGCCGTGGGTTTTGCATCTTTCTTTGTTTAAAGCTTGCTGTGTTGTGTTCCAGGCGTTAGCCATGGCACCCCAAGTTTTTAGCCATGTTTAGTTTTTTGCAGACACCGAATGTATGTGCCAAGGCAAGCCATTTGCAGCTGCTGTTGGAAGGGCAGTGCAGATTTAAGAGTTGGAAACGTTGGTTACGTTAGCATAGGTGTGGGCCCAGTTTACAAGGCAGTTGGAGCATGTTAACCTACGGTTGAAATGACAGAGCAGGCAATGGTACTAACAGAGGTAAATTACATTTTTTAAACAAAATACAGGCTAACTTTTTATTCCTGGATAAAAATGCAGCCGCCAAAGGCTTCTGCCCTGGGCGATGGTACTACACCTCTTTAGCTCCCCATGGTTTCTTTGGGTTTTGTATCTGTCCCAAAGTTATGAGGGAGCTTATAATAGGCCACACAGGTAGTACATAGGTTTACTGGAGAAGAGTTGTTTCCTGTTTTTCTACAAACAATTGACCGCAGAGGCCATATACTGAACGCTTACGGAGTGACATGCAAGTTATGCTGTAGGCCCTCCCCACAGGGAGCTTCAATGGCCAACCACCCGTAGTTGGGGGCTTGGAGGGTTTATGGCGATAGCCAGGTTTTTTGTTTCCCAGCCTTTAGGGGTGCTGCGGCAAGCAACAACAGGTTACTGTTTGTTTTTATACCTGGGTGGAGTAGGTTATTTTTAGTGTGTATTTGCAACTGAACGGGGATGGCTGCTTGGTGTAACAATGCCTTTACAGGGGCGAGCCGCCTTTCCGTGGCCGTTTAAGGTTTGGAGCACTAGGTTTAGCCTGGAACTTTAGCCCTGCAAAGAAAGGGGTGTGACATGCAAGTGTGTAACTTATTTTTTAAGAGCACTTTATGTTTTTTAATTATACCCACAGTTTGCAGATTGTATGGCACATGGAATTCTCACTTTATGTTTATTTGTTGTGCCCAGTGTTGTACCTGTTGTTTGGTAAAATGTTTTTTCCTATTACTTTTAACAGCCAGGGGGAACCATACAGGGCACATAAGTGTTGCAGGCCTGGGATGGTGTGCTGTTGGTCGGCCACCCTACAGGGGTAGGTGAACAATAGGCCTGTGGTCGTGTTTACAGCTGTTAGCACACGCATATACCTTTGCAACTTTGGCAGTAGCCCGGTGTAGTTTACTTACCACCTGGTTAAGGGCACTTGTGTAACACTGGGCAGCTGCCTCCATTTAGGGTATGCCTGAGCACACGCTGGGCATTTTTGGCAAGCCTCCCAAATATTCTGCATGGGCAGGGACAGACCTCAATGCTTATTGACTTGTGGCATTAGTTTACCACCCACACGTTCCTGTTTTTGGCGTAGCCACAAGGCCATATTTTGTGTAGATGCCGACTTCAGCCATTGGAGTTTGGCCAAGGCATCTGCCTTGCTATTGCCAGGGGTGGCCAAAAGCACATGACTTGACAAATGATAAGTAGTTACATTTTTTTTGATGACCCATTTTTCAGAGGTTTTGCCACATGGCTTGGCCCCAAATGGGTTGGTGGCTGACTAGCCAATTTTGTATTTTTTAAGTAGTTAACCATAAGGTTAGGCCTTGATAGACTGCCCAGCTATCGGTACAGATTACCATAGATGTTTTTGTTTGTTTGTTTGTTTGTTTGTTTATGATTACTATTTATACTGCTTTAAGTTTAGCCCATTGGCTACTTTGTTTACACCTGGCTTTAAACTGTATGGTGTTGGTACTCGGTTGGACTGCAACAGCAGTTTAAGCAGCAGTAGCACCTTGGCTAGACTCATTTGTGTATCATGCCCCATTGGGAATCAGGGGATGTCCTTCCTTAAATGCTGAAGGCTTGGGGTTTAAGAGTGCTTTAGGCTGACCCATGGCCTTTCTTTTTGTATTAGAACTACAGGTTTTAAGACTTTTTGCAACGTTGCTGCTACGGGGCTTGTACTAAGAAGTTCAGCTTGTACCTTCATCACTGTACTGAGAGCATAGTGGTCAGGACTACCTGGGTTGGAATCACAGTACAATCAGCTTATATCTGTAATGCTTTACACAATGCTCTTAACCTCCATATACTCAGTCTCCTCGTCGGTAAAGTGGAGATCATAATTATACATGCTTGCTGGGATTATTGTGGGAGTGAAATGAGTTAGCACATATTCAGTATTTGGAACTTGCCTGATACATAGTCAGTATACATACAGCATTTGGAACTTTCCCATACCTGTCAGATAACATTGTTTCTAAAGTGTCTAGTGACTAATTTTCAGTTCTTACATTATTTAACTTTTCTGAGACATTTGCAATTTTAAATCAGTCCCTTCCTTGGAATTTATTCTCCCCTTTTATGTTTACGAGACCTTTTGTTCCTGATCTCCCCTTCTTCTCTAATCTCTCTAAGTCTTCTTAGCTGTCTCCTTGATTTCTACTGGCAGTGTTTCCTTGGATACTTTTTTCAGACCTCTTCTATTCTTACTAAATGTCTTTTCTCTGAATGACAGCTTCCATTTTCATGGCTACTACCTATATACCAATGACTTTAAACTTCTTTCTTCATCCCTGAACTTTCTTGAGCTCTAGATCTTTATGTTGACAACCCTAATGTCTTAGCAGTTTGGGGTCCACTCAAAGCCCAGTTATCATTGATGAGGTCTATAAAACATTTATAGAAGAATTAATGCCAATTCTAGAGAAACTCTTACATATAATCAATGAGAAAGGAATATTCCAAAATCACTCTCCAAGAGGCCAGTATAACCCCGATGCAAAAACCTAACAAAAACCTTAAAGTGTTAGAGTGTTTGAGAAAAGTGAAAATTACACTTCTGATAAAGACTATGTGAAGATCTCTCAAAAGTAAGCAATAGGAAAATTAACAACTCAATAAAAATGAATGAAGGATTTGAACACATATTTCATGCACATGGAAGAGGCCCAACGCCATTAATTATTAGGGAATTGCAATTTAAAACCACCGTTAGATGCCACTACATACCTACTAGAATGGCTGAATTCTTAAAAACTGGAGCAACTCGAACCGTCATCCTACTACACATATATTTATAATAGCTAATATTTAAAAGGCTGATCATACTAAGTATTGGTGAGGATATGGAAGAAAAGGGACCCTCATACATTGCTAACGGAATGTAAAATGGTTGTACCATTTTGAAAGCCTTTGAGTAGTACATACTCCTACAAGGTAATCCAGCCATTCCGCTTTTAAGTATTTGCCCAGAAGAAATCAAATCATATAGTTATACCTGTTACTTGCCCCTAAATGTTATAGCAGCTTTATTTTAATAGCCCAAAACTGGAAATATCACAAATGTCTATTAATAAATAAACAAATTGTATATTCATACAATGGAATACACGAAACAATATGGATGCATCTCCAAATAATTATGCTGTATGAAAGAAGCCATACCCACTGATTCCATTCTTATAAAATTCCAGAAAATATAAACAAATCTATAGTGGCAGGCAGCAGATCTGTAGTTGCCTTGAGACAGAAAAATAGTAGGAAGGATTACAAAAAGATGTAAGAGGAAATTTTTGGGGATGAGATGTGTTCATGCTATGTTCATGTCTTGATTGCGGTGATGGTTTTACAGGTGTACTTATTATATGGGTAGTTTATTGTATGTCAATTATACCTAAGTAAATCTGCAAAAATAGATTTAACAAGAGAGACAATAGCTTGGATATTATTTTTAAAAAGATTCTTTTAAAGGGTTTTAAGTGACTGAAGATGAATTTCTGAAATGGAGGTAATTTTGTCAAATAAATATGTAAATATAAATGCTTACTCTTTATTATAGAATGTATACAATATATGTATTTGTATTACATTGCCAGCTCATGAACAGCAGACTCAGTTATGACAATAATTAAATTTTCATCATTGATATATTCCTTTCAGTCATACAAAAATTATAGCTTTACACATTTTTAAAATGTAGTAAATAAAAGTATATTTGTCAAGTGGAAGGTTATAATATATTTTATTTAACAGTTATCCTCAAATCATAAAAACACCCCAGTTGATAATATGCCAGAAAGACTTGCAAAACTGTTTGAGGTCAAGGGTCGTGGTGTATTTCAGTTGTGCCTATTAGATGGATTGAGCCATGGCGAGAGTCACCCTCTAATCCCATTATGCCATAGCTATACCTTCTTGTCGGATGCTCCCAGGGATTTACATGCATAAAGGACAAGGCCAGGTAAATGTATACTCTTTGTTACCATGAGGGTTTTTCTCCAAACTCAAGTCTTCTAGCAAGATGTGCATCACCCACTGTCTTTTTTTTTCTTTTGCCTCGGCAAGAGGCAGGCTATATTGGACATCATTACATCTAATGCTGTATCCTCCTGGCCCGCTTCTTGGTCCCAGAACAGTTGTTACAACAAACTGTAGGAAGATGCAGCCTGGGGGCACCCCATTTTAGCCGTAGTAAGACTCTCTTGTTTTCTGCTAGACTTCTGTCACCATGTGGGATGGCTTTAGGTGCTGTCTGATCCATTCTGGTGTACTGAAACAAACCACTGATAAATGGGAGGTGCCAGGGTTTGAATGTGCCCCACAAAGTCCATGTGATGGAAACATAATCTATCGCAATAGTGTTGAGAGATGGGACATTTAAGAGATGATCAGGTCATGAGGGGTCTGCCCTATGAATGGATTAATGCCGTTATCACTGGAGTGGGTTAGTTATCCAGCAGTGGCTTCCTGATGGAAGAGTGGATTTGGCCCACTTTCCCGTTGCGTGCACTCACTCTCTCTTTCTCTTTCTCTCGCCCACTCTTTACCCTACAGCCATGGGATGATGCAGCAGGAAGGTCCTTATCAGATGCTGGCCCCTCACTCTTGAGATTCTCAGCCTCCAGAGCTGTAAGTGAATAAATTTTGGTTCACTTTAAATTACCTAGTCTCAGATATTCTGTTATATCAGCACAAAACGGACTAAGACAGGACAGGAATTTGAGAATAAATATTCCCACCTTGTCTCTTCAGCAGATAATTCTAAGGCACATTCTACACAGTTCTTATCCCACCTGTCCCATGGTGAAGAGAGAGAAAATCCCATGAGAAACTAGACCTCAAGAAAGAGACACCTAGGTAAAGTTAGGAAGTTAGATGTGGGAGAAAAGGAGTCTGGCATTCTCTCTAGGCTACACCAGCGTTTATGTATCTTTGTATCCCTCTAATATTTAGCTAGTGTAACTGTTCAATAAATGTTTTGAAAAAAATTAATATAAGGAGCACAGTAGGGTAAAAATAAAGGAAGTGCATTTCTAGAATATATTTAATTATAAATTATTATAGAACTAGGTGTGATGGCACATGCTTGTAGCCGCAGCTACTCAGGAGGCTGAGGCAGGAGGATCGTTTGAGGCCAGGAGTTTCGGCTGCAGTGCACTGTGATCGTGCCTATGAACTACTGCACTCCAGCCTCGGTAACAAAGCAAAACCCTATCTCTAGAAAAGAAACAATTATTAATGAAGAGCCAATATATTAGCTGTCAAGAAGAATGTGCTAAAAAAATTTCATTTAAAATTCAGAGACTGGAGAAACACCATGTGTAGTATTTGGCTTCTAATCAGAATTTTATTGAAATAAGCCTATTATTGCTTCTATAATGAAAATTTTTATTTACATCTTCTCTCTGCGAACAAAATGTTAGCAAGGGTTAGCAAGAGTTGATTGGAAGCAAGAGAAGGATAACAGGAGGGAACTTGAATAAATGCTGGCAAGGACTCCCCTCCTGCTGACTTTACTATTTTCAAAAAGCAAATGAAGTATGGAAGTTATTTAGTGGAATGTTTAATAGTTTTTAAAGAGCTTAGTTTCAGTGTAAAAACATTGACAAGGGCTATTGACATTAATTTATGTGAATAGATGAAAACATAGTGAAACTTCTATTCAGGAATATTATAAACAATAAGTTTTATAAATATTTATTGCAAAATCTACCAAATTATAACTCTTTACAGTGCGTTGTTCACTTAAATTTTACTGTCATAAAGTCACAGCACAGTCAGAGTCTGGAGTGCCTGGTATAAATGTTTAGTGAATGAATTATAATCAGAGGAGGTCTACCCACCACGCTGACTCTCTCTGATACCATCAGGGCTTTCCCTTTGATATTGCCATAGCTGGGGTAGTCTAGGAGGTCCCTAAAGGAGCACCCTCCCTAGGAAGACCCCATTTTCCCATAGGAGAAGGACCTTACTAGTGTTCTGTTAATAAGAGGAAAGTGTTCACATTTGCATTACATTGAATGCTCAACAAAATCTTGGACAGAGTAGGTATCCTGAGGAGGTAGGTAGGGGCCTTGGGAGGGATCAGGTACATCTGCATCTATTTTAGTTTCTTACCTTTGTTTTAGTACTAATTATGTTCTTCTTTCTTTTCAGGACCTTAACATTTTATTATTCCTTTTTTTTTTTTTTTTTCCAGAGATAGGGTCTCACTCTGTCACCCAGGCTGGGGTGCAGTGGTACAATCATAGCTCACTGCAGCCTCAAACTCCTAGGCTCAAGCAATCCTCCCAATTCAGCCTCACATGTAGCTGGGACTACAAGCATGTGCCACCATGTCTGGCTAATATTTTTTGTTTTGTAAAGATGGAGTCTCACTGTGTTGCCCAGGCTGGTCTCAAACTTCTAGGTCCAAGCGATTCTCACACCTTGGCCTCCCAAAGTGCTAGGATTATAGGCGTGAGCCACCCCACCCAGCCTATTCTATTCTTAAGAGACTTACCTGAAGCTTAAAAATGGTAAAATTTGCATTGATTTTTGCTATAACAATTTTAGTTTTCCCCAGGATAATGAAGATTACACTATCAACTAAAGAACAAGTTAGGAAGTTCAGGAAAAAAGAAAACCAGAAAGAAGAAAAGGAATAAGTTAGTGTTGGAAGATACTCTTAAGTAGTTGTTCCCAATTACTGGTCAGTGGGCCAATGTAGAAAAGTGAAAAAATTTTCACTTAACCATTGATTGGTGAGAGAGAGAAAAATAAAAGGAGCGCAACAAAAAGAGGAGTCACATTATTTGCAAGGTTTCTTTTTGAAGTAATCAAAATGTTCTAAAATTATACCCTGGTCATTTTTGCACAAGTCTGTAAATATACTAACTACCATTGTATTGCACACCTAACAGGTGAGTTTTACAGTATGTAAATTATAGCTCAAAGATGTTTTTTAAAAGTTAAACAACTGGGCATGGTAGCTCACACCTGTAATCCCAGCACTTTGGGAGGCCGAGGCGGGTGGATCACCTGGAGTTCGAGACCAGCATGGACAACACGGTGAAACCCTGTCTCTACTAAAAATACGAAGTGATTCTCCAGCTACTCAGGAGACTGAGGCGGGAGAATCACTTGAACCTGGGAGGTGGAGTTTGCAGTGAGCCTAGATTGTGCCACTGCACTCCAGTCTGGGCAACAAGAGCAAAAACTCCGTCTCAAAAAAAAAAAAAAGTTAAAACAAAAAGAAACAAACATAGAACATGATAAATTGAAGTTTGCTGAGCACTGGCAAAGCAGAGAAATGTGTTGTTTTTATGTCTAGAGAAATGAATGGATATTGAAGAGTTAAATAAGAATCTTTGCTGCTGCCTAACAAAGAGCTCCCATTTGTACCAGCTATTTTCTTTGAGGTAATGTTCTTCCCATTCCTCCACCCACTCCCACCCCCATATTAACAAGGCTGGCTTCTCTCTATCAGTCATAACTCAGGTTCAATATAATCTTTTCATTAAAGTCTTTTCTGAATGCTTAATCTAGAATAGCCACCCATTTACTCTCTGTGACAAACCATATTTTAATACTTGCATTGCAGTTATCATGATCTGATGTGTTTATGATTAAAAATAAATATGTACATATTTATTTTGAAATTTGAGACTATATGTAACAAAATAAGTTACTGTCTATGTAAATATGACTTCACTATTCTGCTGTCTCTATTAACAAAACTTTATTATTCCTCCATCTTCATCAACATGATTTACTCTTCCAGGAAACTCTTACCCAAATGGACAAAAGATGAAAACAATTTTTCAAAAGAAGTTTTATTGAGATGTAATTAACATACCATAAAACTCACCCATGTTGGATATAGAAGGCAATAATTGTTATTACAATTAAATATTTGTGCAAAAATCGCCACAGTATAATAAACATTTTGATCACCCCACAAAAAAATTTTGTGCTCATTTGCAGTCAATTCCCATCTCTCTCTAACAGTGTGAGGCAACCATCAATCTCTTTTGGTCTCCATAGATTAGCCTATTCTGGACATTTCATATATGCAGAATCAGACCATGTGTGACCTTTTGTGTCTTCTTTCACTGAATGTACTGTTTTAGAGATTCATCCATGTTGAAGCATGTATTGGCACTTCATGCCTTTTCATTGTTAAATAGTATTCCACTTTACAGATATACTAAATTTTGTTTATCTATTCATCAGTCGATGAACATTTGGGTTGTTTTCACTTTGAGATTATTATGACTAATGCTGCTATGAACATTTGTGCACAAGTCTCTGTGTGAAGATATACTCTCATTTCTCTTGGATAGATTCCTTGGATTGTTGGGTCACGTGGTAACTCGTACGTTTAACACTTAAAGAAACTACCACACAGTTTCCCAACAAGTCTGAACTATTTTTACATTCCCAGTAGTTGATACATGAGGGTCCTCATTTCTCCACATCTTCATCAACACTTGCCATTTTCTGGATTTAAAAAATATACATCTATTGGTTATGTGTCTTATGGTATCTCTTGTGGTTCTGATTTGCATTTTCCTATTGCCTAATGACATTGAGCATCCTTTCATGTGCTGACTGACAATCTGTGTGTCTTCTTTGGATAAATGTCCATGTAAACCTCTTGTCTATTTTTAAAGTGAGTCATTTGTCTTTTTCTTGTTGAGTTGTGAAGGAGAGCAAAATTTGCCACCCCAAATTACGCCATTTTGGCATAAGGATTATTTTGAGCTAAAGGCAATTGAGAAGCAACAGATACAAGGAAAATTCTCTGCTTTTCCCCTATTTACCAAAAAACAGGACATAAATTTGTAATTTCCTCTACCAAGAAATACAGAAGTTAATTGCTAGAGCCAACTCTAGACCTTTATCTGCTTAGGGATGTCACCAGTGGAATCTGCAAAACAAACCTTGCTAAAACTAGCCCTTATCTACCATTAGTTTCCCCATATATTTGACTTCCCACAACTTGCCACCCCAGAAGCTAAAAGTCCTTTTGCTTTGTCTTGTCACTTCTCTAAAAATGTATGGTTCTTTCATTAAGATGCTATGTAAGCCCAAGTTCTAACCACCCCTTTCAGTTACTCATCTTTAAGTGCTCCCACGTGTATGTGCAATGCACATATTAATAAACTCCTGTTTGTTTCTCTCTTGTTAATCTCTTTTGTCCATTTAATTTACAGGGCACGAGCCAGAGCAGGGCAGAGGGAAAAGACTTTCTTCCCCTAAAGTTGTAAGTTCTTAACATATTCTGGATACAAGTCCCTTATCAAATTATATGATTTGGAAATATTTTCTTCCAGCCTCTAGGTTTGTCTTTTACCTTTCCTGACCATGTCATTTGAAGCATGAATGTTTTTAATATTGATGAATTCTAATTTACAAAATGTTTCTTTTACCACTATGATTTAGTATTGAATCTAAGAAATCATTACCTAACCCTGGGTCACAATTTACTCCTATATTTACTTCTAAGAGCATTAAAATTTTAGCTCCTATATTTAGGTCTGTGATCCATTTTGAGTTAACTTTTGTGTATAGTGTATGATACGAGTCCAAATTTTTGTGTATAGTGTATGGTAGGCATCCAAATCATTTTGGCAAGTGAATAGCCAATTGTTCTGGCACCAATTATTTAAAGGACCCCTTTTTCCTCCATTGAATTGTCTTTGCACCTTTGTCAAAAGTCAGTTGCCCATAATGGCTAACATAATCTTGCTAAACAAAAATTAAGTTGGAAGACTTATACTTCCTCACATGTAAACTTACCACAAAGCTATAATAATTGAACAGTATAGTGCTGCCATGAGGATAGACATATAGATCAATGGACCAGAACTGAGAGTCTAGAAATAAACCCATATATATGCAGCTAATTGATATTTGACAAGAGTACCAAAACCACTCAATAAAGAAATAATAGTCTCTCCAACAAAGATATCAGGACAATTAAATAACCACATGCAAAAGAATGAAGTTGGATCCCCACCTTGTACCATCTACAAAAATTTACTCAAAATGAATAAACTCAAAACTTAAATGTAGGAGCTAAAAACTATAAAACTTTTATGAAAAAGAAATAGGGATAAATCCTTATCACCTTGAATTTGGCAATGGATTCTGAGAAATCACACCAAAAGCACAAGCAACAAAAGAAAAAATAAATTGGACTTCAAAATTTTAAAGTTTTATGCATCAAAGCACATGATAAAGAGAAAAATAAACAATGAATGGGAGAAAACAGTTGCAAATCATATATTTGATATGAGTCTACGAGTATGCAGAATACATAAAGAATTCTTATAACTCAACAGAAAAAAAATAAAAATGAGCAAAGGACTTTAATAGACATTTTTCTAAAGATATACAAATGGCCAAAAACACATGAAAAGATGCTAAACATGATTAGTTAATTAGGGACATGCAAATCAAAACCATAATGA